>NC_056727.1:1002286325-1002616325 GCF_019279795.1 Protopterus annectens | reverse complement strand
TTTGGGGGAGAGAGGGGGGTGAAGTTTGCACTGAATCTATCTGCCAGGATGTTGACAATATCAGTAGGTTCAGTATAGTTTGTGCTATTTTGCACTAGCTCAGAGCATATCTGCAAGTTGCCACTTAGATTCTTGACATAGCTAAAGAAGGCTTTGTGGTTATCTTTCAAATCCTTGGCTATTTTTCTTTCGAAGTTAGCCTTGGATGATTTTATGAGGGACCTTAGTTTCTTACTGATACTGATCAGGGATGTCTTTCCTTCTTGGGATTTGCTTTTTTTCTGAACTAGTTTCCTCCTTCTATTGTATAGCCTGTTTATGGCAGGGGTCCACTAGACTGGTTTCCTTCTCTTAGGGGAGTGAGTCTTGGTCTTGCTAGGGATGGCACAATCAATGCATCCTTGTAGGAGCTCATAGAGTGCATTTGTAATGGTTCTTGCATCTTGGACACTGTTATCCTTTAGGTTCTGTGAAACTTACCACCTCTGTCTTAAGTAAGGTGAAGTTTGCTATAGAAATGTTTTTCACTGTGATTTCCTTGGTTGGGGGTGGAGGTGTGGTGTGGACATCCAGAGTGATTAGTTTATGGTCTGATCTAACCAGAGATGGGTTGACCTCCAGTGCAGAACACCTGTTGCCCATGTTGGTGATGACCAGGTCCAATATGTTTTCACCTCTGGTAGGGGAGTTTACCAGCTGATCCAGGACATTTGAGTTGATAAATTCCAGGAAGCGCTACACCTGGGAGTTTGTACTTGAGTAGTTTTCCCAGTTAATGGTAGGGTAATTGAAATCGCCCCATATCAGTGTGTTCAGTAGGACCTTCATGTTTTCCAGTGTCTCCAGAAAAGCAGAGTGTTGGTCCTGGGTCATGGAGGGAGATCTGTAGCAGGCCACAATTTGCATTGCAGATTTGCCCAATGTTAGTTGCACATGAATGATCTCAGAGGTATCATGCTGCACCACTAACCTGGAGGTATAGGTATCCTTGATGAATATGGATACACCCCTTCTTTTTGTGTTTCGGTGCATGTTCTGTGTCCAAAATGTGTGGTATGAGTTGTAGCCCAGTAGTGCTGAGGTACTCTGTGGAGCCTTGAACCAGGTTTCAGTTACCGCACAGATGTCGACAATCTCCATGCTGAGGAGTGCTTCGAGCGTGTGCATTTTGAGATTTAAACTCCTGGCATTGAGTAGCATAACCCTCATTTTTTTATTTGTGCTGTTTACGGAGGTGGGTTTGACTTTTGAGCCTTGCCTAAAAAAGGCACTATGGGGGCAGCAAGAGTCTTGGCCAGTATTTGAAAGCCTAGGGGTGACAGGGGCAAGCCATCTCTTGTGAAGCAATGAGGCTTGTCAAGCATGTCATCCCAGGCTGATAGACACTGGATCTCCTTTGAATGAAGCCAGAAGCTTAGCCAATTGTTGAAATTGATAATTTTTTCTTTATACTGCAGTATAATTTTTGGTGAGGACAAGATGCTACTCAGGTTCAGGGTCATACCCACCTGGGCTACATGATCAGAGAGCTCTTGCATGTCTCTTTTCATGTAGTCCAGGGAGGTATATCTCAGGTCATTCACACCAACATGAACAATATTTGTACTTGTTCTGGAGTGACCTGAGTGTTTGTGTTATGTGGCGAATTCTGGCTCCCGACAGGCAGCTAACAGTAACTTTCTCCTTGTCCAGCCTAGTCAGTGGGACGTCAGTGTGACTGACTATGGAGTTGACTATTACTAGTGTGTTAGGTATGTTATTTCGCCTTAACGGCTGTGATTGTGCGGCACATTTATTTTGTGTTTTATGTTGTCTGGTGTGTGACAGGAGGTGCAGGTTTTTTGGGTGTCTGCTTTGAAGGTCTCTGATGCTTTTGCAGGTTTTTATTTAGAGCCTTCAAGTATGATTTTGTGTATTTATGTGTATTTTTTGCCAGTGCTGGTTTAGTATGTTTATGTGAGGCTGGAGGTGTGGTGCAAGTGTTAACCTTCTCCTCATGACAGCCTGTTCCAGTCTTGGGTGGAGAGAGCTTAGCCTCCAATTTAACTATATAATTGCATCTCTCACATATGTTAATGTTTTGTGGTAGGAGGAGAGGGTTGTCTGTGTACATGAGGCAGTTGTAACATTGCCTCAGGATACCCAGGTTCACCAGCTGGACTGGAGAGTATACCTGAAATTTCCCTTTGGTCATGCCTGAATAGTAGGGTAAGCTGCTTAGTCACTTGGTTGGTGAGGGGTGACTAATGAGCCTTGCCCTGCTGGGCAACCAAGTGTCAGGGTATATTAGTGCTTGCTATTAGGTCTGAGCAAGTGCTGGACTGTAGGATGCTTTTTAAGTGCTTAGGTTGAGAGTTAGACTACTTTCAAGGGAAAAACTGAAGAGGAGACTTGGTGGAGCTGGGAATAATTTAGCCCTAGCTAACCGGCGCTGCCTAGACGTGCAAAACTGTGCAAACATGTTTTTTACAGCAGGGAAATGAAAGAGATAGAAATTAGCCCAAAATGGCCTATAAACTACTAACTTCTGGGCTGGAATCACTCCTCCAGGGACAGATGGCTGCTCAGAGCTCCCTCTCTCACAGGTGAACAGAGAAACCTCCTACTATCCAAGTAAGGTATGGGCAACTCAGAAACTTGTAACACAGCCCTGAATTCAGCACTAGCCTGAAAACGGGACTATACTAGCTTAGAAAGGTGGGAAACAAGGAAAAGTTTTTTTAAAAGATAAGGCGAAAACAGTAAAAAATACACTTAAAACAGCTTTAAACAACTGCAAACAATAAAAAATACACTTAAGACAGCTTTAGATGACCGCAAGTAATCAGAAAAGGATTTTAAATAAATTACCCAATTAACCAGTAAAAAAAAATCTCAAAACTGAGCCCTGTTCCTGTAGTCTTCAATCAGACAAGATGTAACTACAAACTCCTGCCACTGGGGTGTAGGGGAACCTTCTCCAAAAAAGAAGGCCTGGATTAGTGCTCAAGTTATACAAACAAAGCTAGATTCAGCAGGTATGAATCTAGTTTATGCAACAGCAAACAAGGTGTACTAATTTCAGTAAGAAACAGTTATATGCAGGCGCTATAAGCCTCTAACCAGAAATTCCCAGCTCAGAAGGGCAGAGTCCAGCCTCTCCTCCCACAAAAGTGCAGACCACAAACCTTCTTAATGTAAAATTATTGGCCTGAAGCCCAAGTACTTAAACCAGAACTAATACACTTTTAGAATAATAGACACTGAGCCTTCATTCAGTAGTTCCCAACTTAAAAGGATGTAAGCTACCTGTCCCTTTTTTTTAGTTATATGCTTTATGCAGTCATGCCTCATGATTATTAAGTTATTTGCTTATTTATTTTTCTTGCTTCAACTGCAAGAAACAAATCTTTGAATAGCAATGTTCCTTTACAAATACCATGGATCCAGCAGCCCATATGAACAGTTATAATAATCATGTTGGCAAAAAACTACTGTCATTAATCAGAGCTGAAATGAGAAGGTCAGCATCTTTGCAGGAAGAAAACATGGTTTAACAAGGTAGGTAAGCTATAAAACAACACTTGTTCCACTGAATAAATGTGATAATTGAGCGATGCAGTTATAGTGGGCAGAAAGCTGGTAGATGACAAGATGTCTGTGGCAACATAAAATACATAGTAAAGAGGTACTTGTCATCTTTTGTCCATCAATCCCGTCAATTGTTGCTTATCACATTTGTATCCCATGGTAACAGATACTGAAAGTAATATTTTAATATTCATACAGTATTGAGCCTATCAGGTTGCTGAGAAAAAGGAAAATATTAGTTTTGTATTTTGTAAGCCAAAGTATTTGGATATGATTGCATTAAAAGGTACCTTTTTCATTTCAGATTTTTTTTTAATTTGTGCAGTGCTAGCCTTATCACATATTACAACCAGAATGACATATTGCATCATGTTGCCATCTTATTCAGTCATCTAGTAGAAAATCTAGTAATATAAAAACAAGGTGGTTAAGGGTAAGAATTTCTACCAAGCTTTTTTCTGTAGTGATGCAAACTGTGTACCACTGACTCACTTAACTGGACCACAATTTCCAAATTACTCCTAAAACAGGCATTTTTGCTTAATGTTTCTTACCTGGTTTAAAAATAAAATACAAAACAGATAAGAACAACTGTGGGAAAAGAAATATGTAATCACACATGCATGAGACCGTGGACTGTTTAGAAAGGAAATATTACTTTGTTCACATAATATAAATAGAGCAAATGTCCACTAAAAAAGAATAAAATATATCACATTATCTCCTTTTCTGTATTTAAAAAAGAAAATAAAGATAGCACAAAGATTTTTAAAACATGACACAGTGAAAGATAACACAGAAGTGGCAGAGACAGAGTGGTATTCATGGTCTGTGAGTTTGCAGCTATGTAAAGGTTATTTGCTAGGAGCACCACTACATGTATATGCAAGGAAGGTAAGCGCAGTTTATTTACACTGAATAAGAAAAAGTGAAGGCATTTTGAAAAAACATGCCCACTTAAGGCAAAAGTATAAAGTATCTAAAATCAAGCATTAAGTAAGTACGTGAAAGCATTAGACTTCATATAACTTTATAAGTATTCGGATATTGAGGACAAATGCAACTATGTGTGGTCACACTTGAAATACGACAAGCAGTGGACTGTGTAGCTTTTATTATTAATATTTAAAAAGAGGGTTTAAAATGTTTTATATAGGGCTTTCTTATGTCGACAGCATGTAGGTTTGTCTAAAGAATGGAAAGAGGAGAGAGGAAAAACTGAAAAGGGGGAAATACAACACAAAGAAAGAGGGAGACACAGAAGGAACATATGAAGAGAATTGTGCTGGAGGGGTAGGAAAGGAAATACACTATGATTTTTTCAGGTGCTAGATCCCCAAATTTGTTAATTTTTTTATATAAATGGATAGTGTTGATGGGAAACAGGTAAGGGGGTGCAGGAAAAAGGATAAGGGAAGAAGGGCTGTGGAAGTGGCAGCAGAAGTCCCAGTCCAAGAACCTCAAACTTTTCCACAGCCAGATGATGGTGCAATGGAAGATCCCAATGTTGAGGAGGTAGGGGCCTGTGGTGGTGCAGTGGCCAGCACCAACTGGGACAATATGTCTTGAACAAGCTGAAGAGAGTTTTCAGCTGTCTGAATCTGTCTGTCCACTACCTGTGAAAAGAAAGTCAGAATAGTTTACTGTGTATAATAGTCTTTTATTCAAATATCTTGTGTCCAGCAGATCCTCAACCAAGTCCTAAACCCCTGATTGGTGAGGCTTTCCAGGCTGCCACATGCCGGGGTGCCTGCAGGACCGGTGCCACTGCCCCGGCCTTTCAAGGACTTTCCTGGATGGGCAAAGGGTGAGCACTCCCTAACCTGGGAGGTATATGCCTGTGCCATTACAGAGGATTTTGGATCTGTAAAAAAAAGAAAAGAACATAAATGGGAGAGGGAGAAAATAATAAAGGGCAAAGTAATGCATAATTAAAATAAGAAAAACTAAGAAAAAGGGGGGACAAAAGAGAAAATACACATGACACATTCCTGAATCATGTTACACAAAATTCAATTTCTTAGTTTAAAACAATTTTATTTTTGTAAATCTTTACTGAAGTAAAACAGAATGTACAGAGAGTGCTTATGCAGACATTTGGATGAAATTGCATAGAAGTGCTTATCCTTACTTGGCAGGAGACTGATATCCGGTTATGGTGGCATTTATATTTTGCAGTCTGCTACACAAGCATAATGATTACATTTGTGCCTGATATGAATTTGTTTGCAATACTCCCCTACGAACACCCTTTTAAATACTTACATCTTATAAAATATAACATCATTCACTCTCGGTTGCACTAATGTACTGAATGCATTGTGTTGCTTCAGTTACTATGCTGTATTAATTATTTCTTTATATACAGTGATAAAATTAATTAAAAATGGAGTACTGCACTTATATACTGGCATATCTCTCAGTCTTGTTTGCAGTAATATATTGAATACATTGTAGTGCTTCAGTTACTATGCTGTAATTATTTATTTACAGTAATAGAAGTTAAAGACGTAATACTGCACTTATATACTGACATATCTCTTACTGTACTACTTCATTTAGTTTGTTGTATTAATTATTTCACTATATATAATTGAAATAGTTTAAATGCACACTAATGTTTATTACTTTATTCATGTTTACCAGCGTCTTTAACCAGCCTTGCTCTTCTTCATTCCTGCTGCCTCCAGTTATAGGAGAGTTCTTCCTCAGCTATAAAGAGAAAACAATTCTTGTTTACCTGTATTTCTCCTTTTTTTTACTTAACATTGGTTATGTGACTAGTAGTTATTGGCAAGACATTTAATTCATTTCAGTATTTGCTTGGCAAGCATTTGCTGAAATATTTATTATTACCTGAATTCTCTTACTTTGTCAATCTTCTCTAAATGCAAGTTATAAAGACATTGGTGCACTTTTGGTGGATTTTTAATATCATGTTTTGCATGTAACAGTCTGTAAATTGAGTTCAGTCAGAAGGCATGCACACAGAAACATTTTGCAATTCATACAAGTTTTCATTTCCTTTACTGTACAAAAATATGTGCTTTGAGAGTTTTCTTTCTTAAGAATTTTAAGCATATTAGGGAATGATTTGAAAATGTATACAGAAGTGACACAGAAGTAATAACACTGGTTATTTCTCAATGAAGTATGTGCTGGACATTCACTTGGCACTGCAACCAACAACCCCTCACCCAACCATTTAATCTGACTAGGATGTGGTACTGACTGACTTCAACCATCTTGTACATGTGATTAATATTGTGGAAAAATTGCTATCTTTTACAGTTATTGTAATAATAAACAATTTTCTGTCCTGCACAAATTGTCTGTATGTAATGTAACTATAACCTAAAGTAATGAAATACTAAAAGAAAATAAACAAAAATATGTGGAAATGTAAACATTTTTTGCTGTATTAATACATGCATGAACCAGGAGTTGTAAGTGTGCTCATGGAAGTGTGTATCTGTGATTTACACACATATATTTGCAGATTATTATTTTACTCCTACATATATTACATATGCATTTATACAAACAATTATGTTATAAACTTTCCATATATTTGTATACAGATGCAGTTATGTGTACATATAGGTTTCTGCTTTCTTTTGCATTATTGTAATAACTTTACAGATATATTTTGCAGGTACATATATTTCTTCTAGCAAATACCATTAGTTATGCAACTTTCTTATAGTTTATTTTAAAACCTATTTTTATATGACTAAAATGAATACTTGCTATAGAACTCTAGCCTTCTCACCATTACCTGGTCGACCTCCTCAGTCAGCTAGTTGGGCCAATTCTTCTGTAGATTGTCATACCTGTGGAAGCACTGCTGGCCAGAGCAGGTGATCTCTGACAGGGATGGTAGATGCTCTCCTAACCCCTGCCAGATGTTAATTGTTTTCCACTTACTTCCTCATGTGCATGTCTGGATCTTATCCAGATATGACTGCCTATGAAGGTGGCCCATTATCAGGGTCTCTTTGTCTGATCTGCTTGGAGCATGGTCTTGTGCCTTCGTAGGTGCTGCCATGGTTAGAAGTGCGAGAAGATGAATGAATAAAATATGATCAAGGCTTTGGTTCACAGGTTTAGAACCACTCCCATTGGGCTGTGTCACCACCTTAACCAAACACAGATAACCAGTAGGGGCATTACACTAGGTACTGTTATTATTGGCAAGTTTGGCTTAAACAGAAATGCATTGCCACATACATGTTTTTTTTTAAAGGAATACATTCACATTTCATTTAGATGGTGCATAAAACCAATATGCAATCATCATTTTTCTTTGCATTACTTACAATATCTTCTGCTGCTGTTCATTTCCTTAGCTACCTTTTTTGAAGTACTACATGTGAGTGTCATTTATTGTTGTAGCACAGCAGCAGTCATTTTGTTGTTGTTGTTATTTGGGTGGTGGGACCTTGCAGAATATGTGTGTGATTACCAATTTTTATTAAGTGTTGAGTGGTTTGAGGTGAGAAGGAGTGCCGGATTATATTAGATGGGCAGAGATTACACTTTGTGGTTATGCAAACTGTCATACATATGACTCTGTTTTTTTTTTTTCTAAATATATTCAACTTTGAGCATATCTGAGAATATCTGTACATTCCAGAAGCATGCCAGGGACTGCTGAAAACTGCTGTGAACTCTGCTGCTTTCCACAGCACATTCAAGTGAATCTGAGACTGCCTTCATGAGCAGCAGAGAATGACAAGTGTATAACTGGCTTTACACGTTGTGTATTAATGTGGTTCATAGTGCTAAGTCTAAAAGTGCCTAATTTGAATATAAAATGTGTAAATGAAGCTGAATTTATGTAACATACATAACACTGCCATATTAACTTACAATTACTCAAGTTAAACAGCAAATGCTTTAGGAAACCTTTGACTTCATAAAGTAACAAAAATAATAATAATAATATAGGCATTTAATATGAAACATTTCAAAATAATATAAAATTAATGAATTGCATTGAAAATGTTTATTTTACTGATATAATGGGCATATTATCATGGCTTTAGTGAATAGTATAAAGCTATCATGAGTAAGTGGAAAATCATTACACCAGCAGAGGGAAATAATTAGTGATCACTGAAAAAAATCATTTACTTTGGTGTCATTTAGTGATTGTGCATACCTATGTGTTTTAATTGCTAAGTACTGAATTAGTAAGGATGTGTTGTTGGTTGAACATGCATGTGTCTTACTTGAAAATTTCTGAGTGTCACTGAAAAATGAAAAATGACAGTATTACGAATACGAGATAGTTGTAGGGGCTTGTGATTGTTTACTCTTCTGAAAGTATTTGTGATCCTGTAGACATTAGTATAGCACAACTTTACTTGGACTGCGATTTTGGATGTGTGTATATAATTATCGGGTTTGTGGTAACTTTTTTATAGGAGGATGGAAGGCATACATGGTCATTGTTGTGTTGCTTGATTGATGATCACATCAAAAGTTTTATTGTGTATGACTGTGATCTTTTTCTCATGTGCAGTAATGATACAGAGCAGGGATCAAGACAGAGAAAGGACCTCAACCATGAGGAAAATCACATCCTCGTGACAGCCTTTAGGACATGTGGGAAACACCTGTTTAGTAAAAGGGGCCCAAACAACAGAGAGGGCAAAAGCCTTGAGTCAAGTTGTTTTGGTCATTAATGTAATGGGTGGCAAGATGTGCACATTAACACAGTACAAGGGCAAATGATATGGCAGGACATGTTAGAAACAAGGTGAGCCAGAATGCATTTGTCTGCACAAGTACTAGGGGGACTACAACAATTACCCTATTAACAGCAGATGAGGAATGTTTCCTGTCCATCTATGGGGATGACTCTAATACAGAAGATGATGACACTGGAATAATCAAGGAGGTCCCTTTTTAAGGGGATCCAGGCTTTTAGGTCATGGGACATTTGCCTGTGTGTATCTTTGGGTGACAAACCATGGTGAAAGTTAAACTCACTTGCCCAGATTTATGATTGTGACCAATTCACTGTGGGCAGAGGGAAGCATACAGCACCATGCCCAGAGTTTCAATAAGATCAGAAAAGTAAATGCCAATAAGAGTGGCTCCCAGTACTAAACCCAGGGTACTTTGTGTTAATCTTATCTTTTACCTGGTTTGCTATCTAGCTTAATATATTGATTTCTTTTAAAGCATTAAGTGTATTTACAATGCCAGCATGTGGTATGGTGTCAAACCCTTTTGTTAAGTGAAGTTATGCCATGTGCCCAATGCAGCTGCTGACAACAGCCTAGGTGAAGATGTTTACCAAATTCATTAGACATGCACTACCCTTTACAAAGCCAAACATATGTGAGTTGAGTCCACTGAGATTTCTGATATCATAATTTATCACATCTGCTTCAATACATTCAATGACTTTGTACAAGAATCTTATGAGGCTGAAGGATCTATAATTACCAGGGTCAGTGGTAGCGCCACTCTTATGGAGTGGCATCACTACTGCAGTAAGCCAAACTTTAAAAAACAAAATCTGGGTCTAAACTTACATAGAAAAGTAGGTTTACCAAAGCAGGACTGGTGATATTTATTAAGCTACCAGTTATACTATCAGATCCCATAGATGACATATTTTTTATCTTAGAAAGTACCTTCCATACAGGATGCTTTATAATAACAAGGGGTTAAGGGATTCACGAATATGTAGACTTGGATAAAGATCTTAGCAGTAGAATTTACAGTGAATTTGTATGCTAGTAAGTTTGTGATATCTGTTAGGTCTAAGTAGTTGGCATTCATTGTGAATAAATTCAGAGCATAAAATGGGTAGATTTATAAGGACCAGGTCAAGAATATTATGCCCTCTACCGAGTTTATTTATTTGGGGTAATTTTCTAATGTAACTGAAAGAGGATTTGTAATTGTCTTTAGCATCATATGCTATCCTATGTTCATGAGCTGCTTTAGTAGAACAAATGGGACTGTTCAGATTTGTAGTAATATTTCTGATATCATCCATATTATGTGAGTTTTTGGATCTGCTGTATAATTTAAAGATTTTTTCCTGTATTGTATAGTTTATTTATATTCGTGGACCACTAGTGTGGTTGGCTATTGAGCTTCTCATTATATTTTGGTCTTGTTTGGACTGCCAGGTCTATACATGTATCTAGGTGGTGTAGAATTTACTTAAGAGATGTCTTTCTGTGGCTACACTGGGGTTGACTCTTATAAATAAAGTACTCAGGTTGGTTGTGCTGCATCCTGATCTGAATCCATATGTGCAGTTTGGATTTAGATTGGGATTAAGGACAACTGAACTGATGATTGCAGTGAGACAGATACTTGAGAAGAAGCTACAAACGAGGAAAGAGTCCAACTGGGCATTCTTAGACTTGGAGATACATATGACAAGGTCCCAAGAAAGTTGATTTGGGGAGTCCTGCTGTGGTTAGAGGTCCAGAAACATTGGTAGAATTAGTGCAAGGACACAATGATTCAAGTACGAACAGTGTTCAGTCTCACAGAGGGGTTCCCAGTGGGAGTGGGTGCACATCAGGGTTCAGCTGTGAGCCCACTGCTGTTCATACTGGTGATGAACTACATTAGCAAACAGGTCAGAGGGGACAGATCAACAAAGTTGCTTGAAGATCATGTGGCATTACAGGCAGACTCAGCATTACCTGCAGCAAAGGCAGGGGAATGAAATGCATAACTGAAGGCACATTAGATGAAACAGACTACATATAAGGCAGTTGTAATGGCAGTAAATGGAGAAATCAAAATAAGCTGAAAATTGAGATAGAAGGGAAAAGAGTGGAACAGGTTAACAGCTTCAAGAATTTGAGAGGGGTGGTTGAGGAGAAGGGATGTCTGAATGAGGAGGTCATAGCTAGAATCAGGGGGGCTGCAGCCAACTGGAATGGAGTATCAGGGGTAGTGTGCGACAGAGGAATGCCAAAGAAGCTGAAAAGTAAGGTGTACAAATTAGTCATGCAACCAGTACTACTGTATGGTACAGAAACATGGGCAGAGCAGTTGAGCTAGAGGTGATGAAGATGAAGTGCCTGAGACATGTGGTAGGATGTAGACTGTGGGACAGAATTAAAAATGAGGACATAAGAGCAGAAGTCAAAGTAGCTCCAATTACAGAAGACATCAAAGAGAAGAGATTATAGTGCATCAGACATATGTGCAGGAAAGCAACAGACAATCTGGTGAAGAAGATTTGGGACAGACAGGAAGAAGGCAAGAGGAAATGAGGGTGTCCATCAAAGAGGTGGATGGATTGTGTGAGAGAAGACCTGTGACAATCACGCATGAGAGTCAAAGAAGTTAAGAGAGTGCCACTGAATAGGGATAGATGCTGACATGTGACACAGCACTCTAATACCATGTACAAAATGGGAACTAAGGGGTTGAGAATGATTTCCTGTTTGCATTTTAATCATCGGGTGCACCTGCAGATCTCTCTGCCTTAGTTTCTATCCTCATATAGTAGCTGCATGCTTTCCATTATATGTGCATAGGTTTATAGGTAAGTACTTGGTTAGCTGCCTTTCTGGGCCATTTTAAGCCCTTGGTATTAGATTGGCTTTACCCATTCCATGATCAATAAGTATATAGTACCCTAGTGAGAATAACTGGGATCATACCATAGATAATTTGAAGAGACCCATGCAAGGGATAAAGCATCTATGAGCTGCTTCTGTCCATTAGTAGGGAGTAGTCCTGGGGTAAATTTTCTTTTACCCATCCATAGAGCCAGGTAAGACTTGAATATGGAGAGGGATAAGCTTTGTTTACATGGATGGGGAGTCTGTTTCAGAGCAGTAATATCCCCTGTGAGATATACCTGTCCCATAAAACCATTCTGTTGATGTTGCAGAAGAGGTTTAGATCCCTGGAATAAGTATTTATGATACCATTTGACCTGCTGATACACAGTAGGTCCACTAGTACTAGATCAGAGGAATACCTTGTATGCTAGACACAGGTCACCTTTTAGCAGTTTGTAGGATGCTAAATAAAGTGACAGAACTTTGAGGTTGTCCATGTAGGACATATTGTTTAAGCCTTTTATCCTTTTAGTGAGGTATCCTTGTAGGTGTTCCAGTTGTTGCGTGTGTCTGGACAGATACATTCCATACACAATGATTGGTCTAATGAGGGCTGAATAAAGGGGACATAACAATTCTAGATTTAGACACAATGCCTTTGATTATAAGCTGCACAATAAAAAAGGATTTTCTTGTGACAGTGAACACTTCTTGGTCAAAAGTTAGGTCACTGTCCACATAAGTTCAGAAATCCTGAACAACTGGGTCAGCTGTTAGGGGCATATTGTCATTGTGGTACTTCCAAAAGTAGACAGTTTCCCAAAGGATACAATAATGCATTTTTTACATTTAGTTTCAGACCATGATAGTGGCACAGTGGCACAGGTGATAGGGTTGTCGCCTCACAGCAAGAAATTCCCTGGTTAGATTCTTGGCTGGGGTGCCTTCTGTGTGGTGTCTGCATGTCCTCCCTGCATTCGTGTGGGTGTGCTCCAGTTTCCTCACACATTCCAAAGACATGCAGTAAGTAGACTGGACACTCTAAACTGGCCATAGGTGTGAGCGTACATGCAAGTGTGTGGTGTGGAAGAGCTACAGTGGCAGGGCTAGCTACCTTGTGGTATAAATCTTAGCTTTAGATGATTGGCACTGTTGAAGTGACATCCCCAACCCATGTGCAAAAATGGGAAAAGGGGGTGTGGATGTTTGGATTTCAGACCATGCTTCTGGCACCAGTTATTATTTTGGCACAGACCTTCCTGCAGGATGGTTAAGTCAGCTGGGGATTCAGTGACTGTTTGTAGCTTACATTCATTGGCAAATATAGTCAGCTAGAATCCTTTGAGATTCACTTTTACTTCAGAGAAGTAGATGAGAAACATCAGAAGTCCCAGCACAGACCCTGGACTCCAGTAGTGACTTGTCTTTTTGTGGACGCTGCTTCCCTATGTATTCACAGTTATTGTGCCATATGAGGGAAACCCTAAAGGATACTAAGGTTTCATATCCTCTCATATTGCATTGGAGCTGCACAACAATCTACTCATTTTGTATGGCATGTGTTACAGTTCTTTACTGAATCCTCTGCTGTAGTCAGTGTAGCATAAGTCCTAAATCTATAACACATGTAGGAGCAGTGACTGCACTGTACATCATTCTTTAATTAGTTAATGGTCATCTTGTACTGCACTCATCAAGTCCAGGCTTGTCCTTCATCATGACACTACACGGTTTGAATGAGAATCCATTGTTTGGTGTCAATGTAGTCTACAGGCTGTTGTTGTAATGACTAAATCATATTTTTAGCACTCTGGAGTAGATTATTTTTAAAGGCGGTGTATGAGTTTGTGTAGTGCAAGTCTCACTAATTAACATCTCTGCTTTAAAAGATGAACAGGAATCCTGCATAGGTAACCAAACTTTCAAGTTTATAGCCCTGTGGTGATTATTTAATAACATTATCTACCATATTCTAAAGGTGATTGCCACCTTATCAACCCATGGTCCACAGTAGTTATAAAACTATCTGAGGTGATAAGAAGAGCCTGTAATTCAGGAAATGCACAGTAATTTTTGCCAGAAATACTATTTTGTGATAGATAATTTGTAAGAAATATCTAACATGATTTGCACTTCCATTTGATGCTAAAAGATTTTGGTACAGACACTGCAGTGTAGCATAAAGTGGATGCCACATTCCAGAGGAGGGCTTTCTTGTCAACAACTCACGTTGTCTATTTTGTCAGATGTTACATGAAATATATACTGCACACAGAATATCACAGTACACTAACTTAAAAAGTAACAGATGAATTTCCCCAGTGTCCAAGCCAAGTTTCACTTGATAGCAAATACAGCCTTGTAGAAAATGCAGATCATTATCTAGATGTTTGCACTTGACCAAACCAACATGAAATATATACTGCATACAGAATACACTTAATAAGGAGCAGATGAATTTCCCCAGTGTCCTATCCAAGTTTCACTTGATTATAAACAGTGCATTGCAGCAAATGTAAATTGATGTCCAGATTTTAAACTTTCGGTATATTCTTTGTTGTATTTTTCATCAGAAGCTCATTTAGTCTTTTGGAAATTTACTAAAAGTTTGTTGTGGTTCAGATGACTGCGCCTTTTCTTCTGGGATCTGCTATGGACTTTCCTATGAGTGCAGACTTTCTTTTTCAGATTCCAGCAGTTAGCAAACATAACATATATGCCAGCAAGAGTCTGTCAGCAGGGGGCAGTACAATAGGCTGCTCATTGTCCTCATGGTTGCTCATGTACTCACCTGCAATCATTTAAAGTGCATATGTCTCCAGCACCAGTTCTCTTCATACAGCTGCTCATTTGAAAGACATTAAGGAAGCCAAGGGAAATTTAATACCTGCAATAGCCAGTGAGGTCTAGCATTTATGAGTGTTGTCCTGTGTATTTTTGTATGCTTGATTTGTTTACCTATTTGTTACTTATCAACCATCCCAGGCATGCATATATTTTTCATAAAGAAAATATTAATGTATTAGCTTTTTTTTCCTGTGCTAAGGACAATTTATAAGCTTGCTGTAAAGTATGCTTAATTTAACATGTTTGCTTACATTTTTTTTTCTAATTCTGTTTTCAACAGTTTCATCTTCCCTACGACTAGGCTAGGTCCAGAAAGCCAGTTCAGTGACTTTCTCGATGGACTGGGACCAGCTCAAATTGTCGGGCGACAGACATTAGCCACACCTCCCATGGGTGAGAAGCAATGCAGCCATCATACAGAAACTGTGCTTAGTGACATCCCATCATTATTCGCATTTGTTTGTGTGGCCATTTAAAATGATGCTGTTATTATGACTTCTGTCTTCAAAATGTAGAGTACCTTTTTCAAAGAAAAAAAATTAACAGCTCTAGGAAGCATCACATAATTTTGTGGAAAGGAAATGTTTTTAAAGAGCTCACAAGTGTCTCATTTTCTTAAACTTTGCTTGTTTTTCAGCAAATTTGTATTTTTACTATCTATAATATTGATGCAGATTATTGCCATAAACTCATACCCTACTCATTACTCTGGTACATACCATACAACATTATTGGCACCATAAATACTGTTATTTCAATAACATAATTATTAATTTAAACATTTCTGAATATTTTAAGTTTCTCTTACTACTATTTATGACAAATATTAGACTACCAGTTCATTGGCCATAGAAGAGAGTTGGAAGGGCTATATTATATATCATTACAACTTAACTCCCCTGGATGTCCAGCCTCTTAAACTGCATTACTGTTAACTAGTTTGAACTCTGTAGAAACGTAGTTATACAATCAGTTTCTTGAAAATATATTATAGCGGATAACATTACTCAATGGATTGATTGTATTATTTACAGGTACTAAGTTAGATACTTACATCATACTGCATTTTGACTGATCGTGGAAAAGGTGAGAGGTGTTGTTGACTTGCAAGTGATTGTTATTTTTTCTCATTGGCATCTTATTCTATAGGACCTTGTTCTGTCCTGTCCTACTTCCTAGCCATATTGGCTCATTACAAACTAAGAGATTTATTCAGTTATATGCTACTTTGCTATTTCCTCTTAGTTATTTGTTAAACATTTTGTCAAAAACTCAACAGTGAAGGGTGTACAGCTGTAATACAGGACCTTTTACAACAGTAGAAGACTAGGAAATGCAAAACCTAGTATTACATCCTGGAAAGTTAACTCAATATAGATAAATAACCTATACAGGTGTTTTCAAACATAAGGTGCACACACAATGATGATGCCACTGTGTTTAGATGTGTCAGGATTTAAACAGTTTACCTGCCCCAAATTCTGTCATTCCTACAGGACAGTGTATTTCCATCTTCATCTCTTAGTCAGGGAGTGGCTGATAATCTCACGCAGATTTGTTCAAGAGGCAAGAGAGTGGCTTTCACGTCTCTGGATTTTCCCTAGATAATTTCAGCACATTAAAGTTGTGTTCTTGTATAGCCAGCACATCTTCCATGTTTCAGTTCTTAATTTGTGATTTCAGAAGTGTCTCATGGGCAGGTAAAAGTGAAACTGTAGAATGTTATATTCTTCATGGATTTCCAAAACAAAGTTGTCATCTTATTATTCTCCTCACATAAGTAATATCTGAAATATATACTCTTATTTTCCCAATCTCTGAATACTTGATAGGCCCACTCCAGCAAGAAATTCAGCACACATGTAACGTGTGTAATATAAAACAGCTAGAACTACCAGACACAAGGACTGTGATAATACATCTCTGTCTGTTAATTTACTCATAATTACACATACCAGATTGCTGAATTTGTTGTTATGGCCCCTACAGGTACTTCAGGTTTCCTGTGCTCTGAAAGAACCATGGGAGAGTGTCACTTCACTAATTTCCTGTTGCTAGACCTATACTCAGTCTCTTTCCAAGAAGTGTGAAAATCTGAATCCATCAAATACTATATTGGCCCTTGCATAACAATACTGTGGAAAATTTATACTTCCCAACTCTTTGTTTATTGCATACATATGAATAGTTCCTAGGGTCCCCCATAAGTAACTTAAGGGATCTTAATTGTTCCAAAGTGGACTGTAAAACAGCATGAATGGGTAGCAGTAACCTAGGGAGTACAATCCTTTTTGTAATAGTAAGCTTCTGATATAATGGAAGTGGTATCAATATACACCTGACCGTTATGCCATGCCCACCCTGCTGGACCTGTTGCACATCCACAAAACAAATATCATCTGAAATAACCGATCTAGGGACTAAACCTCATCTGCAACATAAAAAAAAACATGTTGGGGGGACCGGTATGTACCTTAGTGATTACACCTTCTCTGGGACAGGATTCCCATCATTTTGAAGCAGAATTCTTCCCTGCACCTATTCTAGCAAAACTTGGACCAGTGGATGGAGAATCTTAAATTTACCTCTGGTCTGGTGCCTGTGTCTCTATTAGAAAGAGGAACTTGGTAAAAGCTCAAACACTCATGCCCATGTTATATACACCCAAGAAAAAACCATGGTTTCAAAATCTGTCTGATATATTAGGGAAGTATGCCTTAAAACGGTCGTCTAAGGTCATTAGCTTAGTAATCACCTATGAACCTATGGTTGTCCTGCAGAATAAACAGCCATGAGGAGTGATGTACTTAAATACACATCACTGCCCTCAGGTAATAGTAGATTCAGAGTCTGACTATTGCATGATGAAAAGCTACTGTGTATGCATGGTGTTATCCAGAATTGACAAAATGGCAGAATGCTTTTTCAAAGGGGATAATGCAAGGTGGAAAGTAGGAATCAACCAAACAATTGTAATGATGTACATCAGGCATGAAGACACTCAAAATTTACAATCAACTTACAAGTTGATACTTAGGGGAGAAAGAGACATCTCAAGATAGGAGCCTGCTATTTGAAACAATCTTCTGAAAGATGTGAAGAATAAAGAAACCATTAAATCCCTTAAAGAACACCTCGTGTCTGAGTCCTTTTGCAACTGCTTCAGTGACAATGGTTAATATCAGGTAGTAATTGTTGATCTTTAACTACATTTCTGTCATTCATAATGTAGCATCTGCTATAATTTTATTAAGAGTATATATGGGTCTATATTGAATCAGTGAATGCTTAAAAAAGCGAACATTGATTCATCGACCCTATTTCAGCTGAAAATCCCAAACACCCGGAACAGCAAATTTTTTCTCAGGGAAAAAAAATCACTGGGCCAGTTTCAGGAGTTTGCTGTTTCCTCCACTGTGGTGTGATCTCAGAGTTGGTATATTTAAGTAGGGGGGGTGGGGGGGCGAAGCCCCCTCACATTAAATACTGTTTTAAGTTTGTTTTTTTTTTTGTTTTGTTTTTTTGTGGAACAGCGATTTTTTTTTCCCTGGAAAAAAAAAATCGCTGTTCTGAGTGTTCAGCATTTTCAGCGTTCACTGAACTAGGGTAGATGAATAAGCGTTCGCTTATTTAATATAGACTATATATATATATATATATATATATATATATATATATATATTAATATATTAAAAGTGTATATATTCATGATAACTTATTGATACTGTATTTAGAACTTCTGTGCGCACAAAACCTTAATGTACTATACATTACCTTGTTTTTCTTAATATTTGCATTGGAAAGTAAACTCTGCAGATAAAGAAATTACCTATATAGGTGTTTCCAAGCATAAAGTGCACACAAGGTGATGATGCCACCATGCTTAAATGTGTCAAGATTGGGTCAAGGCTGAGAAGGGTCAACAGGCCAGTCTGCTTACCTGGTCATCAAACAGTAAGTAAATAAACAAATAAATAAATACAGCCAACAACGGTAATCACAAAGCATGTAATATAATCTAAATACTTAGCATTATGTCTGGACCCCGTTATACCTTTCAAAGCACATACCAACAAAATGATAATTACAGTGAATCAAAAGTTAAGTATCTCCTGAAAACACAGACTAACAAAACCCTGACCAAGTAAGTTAGGGTATGTCTCACAGAATTTGTTCCACAGGTCTTGTTAAACTAGTTCCTTCCCATATATAATACAGGACTTCAAATATAAAGCACATATAGCCAACTGTCTACCAGTTCTAGAGATCCATGACTCTTAGCCAGCCCAAGGGAACATCACCATATATCCTGATAATAAGCAAAATATGGATCTAACTATTGTTGGGAGTATTCAGATTTCTTAAAGACCTTGGGTATGATGCTTGGCAGAGTATCATCTACTGACTGTCTAGTTCCACTGGTAGACTTCAAGGCTCATGTGGAGAGTGATGGAGAAACCAGGAGGGTAGACTAGGATGAATAGCTTGCATGATCTCAATTTCAATGGTGAATTGTATCTGGATTCTGTGCAAACCAAGGATTTCCCATAATATGTATCATATCTGAACTCAGGGATATTCATTAGTATACTTGTTACAAAAGCAATTTAGGAAACATGTCAGTGATTGACAGCAGTCATGTCGTCAGACCTGCGGCCATATGTTCTGGACAGTCAGGTTAAGAGAGGTGTAGATGTGTCAATTTACCATTTGGTGATGAGTTGGTTAAATTAGATATGTTAATAGTTGTACAGACCTGGGAAACCTAAATGCATAATGAGGCTGTCATGGGAACACCTAGCTGATTATTCCTAGAAGGATGAATTAGTCTAACACTTTCAGAAGAGCTTCTTCTGGAAACCTTGGGACTTAGGTATGGAGAGTCTTAGTGTACCTAATTTAAGATCTCAGAAGCTGAGGAAGTGGCAAGGAACAATGGTTGAAATATGGTCAGTGTTGTTATGGCAACAATTGTTGGAACCACTAGTAGACAGCATTATAGAGGGACATCATTAGGTTAAAGAAAGAGGCTTTCTGTGTAATACTGCAAGGGTAGGTATTCAAATATTACTGAAAAGAATGCCAAGAATGTAACAGCTGCAGCAGTTACTGAAGTGAAGGTTTGGTTTTATTTATTTATTTATTCATTTGTTTATGAGTTTTTCCTTTGTTTTCTTTGTTTGTTTGTTTGCTTGTTTGTTTGTTTGTTTGTTTGCTCCCAACAAATACAAATATATGCGAGAGATGCAACTATATAGCCAAACTGGAGGCTGAGCTCTCTCAATTCAGTACTGGCAAGACCAGTCAGGAGGAGAAGGTAACCACGCACACCACAAACCCAGTCTCACATAGAACTATCACAACTGCAAACCAAACACATAAACACACAAAAACATACTCGGAGACGCTGATTAAAAATCTACCAAAACAACAGAGGCCTCCAAAGCAGACACCCAAGCAACCACCACCTCAAGACATAGCACATGCAACACATAGTTCACAAAGTCAGTGTGCTAAACAGTCACAGCCCTTAAGGCCAAACAACATGCCAGACACACTTGTAATAGTTGACTCCATAGTCAGACACACTGACGTCCCGCTCACCAGACTGAACAAGGAAAAAGGTCACAGTAAGCTGCCTGTCGGGAGCTAGAATCCGCCACATAACACAAGCACTCAGGTCACTCCACAGCAAGTACAAATATGACTCAGTCATTGTACGTGCCGGTGTGAACGACCTGAGACGTACCTCCCTGGACTACATGAAAAGAGACATAGAGGAGTTCTCTGATTATGTAGCCCAGGCCGGTATGACCCTGACCCTGAGCAGCATCTTACCCTCACCAAGAATGATGCCACAGTACAAAGACAAAATGATCAGTTTTAACAATTGGCTTAATTACTGGTGTCATTCAAAGGGGATCCAATGTCTGTCTGCTTGGGATGACATGCTTGACAAGCCACGCTGCTTCGCAAGGGATGGCTTGCACCTGTCACCCCTGGGCTTCCGGATATTGGCCAAGGCTCTTGCCACCCCCATAGTGCCTTTTTTAGGCAAGGCTCAAATGACAAATCTACCTCCCTAGAAAACACAAGTGGAAAAAACTAAGGGTAATGCTGCTCAATGCCAGAAGTCTAAACCTCAAGATGCACGCACTCAAAGCCCTCCTCAGTATGGAGAACATCGATGTCTGTGCAGTGACTGAAACCTGGTTCAAGGCTCCTGAGAGCACCCCAGCACTATCAGGTTTTACCTCATATCATGCTTTCCGGCCCCAAAACTTGGACCGAACCACAAAAGGAGGGGAGTATCCATTTTCATCAAAGATACCCACACCTCCAGGTTAGTGGCAACGCACGAAGCATCGGAGACTATCCAGGTGCAACTAACCATAGGCAAAACTGCCTTACAGTTTGTAGCATGCTACAGACCACCCTCTCAAACTCAGGAACCCCACACAGCCTTCCTGAAGACACTGGAGAGTATGAATGTCTCTCCAAATACCATCATTTTGGGAGACTTCAACTACCCAAACATAGACTGGGAACATTACTCAAGCCCCAACACCCTAGCCCAAAGGTTCCTAGAATTCATAAACTCAAATGCAATGGAACAACTAGTCACCATTCCCACAAGAGGAGACAATATACTAGACCTGATCATCACAAACATGGGGACAAAATGCTCCACACCGGAAGTATATCCCTCTTTGGTGAGATCAGACCATAAATTAATCTCACTGGAAATCCACATCCCGCCCCCACCCCCTGCACAAAAGACCACAGTGAAGAACTTCTCAAAAGCAAACTTCACACTTCTTAAGACTGAAGTGGTATCCTTCAAGGCCCCTGGGCCAGTGGAAACCACAACCCACACTGCTGAATCCTTTGCAAATGCCTTCTATGGGCACCTTCAAGAATGCATGGATCATGCAATCCCAAATAAAACCAAGACCCATTCCCCAAAGGCAGGCGCCCGGTCTGGTGGACCCCAGCCATAAACAAACTTTACAACAGGAGGAGGAAGCTACTACATGACAGAGCAAAATCCCTAAAAGGGAATGCATCTCTGATCAGTACTAGCAAAAAACTACGATCACTCATAAAATCATCCAAGGCCAACTTTGAGAGAAAAATCGCAAAAGACACAAAAGACAATCACAAGGCCTTCTTTAGCTATGTTAGAAACCTGGGTGGAAACTCCCAGATATGCTCAGAGTTAGTCCAAAATGACACAAAATACACTGAACCCACTAACATTGCCAACATTCTGGCAGACAGGTTCAGTGCAAATTTCTCCCCCCCCCCCAAAAGGAGAAATAACTATCCCAGCAGAGTGTAGCCTCCCTAACATCTCAGATGCCCAGGTGAGAGCCGCCCTCTCTAAAGCTAAAAACACAGCATCAATGGGACCGGATGGTGTCCCGGGCTGTGTGCTACATGAACTCCGAGAGGAACTAAACCCACACATAAGGCTGCTGTTTAATCTTAGCCTTACTACAGGATACGTACCCAAAGAGTGGCGTATGGCAACAGTGGTCCCACTTCACAAAGGCGGTGCTTCTACGGACCCTGGAAATTACCGCTCCATAAGCTTTATGAGCCTGGTCTGCAAAGCTATGGAGAGGATCATTATGGAACTCATAAACAAAGACATTGGGGACCTACAGACATTGGATCCTACCCAATTTGGCTTTGTCAAGGGCAGATCCTGCCTTTTGAACTTGGTCGACTTTTTTGAAACAGTCACTAAGGCCATTGATGAGGGTAAGGCAGTTCACACAGCCTACCTTGACCTTGCAAAAGCCTTTGACACAATACCCCACTCGGGCATCATAGACAAACTCACCAGCTTAAATGTAAACCCATATGTCACAAGATGGGTTGCAAACTGGCTCAAGGACAGAACCCACAGGGTCAGAGTTGCTGGAGCTATGTCAGACTCTAAGCCAGTCACAAGCGGTGTCCCACAGGGCTCAGTCCTGGGACCCCTCTTGTTCGGCATTTATTTTCCGAGGTACAGGCAAACATAGGAGGATTGTGGCTGACAAAGTTCGCAGATGACTGCAAACTGGGCGCCATAATTGATACTCCAGCGGACACAAACATCCTTCAGAGAGGCCTCATAGAAACGGATAATTGGTGCCAGAGCCATGGCCTTAAGCTGAACGCCAAAAATGTATAGTCATACCCTTTGGGAAAAACAAGGTACCGACAAACTACCACATAGGTGGTAATCCATTAAGTACGGAAGAGGTAATCAGGTACCTAGGGACCCAGGTTGACAGTAACCTCTCATTTGACACTCACATTGCCAAAGTGGTTAGGAAGACCTTCTATATTGCCCACCTTATCATGAAGGGTTTCACATCTAGATCAAGAGAGGTCATTGTGCCCCTGTACTCTTCTCTTATCAGGCCAATGATTGAGTACAATGCCCCATTTGGGATGTATCTCACCCGACACCTGCAGCAGTTGGAAAGACCCCAAAAGTTCCTCACCAAGAGGATAAAGGGTCTTAAACATATGTCATATGCTGCCCGACTGAAAAAACTCCAGTTCTATTCAGTCGCATACCGCCTACTCAGAGGTGATCTGTGCCTGACGTACAAGGCCATGTCCAATCCGAAATTAATGGACATGCTCCACCTCAGAAAATCCAAATCCATCAGAGCCACGAGAACAAGAGACTTAAACCTCAACACAGAAATAAATAGGATGTGCTGGAGGGAAAGATTCATAACCCAGAGGCTCCCTACACTCTGGAACAGAATCCCAGTCCATGTTAGGCAGAGCCCCTCACTGACTCTATTCAAGAGAAATCTCGACGAGTGGATGGGAGATCGTAGGTTTACCCCGGGGGTCATCTCTGTGTCAATACTAGACAGAGGCGCAGTAAACTAAACCCTAAAAGGGTGTAGTATTCTCATCCTAAGGGGTGGTGAAAGCCACACACACTCTGGCTAGGCTTATAAATGCCCTAGGACAGATAGCCTAGTACGAACCTATGAACCTATGAACCTATGTGTGTGTGTGTGTTTGTTTGTGTGTTAACCATCCAGATTGGCTGGTACAGGATTCTTTTCAGCTACTTTCTGGGTCAAGCTGTTTCTATCCTCAACTATTGTCATGAAATTTGAGTAGTGATTTAAATGATAAGATCAAGAAAAAAAAAGTAACATAAGTTCTTCTCAAGGTAGTTCACCTCCATGACAGAGGGAGGTGCTTGATGATTCAAGAGGATTTCAGAGAACTGGTCCACCAGATTGAAAAGAGTCATTTAAGATAGTTTGGGTATCTTACGAGGATGCACCCTTCCAGTGCTCTAGCAGGCAAAGTCCAATGAGTAGAGACTCCAAGGTACCTCCAGAACAAGTTGGAACTATTATATTCCTCAGCTTGTCATCCCATAGGATGAATTGCAGGCTGTCCCTAGGTTTAGGGGTATTCATACTACTCTGCTCATCCTGCCTCGGAGACTCTCACCAGGACAAGCATTTTCAAGAGTAAATAGATGGGTGGGTGGATAGAAGTATGGATGGACAGATGGATGGATGGATGGATGGATGGATGGATGGATGGATGGATGGATGGATGGATGGATGGATGGGTGGATAGAAGTATGGGGGGATGGATGGATGGATGGATGGATGGACTGATACAAAATGGATAACTGTGTAGATCTTCAAAACCCAACTACTATACATCTTGATACAAATCCTGATACAAATATAACTTATTATGCCATGATCACTTCCCTCATTAACACAGGAGTTAAACATTTATTCACATTACATCCTTCTCTCACTCGTTAACAACACTACATTATATTGCGGACCTCATCTTCATCTCATAAAAATAAAAAGGGCACTCAGGTACTTGGCCCCCATGTTCTTGAAACGTACTTTATATAATGGGCAGATCAAAACTTAACACAGTGGCTTCATTAAATCCAGCACAGGTAATTATCTAACAACACAAATCATATGTAAGTATCCCAAGCAACTAACTCCACACCAATCAGAAGCAACTTAAACTATCTTCTGATAAAAGCATCCAGAAACTGTTATACAAGTCGAGTGAAACACTTATAAATGTCATGGACTCAGCTTCCTATAAGTCACTGTAACTAATTAAGAACTGATCTCTGTAAAGAAATAACATGCTTTTAGGAAATGTTCTTAATTGTAAACAATCTGTCCACATGTCACAATTGTCCACGTGTCACTATCAGCAAGCATAAAGTATAGACACAAACACTACAGCTGTACTGTTTAAAATGTATGTAAAACCATACTTCATTCATTATTGTTTTGTCAGCCCATGATGTGCAAATGTAACAAATGCAGCATTCTGAATTGGATGGTATACTAAATCCAGCATCTTTACATTGTACAGTGCTCCATAAATAGCTTTCAGACTCTCTACACAGAACTATAATATAGAACAAAGAGCTTAGGATTGCTTTGTTTTGCTATCTGGAATAGCTATTGGAATCTAATATCAGATAAGTCACGTGAATATGGCATTTCTGCTCCAAAACTAAAATATTCAGTAACACAATGAAAACAAATGCAGAACTAAAAGTACAGTAAGTAGGCTAAATGGTACTACAGAAACACAGCAGGCAGAAGATGAGAAAGGATATACTATTAGAATAAGTAATTAAGCCAATCAAACAGAACATTCTGCTGGGATTCAGAAATGAGTAACACAATGCATTACATAAAATTACACATGACCAGCAGCATGCAGGACGGGGCCATTTCAGAGACTCATGCAGGACAACCACACATCCCGGAGGAATCATGCAGTTGGCATCAGATATTTATGACAATATGACATGGAAATAACATCATGATAATGAACCCAACTATGAATGTAAATGAGGGTAGATATGCTGGAGAAACTCAGAAATGTATAAAAATTGTATGATCAGGCACAGATGCCAGCAGGTTTACACAATGTGGCTTCTGAGTAAACAAAAGCAGAGACAATGCTAAAATGCTATGAGTAGCAGCCATGTTAGCCAAATCATAAATATGTTACAGGCTGCTCTCACAGCCAGTGTTCACATCGGTGTGCTTATCATTCTGAACTGCTCAGGAGGAACTGACTGCAACTAACATGCCATCATCTCCACTGGATCCATATAATCAAACACGTGTTCATGTGGACAGTGTTGCTATACAGGAGCTTGAAGACATTTGCTGTCCTCACATCAAATTTTATAAGATGTGTGGAATACTAATCCCTGTGGACAACAGGCCTCACTGAGACCAACGACTGGTGTCAGAACCATGGCCTTAAGCTCATTGCCAAAAAATGTGTCGTCATCCCCTTTGGGAAAAACCTGGTTCCCATGAATTACCACATCGATGGTAGCCCACTGAACACAGAAGGCATTATAAGAGATCTGGGGACACAGGTTAACAGCAACCTCTCTTTTGACCACCACATTGCCACTGTGGTCAGAAAGTCCTTTTATGTGACACATCTCATTACTAAAGGTTTTGCATCCAGGAAGAAAGAGGTCATTGTCTCCCTCTACTCTTCTCTTCCCTCATTAGGCCAGTCATTGAGTACAATACCCCATTTAGCATGTACCTCACTAAACACCTGCAACAACTGGAGAGGCCACAAAAGTATCTCACAAAGAGGATCCTAGGCCTTAAACATTTGTCCTGTATGGACAGACTAAAAAAACTCCAACTATTCTCTGTCTCATATCACCTACTTAGAGGCGATCTCTGCTTTACAAAGCCATGTCTGACCCAGCTCTGTTAGAAATGCTACATCTGAAGAAATCCCAATCCCTCCACACCACATGCTCTAGAGACCCCAACCTCATTACCACAATCAACAGAACATGCTGGAGGGACAGGTTCATAACCCAGAGACTGCCCATGCTATGGAATAGAATTCCCATACATGTCAAACAGAGCACCTCACTGGCCCTCTTCAAGAGAAATCTTGATGACTGGATGGGAAATAAAAAATTCATGCCGGGGATCACTCCAGTGGCTTTACTCGACAGAGGCATTGGGAACTGAACTAAGGTCGAGTGGCAAAATGCTAGAGTAATCCTATGGGCTAGGCTTGTAAAGGCTGCAGGGCCATTAGCCTAGTACATACCTATGAACCTATGACCCTATAAAGTATATGTAGCATTGACAGCTCCTGCAACAGGGACCTTCCAATGACCATCAGGTGGCATGCTGGACATGTCCTTGGCATCTGCCTTATGAATCCTACACTGTTATGCTGCAGCATGTTGAGGAGCATTTCTGGCTTCCAAGGACCACAGACAAAAAAGAAAACAACAATATGCATGCATTCTGTAAAACAATCTGCTGTCCTGAGGTTCTAGGACCCACTGATTTCACCCTCATCACTATCAAGGCCCTGCTTGGTGAACGTGGACAACAATACATCAACCAGAAAGGTCTATACTCCAGCAACTGTGAGGTTGTGTGTGACACAGAAGGTATTATATACAACATCGCTGCACCATCCAGACAGTTCCTCCAGTTCCCATATCTAGCATGAGTCTGACCAATAATAGAAATTTGTGTGGGGTAACTTCCCACAGAGCATCCTATTGGAGATGCCAGATATGTCCAAAGCCAAGGCTGATGAAACATATACACAACCCTTGGTGATTTATAAAGATGCAATACAATACCTCACTGTCACAGACCAGCAGCATCACTAAGCATTTGTTTGGACAGATGAAGACCTACTTTTGCTACCTAGATTCCTCCAGTGGTGTAATGCAATGCAATGTACTCTGGAGATGTATAGCAATATATGTACTGACTGTGCAGTTCTGCAAAACATAGTAGTATGCAAACTACTAAAACAAGGGACTGCAATCAGAGGATCTGACAGAAGGGATCCAGTAAAATACAGCTGCCATAAGAGGAGCCATCAGAGAGCCCAGCTGCATGGGAAGACCATATGAGGCAGTGGCAGGCATAATATGCTGTAACACTAGCAAAAGGTGGCATATGGTCAGCAACTGTGTACCAGCAGAATAAACACAACATAGATCACAACTAATGTGTGCAATACAACACCCAGACCATGCTTACAGTGCATTGATTTGGCCTTGTTATGCATCAGATATCACCAGCCTGTATAATACAGCAGTGAGAACAGGGCATAAAATGCAGAGATGGGGTGTGGCACAGTGACAGAGATCAAAAATTGGCCACTGTATTAACTTATGCCACCAGCTCATTCTACATACATTCCCAGAAGGCCCAGTCACTGTTGTCCATGCTCAGTACCTACCATCCATGCTCACAAAAGATCTACAGTAGCACATCAGTGACTACCTGGGAACATTCTCAAATATAATCCACTCTTTAGGTGCCATGTATTGACTTATAAATACAGACATGCACCCAAGCCTCATTAGCAAAACTGCCATGCTACAAGCCCTGAAATTTTAAGATATAAATAACTACCAGCACTGTAGTGCTCTTTATCTTCCCAAATACTTACCAAGTGGATCACACAGAGTATAATTATATTGGTCCACAGAGAGAAGAATGGTTCTACATCTGCTGTGGTAAGGGTGCACAGGCCAGTGGCAAGTGGGGACAGTGAGTGGATAACTGTAAGAATCTTTTATTCTTGGGTGGTTGTTCTATTTCTAACCAAGAACAAGTGTATTGGGAGTATAGGGAGCCTTGGGGTGCATCTCTGCAGTAAATTGAGTGAGACTGACTGAATAAACGTAAGACAGTCTCTTGAAAGGAGTTTCTCTACAGAAATCTGCTGACAGGGGGCTAGGGAATACAGAGACAGTGCTAATAACGAATAAGAGAAAACGGGGAAGAGATGCAGGCAGCAATAGCCCACCAAAACATGGCTGCTGGGCTGTACAAGATAGACTGTCTCCTTTAATAGGCAGCTCAGACAGAAAGGACTGTGTTGAAATGTACAAAGACTGCATCTGTGGATCATATGTGGAATACAGTAGATGGGATTATGTGAGAAAGTATACTGGACAAGTGATACAGGGTGGAGCTAAATATGTGGAGCACGTGATAGCTATGCTTTCTCGAGGACACACAAGTGTAGGCTTATGACAGGGTGCATAGCACAACAAAGTCGGTCCCTATGATACTTTGCTAGACTGCTATCAGGAACTGTGCTGTGATAATGGAATATGGTATGCATGGCATCTGCTACTGGGTCTGTAGTGGTCATGAACCTATGTGGCAGTGAATGGCTCAGCCATGATAATGATGATGGAAGTGACTGATCTCAGACTGGGGGAGGTATTGTCTACAGTCCTGGTCTTCCCTTACTTTAAGTGTCAGTTCCAGCACTAGCTTGTAGTCTAGTCCTCACCAACACAAATTGTCCTCCATCTGTCTGTCTGTATCTCTCCTTTGTGTAGCCCTCTCCATTTGTGTCATAACCTCCCCACTTGTTTCTGTCTATCTTTTTGTGATTGTTTGCCTGCCCCTGCTACCATCCCTGTACCCCTTTCCTACCCACACATTCCCTCATCCTTCTAAAAACTTATAAAAATAATCATCTGCCCCCCCCCCAAAAAAAAACAAATATGTATATATATATTCCCTCTTGCTCTTCACCCTTTCTGTCTGTCTTATACACTCATTTCCTTGCCATTTCTAAAATAAAATTAGTAAGGACAGTATTTCCAAGAGATGAGTTCTCAGCTGAGTTTGTAGTGAAACATCATTGCATATGTGAATGCTCATTACCACGAGCACACTGCACGCACACTACTGCACTCATTAGATCATGTGACCACCACAACACTGTACCTCTCATTAAGTGAGCCGTTATATTTTTCCACTGACTCGCCTACTTATTCTGACACTGTCATGTAATATCACTCCTACTGCATAGTTAATCAGTGTCAAGAAGCCACCCTGTACTACTTTGTGCTATTTGGTCCTTAATTTCACATGCAAACAATGCTTCTTAATCCTGCCCTCCAGGAAATAAAGATAGACTTAAATTTATATATATATATATATATATATATATATATATATATATATATATATATATATGTGTGTGTGTGTGTGTGTGTGTGCATATATATATATATATATATGTGTGTGTATATATGTATATGGATCAACTTCAGTAGATCGAACTTTTACTAGTTCGAACCACATATGGCCGAGACCATATGTTTGAACTCATAAAAGTTTGATCACTGAATTAAAACCACATAAAACCAAAAAACACAAAACTAAATGTCAATAGCAGGGGGTTGCCCCCCACACCCCCTTAATTAAATATACCAACTCCTAGATTGCACTACACTGCGGAAATGGGAAATCTTCCCTTTCCGCTCTGTACTGAGATCTTCATTCAGTCAGATCAGACTTTTACAAGTTCGAACATATGGTCTCGGCCATATGTGGTTCAAACTTATAAACGTTCGACCTACTGAAGGGGACTCATGTATATATATATATATATATATATATATATATATATATATTTTTTTTTTTTTATTAGTGCAGTTGTGATCTATTTCTAAGGTAGTAATACACTAAAAACTTAACCAGCGCAGAAAGAAGATGTAGTGCAGTACAATGGCCAAATCACTGCACAAATTAGACAACAGGAGAGCCGGCTATCCAGGGAACTGGCTTCTGTGTGCTTTGTTAAATATTAATGTATGGAGATGAGTCATGCTCTAGTCAGGCAGGGGAACTGATATTTGCATATGTAAGGCTTCTAACTATTAAGAGATGCATTACATAATCTAATGTGTGGTCTAGAGTTAGAATATTTATGACATGAGTCAATGATCTCCTGTTAGAGTTCTTACTGTCACAGGCACCCAGCCTGCCTGTCAGTTTTACTTAAGATTTGTAACTCTCATTCCTCATTCATATTTCATGGTGTTTGTGGCCTTATTTCTTACACATCACTCTCATTCTCTTTACATGAAAAATATATTTCTTTACATTTTTTATTTGTATTGTATTGCTTTAATCATATTCTGATTGCTGCTTGTCTTGTCCCGACGCCTGATAAAATATGTTTGATTGCATTTCCCATCTTATGTACAGAATCATATCTGCTAACCAGCTTGCACTCACTGCGTCCTTTCCAGGTACTTATTTTCAAATAAAGGAACAAATAAATAAATTATGAGTTAGATGTGAGAACTTCTGTGAATTTTCATGTTCAGCGTCACGCTGACTGATTCCCACTGACCAGCATTGAAACAGCAAACTCACTGAAAGCATAATTCCGCTTTCTGTATGACTCATAGGTTGTGCTGCTCTCCAAGATTAATTCCGCTACAATGAATGCAGCATTTGTCAATGTCATTCATTCATTGCTTGTTTAACATTTATTTCAGGGAAGACTTCAGATTTTGAAGATATTTGTTTTAGCATTTAGCTTACTAATTTCCAATTGTAATGTACTAAATGAAACATCATCTTCCACCAGAGATGAAAAGGCATTAGATGGTATAAAAATTACACAGATTGTTTACAAGACAGTGTGGACAAATGACTCTGTTAAAAGACTAAAATCAAAAGTTTTGAATATCAGTGAAGTCAATCAATGAGTAAATGGGGGTCAGGCATTGTTTCCGAGGTGTTACAGCTGACAAATGTAGAGGTGTGAATAAGCATGGGAGGAGACCTGAATGGATTAGGGGTGGCACTTTTGGAAGAAGTAAAAGCTCTATAAAAGCCTAACTCGACTACACTCGTCCATCCACTTTGATAAATAAATATGCACTGATTTTCTTTCTTAGTTATTTTTCATGCTAGCACTGGCTTTTATGAAGCAGTAAATGGTGTGCTTAAGGCAAAAGGTAAGAAAACATATGCTGCACACAGTAAAATTATTATATTCTTGTAAGAGTGTAAAGGACGGTGCTCTGTAAAACTGAGTCTGCATATCTCTGTATTATAAAATGATTGCGACTCATATAGCTCTCTGTCTACTCAGTATGTGCTTGTAATACAGTGTCTTCATTCAGGCTATACTCTTGGTAACTATCTGAGTTTTGTCACAGTATATGAAACATAAAGAATAAGAAGTAGTGATATGAATTTTGATAGCTAAGTTAAGAAAAATCAAATAATTTAAACCAACAATGGTGTCATGGTCTGTATATGTAAAAAGAACTGAGTAACTTTTTTGCAGCAAGCTACATTTCTTCAAAGACGCATATGGTGGCTTTATTCAGTGCTGTGAAAGCTTCCTCATATGAATTACCTTGCATCCTGATCGATCCACAAAAACTAAAGAAAATATTTCTACAAGACTATGAAACTGCTAAAATGACAATATGGGAGTACATCACCAGTAACTGTATGAAGAGCTCATTTTAAATCATTACGGCAAGACACCTAATGGTGCTGAGGCAGTCCACTGCCGAACTGAAAGTGCTGGGAACTGTGAATCTTGTGTGAAGTTGAATGATGCACTTAAAGACAGATTCATGCAGGCCATTCAGAGAAGAGAAGCTCGACAGAAAAAAAACATATTCTGAATTGATTTTTGACATTTCCAATTGTGTTTCAGATTGCCTTAAGCAAGGAAGCACAGACATGCACAACAGTTGAGGAAGGAAGAGGCATAGATCGGTGAGGTTTGTTATGAAGAATTACATCTTATTTAATTGACATTTGATTATTTGAACACAAAGCATTTAAACTCTTAGAGGTCACTCGTCAAAACAGTGATACTCTGAATGCCAGAAAACCCAAAACACATTTTGTGTAGGTGGCAAATCGGCTTGTACTACCCAGTGCAGGAACAAGATACCAGTTCACAAACCCTCCAACGTCTTGATCACACATAGAGCTGGAGAAGAGGAAGAAAATGAAACTGTTACATTCTCAGAGTTTACTTGCCATGACATGATGCCAGCATTCTTTTAGGACTGATGTTTTTTGCAACAATAAACTACCTGGCGGCAAACTGTAAGGCTTCCATTTAGCTGTCGAAGGAGGTTGATGCCACAAGTGCTTACATACCATCTGTAACCTCCTTTTCAACAATGCTAATTCCACTTATTTTGCCAACTCTGTGACTTGCCATCCAACCAGTTTAACAACAAATCAAAACAAAAAGCAACCAAAGGCAAGTAAACCAAGTTAAACCGACAGCATTTACTAAGCACTTTTCGTTTCCTCTAATAACAGAACTTCTTCAGATAATACATTGAACACATTCAAAACTATTTAAAAATCTTAAAACAAGTGACATGTGACCAAATTGTACCAACAGTAAATTATTCCCCTCCCTTAAAATTAACCCTTCTATGTCTACACAAAATTAAAAATACAGGTTTCTTTCTCTGCATAATAACCAATTTTACATATTATTAAAAATAAACATCCATATCCTCCATGCCGAGAGGTCTAAGTACACGACTCTATCTCATTAAATGTTTTAACTTCAAGACACATAAAACAGAACTCATTTCATTGAGCCCTGGGTACTGACCAGTATTTAATCTCAGCTGACATAATAACTCCAACCAGTTTAACACACTGCCTGTGGACTCAGTCTGAAGTTAATTAACTTTCATGTAATCTTTGGTTTAGGACTGCATCAAATGCCATGTAGTTCACACCTGCAACCATTCTTATTTGTACTTTGTTGGCCCAGTCAAAAATATATTAGCTGTGACATGATATTCATGATATAAATCCATGTGGCCTTGGATCCCTACTGCACTGGCTTCTTAAGTATGAAATAATTATATCATATGCAATATATCTCATCATTTTTCCAACCACTGATGAAAGACTAGCTAGTCAGTATTTGTTGCTTTTCTCCTATTTCCACTTTTATAAAGTATTCTCACAGATGGCTTTTACCGGTGCTTGAAGACTACCTCATTGTTTCATGCTTAGTTAAAAACAGTGGTCAGCCATGTGGTTAGGTATATACTCTATTCCTTTAGGATTTTGGTCTGAGCACCATCAGACAGTATTGTTTCATCTGTTGTAATTTTAGATCACTTAGAACTCATTCTTATGTGGATGAAATTGTATCAGCAATTAAATCAAGACTATTCCCATATCTGTTTGTTACCTGTGCTGTTTCACCATCACTCTCTTGTAACATTTCTTCCTGTTTTAATTGTCAGTATGTCTCCATCATTTATTTGCTTGTTTGTATTTCTTCCTCGATTACCTCTGAAAGTCATAGCACAGTTTGAGCCTTGGCTGTTCTGATCATCTCTGCTGGTTCCCTCTGTTAGATTTGACATACTTTTTACCTGATCTGCCTGTTTCCTTATAAGCCTCAAATGTTAACATTTTCTTTTCCATTTTCCTTGCCAACCTTTTATGAAAACTGCTGTGTTTTTGTTTCATATTGTTTTGCCCTTTTGATGACAGTTTTGATTTTTCCATCATCTTTTACTCTTCTTTTTCCTTATGTTTTTCTGAAATACTGTCATTTTTAAAGAATATCTAACTAAATTCCAGCACTCTTACTAAGCTATGACTTGGCTATTGAGTTTGACTAAAAACAAACCACATTTTTAATTGGTTACATCCTCCTAGGTGGCTGCCAGCTTATCTGAGATCCAGCCTCATCTTTCACACTTTCTGAGCAGGCATGCTCAACTTAAAAGTTTATGTATGGGGCCTACTGCAAAGTGTAAATGCAGCATGATGGTCCAGTTAAGATCAGGCACATTCAGGTTCCTCCTGGCATTAGTTCATCTTTTACTGTCATTACGACCATTTCTTGTATCACTACCTTTGTTTATATCTGCCCCTTGTGGTGGAGGCCTTTCACTCATTGTAAACGGCAGTGTCATTGCCTGTCTCCATAAGCACCTGCAGTGTCCTTTTGCTTCCTTGTTATTCTGAGTGGCATCCCTAAGAAGAGAATTGTCTCTTGTGTAAATTTATTCTCCCAAACTCTCCTGCAGAGTGCAGAGACTGATATGACTCACATCCCATTTATGTTTCCCTGTGTATCATGTATCTGTAAGTGTCGTGGCACCCAAACAGCATTATAAGTCTATTAGTCTGAGGGGCATCTTACCCAGACAACAACAGTACATTTTTTAAACACTGCTCAGTTTTGTTCTTTGATCTTTGTTTCTCTACCTAACACATTTCCTTAGGAATTTGAATTATTTTATTTTTTCATATTACTTTCTAACTCATTCTACTGACTTTATGGGGGGGGGTTAAGATTTCCATGTTGACTTGTACCTCCCTCCTTGGCTGGTTGCAATATTTTTTAACAATGTACTTAATCCTGCCACTTAAGATTCCACATCTCCTCATGGACAGATTCAAAAATCATACCTGGGTCCCCAGACCTATTAAAACCCTGAGTTATGTGTGAGTACTTTAAACATATGTTGAACTCCATGGAGCACTGTGCTCAAGCCCCCCCCCCCCTACCCCCCGCCAAGGACAGACAGTACACTGGAGAAAGATGCTGTGTGTTCTTTTTATAGAGCCCTCCACAACACAAACTTATCCTGATGGATTTCTTACCATTTCTTCCAGCCACGAAAGCAGTCAGACATTTAATTTCCCCCTCCTCTTTCAAATATATGAAGTCCTCCATAGACATTTTCTCCCAGGTGGGGTCCTGTGTTATCCTCATGTGGGTTTCCTCTATGAAGCTTCTCATCATGCTATTTAGTATGCATTATTCATGCTATGCCAGGAGAGCGCATCAAATGAGAGTAGGTGTTACTGAATGCTTATTCTACAAGGTGTGTCTGTTTATACAGTGAATAATATGAGGACTGGTGACAAAACAATAGGAAGAATGTGGCAAGTGGGAAATGTGGCAACTGTTTTGAGTACCAACTTGTAGGGGGGCAAAAAATTGTCAATTATTTTATTATTTATGCATTGATAAAAGAAAAGAAAGAAAATTGTACTTGTTGAGTATCCCAACAGTGTTATCAGTGCCTGACTATTCTATGCCTCCATTGTACAAAAAGAAAAAGTCTGTATGCCCTTATTAGGTCCATACCTGAGGCATGACCCTAACACCACAGACTGCCTTCTGACTGGGATGCCAAATACAGCAGGAGGTGATGTCCTCTGACACGATCTGTTAGGATTTAATATAATTTGAATGTGGAGTGAAGTTGCAGCTGCTCATTTAATTTTCAAAATGTTTTGCGCACTTAACTTTTAATGTGTTACATTTCTAGGGTGCCAGATTCTGTGTGAGAGCATGACTGTTGAGTGTTACAGTTTGTATTTGGCTGTTGACTGTTACTATCTGTGCTCTTAATGAAACTTGCATTGAATGACTGAGAGTATTATAAAATGCAAAAAAAAGATGCAGTTAGGAGTTATTCAAGTAATGATTATTCATTGATTTATGCCTAGAAATAAAAATTAAAAATAATTTATTTAACAGCAGATAGTAACTGATTTGGGAGTTCTTCTTATGCCCTGTTTGTGCAACTGTGATGTGAGTGAAAGTATAGTTATTCTAAATCCAATAATACCTAAAAGAAGGATGATAAATTAAATCATCCTAACCCCCAAAAACCTCCCAAACATCAAACCTGCAAAAAATATCCTCATCAGTCCTAACAATACTGCACCAAAACAACACCAACCACAACACATACAGCCACATTTCACTAAGCCTCAGCTTCTAAGCCCAGAAGGTAAGTCACCACATAAACCAACATTCCGGTCATTGGAGATGCCATTGCAAGACAAACAGATGTCCCATTCACCAGGATGAGTAAAGAAAAAGTCACTGGTAGTTTCTTATCAGGGGACAGGATCCACCAGATCAAGCATGCACTCTGGTCATTGGATTGAAAGTACCAATATGACCCAGTCATAGTCCATGTGGGTGTAAATGACTTGAGATGTACCTTCGTGAACTATATAAAGAGGACATGATGGAGTTCTTGCATTTCATGTCTCAGGCTTTATGAGACTAGTACTGAGCAGAATTCTACCTTCTCCAAGGATGATGCCACAATATGAGCAGAAGATGATTGACTTTAATGATTGGCTTAGTTTTTGGTGTAACTCCAAGGGGGTACAATATTTGTCAGCATGGGAGGACACCATCAATAGACCACATTCCTTTGCCAGGAATGATCTGCACCTATCCCCTCTTATAGGTTCATAGGTTCATAGGCGTGTACTAGGCTAATGGCCCTGAAGCCTTTACAAGCCTAGCCCATAGGATTACCCTGGCATTGTGCCACCCAACCTTAGTTCCTAGTGCCTCTGTCAAGTACAGCCACTGGAGTTAGCCCCAGGGTGAATTTTCTATTTCCCATCCACTCATCAAGATTTCCCTTGAAGAGGGCCAGTGAGGTGCTCTGCTTAACATGTATGGGAAGTCTATTCCATAGCATGGGCAGTCTCTGGGTTATGAACCTGTCCCTCCAGCATGTTCTGTTGATTGTGGTAATGAGGTATAGGTTTCTGGAGCATGTGGTGTGGAGGGATTGGGATTTCTTTAGATGTAGCATTTCTAACAGAGCTGGGTCAGACATGGCTTTGTAAGTCAAGCGGAGATTGCCTCTAAGTAGGTGACATGAGACAAAGAATAGTTGGAGTTTTTTGAGTCTGTCCATATAGGACAAGTGTTTAAAGCCTATGATCCTCTTTGTGAGTTACTTTTGCAGCCTCTCCAGTTGTTGCAGGTGTCTAGTGAGGTACATGCCAAATGGGGCATTGTACTCGACGATTGGCCTAATGAGGGAAGAGTAGAGGAAGACAATGACCTCTTTCTTCCTGGATGCAAAACCTTTAGTAATGAGATGTGCCACATAGAAGAACATTCTGACCACAGTAGCACTGTGGCTAAAACATTGTCCTACCCCCTTTTTTTGCCTTTTTCAGACAATGCCAAACTGACCAGCCTTCCAATATAGCAAAACCATTCCTAGAAAACTTAGGGGTGTTGCTGTTCAATGTTGAGTCTAAAGATGAAACTCCATCCCCTCCAAGCTCATTCTTATATGGATGAAATTGTATTAGCAACCAAATCAAGACTATTCCCAAATATTTGAGCAGTTACAAAGACATGGTTTAAAAGTGTGGAGAGCACCATGGTAGTGCAGAGCTACAATGCCTTCTACATATTTAGAACAGGAACTGCACAGGCAGGGATTAAAGATGGAAGTTTCTTGATTTACATAAAAAAACTAACGTATCTCAAGGCTGTTCAAGAAGGATGACATGCTTGAGCTTCTCTATGTCCACATTACCATAGGCAAAGTCCCATACCTATACTTGAAAGCTATACATCCCTCTATACGACCCAGAAAATCCAGCCAACTTACATAAACTTACAAGAAACTCTCACCATTCAACTCAATATTATATTATTGAGTGATTTCAACTGCCTGACTATAACATGGGAATCATACACAACCCAAAACTTGCAGGCCCAGAGAGTCCTGGTCTTTGTCATCTCAAACACCCTGGATGAGGTAGTCCATACACCCACTAAGGGCTTGAATATACTGGATCTGGTCTTCACTAACATGGAAGAATGCTGCCCCCCCCCCCCCAGCATGTAATATCCTCTCGGATAAAGTCAGACAATCAGACAATAAAGCTGTCTCATTTGAAATAAAAATAAAACCCAGGACCCCTTCTAACCCAGGCACACTTCTGAACTATTCTAAGGCAAACTTCATTCTAGTAAGTCATAACCTGGCAAAATGTCACCCCCCCCCCCAAATCCTGAGAACACTGTGCTTATGTGGAGTTGTTCACACATACCCTGTATAATTGTGGCAATAACAAGAGAGACAGCTGTACCTCTGACAAATAGGCACAGAAAAAATCAAACAGACCAGCCAGCCTGGTGGGATCCCTGCATCAACAGGTTGTATAATGACAGGAAGAAAAGTATGAAACGTAGGAAGAGCAGCACCCGGCGTGATATAAATGCTGCCCTAAATTTAAACAAGCAATGTGGAGGGCACATCAAGGCTACCAAAACCAAATTCGAAGTAAAAATAGCCTGCCTGGCCAAGGATGACCATAAAGCTTTATTTAGCTCTCTCTACAACCTCAGAGGCAGTGCACAACAATGTGCAGAACTAATTGTAAATGGAGCCATCTACACTGAGTCAGAAAACATTGCAATTTGGCTGACAAATTCAGATCCAGTTTTGTCCTTCTCTCCTTCCAGCCATCTCTCAGAAAATACCATCTAACTTAACCCCCCCCCCCCCAAGTATCACTAAGAAGGAGGTCTTCGATGCACTCTCCACTCCCAAAAATACCTCTTCGATGGGCCACAATAATGCCCTAGAATGCCTCCAAAATATCATAAAACACAGCTTATTAGGAACTCTAGGGTCACTATTTAACCATAGCCTCTAGATAGGCTTCATGCCATGCAAACAGAGAACTGAAACACTCATCCCACTACACAAAGGCGGGCCATGTATGGACCACTGTTACAAGAGACCCATAAGTCTGACCAGATTCATATGCAAAGCCACAGAAGGAAACATCATGGAAATGATTAACAATGCCAAAGAAAATGTTCAGGCACTGGATCCAATCCTGTTTAGTTTCATCAAGGGCAGATCATGCCTACTTAAACTAACAGACTTGTTCGAGAAGGTCACCAAAACAATGGTTGAGGGCATAATGGTACATACTGCCTGCCTTGACTTGGCCAAGGGATTTGAAACTATACCCCACTCAAACATTGTAGACAAATGCACTAAGTTAGGTTTAAATACCTATGTCACCCACTGGAGAGCTGGGTGGCTCTCAAGTAAGATGCAAGAAGTAAGGATAAAGTAGTCCACCTCCAGAAAGATGCCAGTCACTAGTGGAGACCATCAGGTCTCTGTGCTGGGTCTACCCTTTTTTGGCAACTACTTCTTGAATATCAAGGCCAATGTCAAGGGCTTCTGGCTGACCAAGTTTGCAGATGACAGCAAACCAGGTGCAGTCATAGAATCTAAACAAGATAGTAGTCAGGGATTTGGGGGTGCATGTAGGCAGTGACCTTCAACCAAAATTTGTCTGTGGTAGTAAAGAAATCCTGTTATGATGCACAACTTATAACCAAGGGTATAACATCCAGGTCCAATGAAGTCATCATTCCACTGTATTCAGCCCTCGTCAGACCAGTCATTGAGTGCAACACCCCCTTTGGTAGGTATCTGACTAGGAACATGAAACAACTGGAATGTCCACATAGGTTCCTCACCAAAAGGATACAGGGCATAAACAACATATCCTACACAGATTGCCTCAAAGCTCTACCCCTGTACTTGGTCTCTTATGGTCAATTGAGGGGTGCTGTATGACTGGTATACAATACATCCTTGAATGCCAGACTGATGGACCTTCTGCATATCCACAAAACAAATACCATCAGAATTACATGATCAAGGAACTTAAACCATCCTTGTAACATAAACAGGACATTAAGCTGGGACAAGTATGTGTCTCAGAGACCACCCCTTCTCTGGAACAGGCTTCCCATCCATGGGAAGCAGAGTTCTTCCCTAACCCAATTCAGATGCAACTTGGACCAGTCGATGGGGAATCGGACATTTGTCCCTGGTCTGGTAACTGTGTCCCTAATGGACAGACATAGCCTCTAAATGCTTGACCACCCAAGCCTAAGCCTACATATACCCCTTATAATAACCTTAAGGTTCTAACACTTGTTAGATACATTTGTGGTGCATGGCTCATTTTAAAAAGCCCCTGATGTCAACAGCCTAGTGTACCCCTATGAACTTATGTTGTGGAATATCAGACCTTCAATGAGCTAGGAGTAATTTGATTAATGGAGTCAGGCCTCCTCATAGAAGTGGATGGTTCTGTCCCCCCTTAATAATACCCATTTGGGGTTTGCTTAACCTCACTCCTACTACAGAATCAACATTCAGCAGTTTAAATAATTGCATCAGTCCTTTAATTTCAGCAAGTCTATTTCAATTCCAGCAGTATAAGTTATTATTATTATTTATTTACTGGCATTTGTTTACCGGGAAAGTCTGGCTGAACAGGCTGAACAGGAGAAAAGTTGTATTATACAGACATCACAGCCATCATTTGCATTGTTTCATCATTTACAGTCACTTTAATTTATGTGCAACAGTTCCATTAGTCATACATCTTTGACATCAATTTCATCATTTTCAAACAGTTTCAATTAAAAATAACAGTTCCAAAGGTCGTATAGGAATACTTTTATTAAATACAAGGAGGTATATGTAGTGCAATATTATGAGTATGCATAGATTGTCAGGTTTTATGTAAGAACTATAAAGACGTTCAAAATCTGGGACACAGGAAGATAAGATAAAGAGTTTTTAAGAAAGGAAGAAGGGGGGGCACAAGGAAGATAAAGGAGTTGAGATTACAGAGGTGGGTATAGTTGTGATAATTGTACAGAAAAGTTTGTGCAGCACACAATTATTAATATAGCTATAAATATAAAGCAAAGACCTCCAGATATGGAAAATTTTACAAAACAAATAATAAGAAAACAAAGAGGCAAAGTAGAAAAGAGGATTAGTGATGGAGGAGTTAAAAAAATAGAAAGTGAGGTTATGGAGTACCTGCAAAGTGAATGATTTAGCATAGAAAATCTAACTTTGATGACACCACAGCAGGATAGATCAATGGGTCCCCAAATTAAGGAGAAACCAGTGGAGCGGGTCACATCTGATCAATTGGCACATGAAGATACTTTGAAGCTTTCCATAGCAAACCACTACAAACGTTCAGATGGAGTTGCACAGCAAGGGAAAGAACAGGAAACCGTAGCAACTCTAAGACGGTCAATTTTGTGGAGTGATAGGCCAGGGAGCTCCCATATGAAAGAACAAAGGATGACACAAGATGAAACTGAAGAGAATATGGCATAGGAAGATGTGTGGGTTTTTCTATAGAATGCTTGCAGGAAGTGGGAAATAAAGAATGTGCCCTCAGTTTAGAAAAAAATGATCTATGAGAAGAGTTGCTTGCTTTAATAGAGATGAAAGAAACAGACTACAGAAAGTCAATAAAACAAAAAAAGATAGAAGTTTGAGAAAACAAATGAACACAATAATTAGAACTGTCGTAGATATTCATGCAATATAACAAAAGTAAATAGGATATATTACTGTGCAGCTAAATTAATAACAGATAAAGTCTTACCACAAAAACACAGGGCCAGTAAGACAAAGGAAGGGGAGAAATCAAATGCCATCATGGAAGTCTCGAATAGACAAAACTATAAAGCAATTATGATAAGAGATATCACTGTCAGAAGACTATAGAACAGGGAACAGATCAACAAAAATACTCAGATAGTCGTGATAAAAGCAGCACACACTATCAGAACAGATCAGGATCTATCATGCACTATCACAAATAATAAACTAAAAATATCAGCACAGGCAGAAAAACTTAAAATATATGCAGATAAATATAAAGGAAAAGTACAAAATACGCAATTTATTGATGGGGCAAAAGAAATTGAAACACCACCAAAAAAGAAAAAATAGACACATTTTGGAGAAATATCTGTGAAGACCCTGTGAAAGAGAACAAAGATGCTAAATGGCTAGAAGAAGTAAAAGAAAGAATAAGAAGTTCAAATGTGCAGGATATGAAATGGGATGAGGTAACTCCCAAAGAGACTGAAACAAAGTTAAGAAAAGCCCCTGATTGGAAAACACCAGGTCCAGATGCAGTACTTAACTTCTGGCTAAAAGTATTAACATCTTTGCACGAAGATTTAACCATGAGTAATAACTATTTATATGCGCACCCTAAGCAGACACCAGCCTAGCTAGCAACAGGAAAAACAATGCTCCTACTTAACAGTGAACCTGCAAGCTATCATAAAAAATATAAACCAGTAACCTGCCTTCCGATGACATATAAACTACACGCTGGAATTGATGCTGATATAGCCACTTAGAAGAAAACTCAATCATGGCAATAGAACAAAAGGGTAACAAAAGAAAGTTATATGGAACAAATGATCATTTGTTGTTAAATAATGTTATAATGGAGAATTGTAAAAAGGGGACAAAATCTAAGTATGGCATGAATAGACTACTTAAAAAAACATTTAAAAGTATCCCACATTCTTGTACAAAAGAGTGTTTAAAAATGCATATGATACACCCTACACTAATCAATTACATTACAGCGACCATGAAACAGTGGCAAACCACTTTGCAGTTAAGCTACATAAACTAAAGGATAAATTGCTATTCCAGGGATAAAATTTCAAAGGGGGATATTCCAGGGTGACTCGGTTACCGCTGCTCTTTTGTCTTGCCCTTAATCCATTAAGTTATGATTAGTACCAGTTTAACCAGGGGTGGTATAAGTGCAGAACCATTTCTCTGTCAGGTGTTTCTTCAGTTGCCCTTTAAAGTCTCTCAGGTTGCAGACTGTTCTTGAGGTCTTGGTTAATATTTCAACTATTAGCAAATCAGTGTGAATACAGGGAGTTCCCTGCATTGTTGTTAGATTTAGTTATGAGAAGTAATGATTTGTCAGTGGAGCTCAGAGGTCTCTTAGTAGTTTAAGGTTGAATGACGGAGTGAAGAGACAAGGATTTTTCAGGATTGTGCAGTACTTTGAAGGTTGTGATTAACTGGTAGTTCAACAGAGAATTACTAAAGATGAGCTAATTTAGCTATTTTAGAGGGAGGCAGTGATGTGATCTATATTGTTGGCCAGTCCTGAATTTGGCTATGTTATTGTAATATTGTTCAAGTTTGGCTGACAGAGCGGAGTTGAGATTGTTTAGGATACGAGATGCATATAATAGGATGGAGAATCGAAAATAAGTGGCAATGTTTTGTCTAGCACAGCCAGTAAGGTAGTGTTTTAAATTTAAATATTGCAAATGTGATTAAGTGAAATCCATAAGTAGAGCAAAATGCAATGCATATCATTTATATATCCATCAAGATAAAATTCCTTTAGAAATACTTGTGGATTTTCACACCATAGATGACATTTCATTATGCATAATTTCAGTTTTGTCATCTCTAACTTGACTACAGTGGTATCCTACAGAAGGGAAAGTGGCTGCCTCATTACTGCAAATGAGAAAGTTCCTAATTTAGTTTTCTTCAGATGTTTAACAATCTGAATATGGGAGCTCTAGCAGATGAAGTTCTCATCACTGTACAGATCAAATTCAGTAAAATGGTGAACTTATCATACCAATGTGTCACACGGCTTGGTGATAATATTTACAGACACTGAGAAGTTCTAACCGGATCATTGCAGTACCTTTTAGTGTTACCTATTGAGCTATATAACCCAGCAATAAGCACAGTACCTTTGATGATTACAATTTTAGACACCATTCCCTTATATTGATTGCTCATCTATGTAATTATATTCTCATAAGGACACAGCAATAGGGGTATAGAGATGGGGGTGGTAGTGAATGAGAAGTCGTTCATCTAGGCTAAGATACAGACATAGAGACTCTGAATATATCATGTTTGCTTGACAGTTCTGTTACCCGTGATGACTACTTAAGAGTTTTAAATGTTCATTTACATGTTTACGTAAAAGCAATTCATTTAGATTATTGTGCAACTGCAGTTACTATAAAATCAAAAAAGCTGTAAATACATTCCTCAGATTGTATACTGTAATACAGTAGGTTATACATCATTACGTGTATATTTTGGTGAGGAAATGGCCTGGTGTGTGCGTGTGCGTGTGTGCGTGTGCGTGTGTGTGTGTGTGTGTGTGTGTGTGCGTGTATGATCACAAGCACAATGCTGCTTCCTTTTCACTTGCAATGGTGTTATCATTCCTGCTGTACTGTCAGTCAGCATGGCAATACATTTTTTTGTCAGCTGCTATCTGTCAATATTTGGGTATGTTGGCTTGTTTAAATATACTCACATTTTTTTCAGGTATGTAGTAGAATATGAATTCAGTAATGACACTCAAGAACTGGGTACACCAGTTGTTAAGTTTTAGATTTGTCTAACCATGGATAAAATGCAACAGACGCGTTTTCTTGACAGATGTATGATTTTTTCCTGGGTATTATAATCAAGTCAGTGGGCATGTCAAAAAGTCTTGAGATTTACAGGAGAAATAACCTGCCCCTCATGTCTTGGGGTTTTAAGCAAGTTTCATGCTGTTATTTTCTGTGTTGCTCTTCTGTTGACAGCTAGTGAGTTGTTTTGAAAGGTAATCATCCATGTTCTGATTTGTTTGCAATTTGATTTCATAAGAAATGGAGGACTGAATCTCTTACTGAAGTGAGTGGAGTCAGTTCCTTTAAACTAGAACTAGTTCATGGTCACCAGAAAATCAGAAAGGTTGATATACCTTGTATGTGTATTCAGATAAAATAGTACTGCTATATTTTTTTCAAATAACTTTTTATTGAAAAGTTTATAATTTTGTAAATGCATATTAACATGTATTTATAACAGTAGCATACCTCTCAACCTCTTAGATCAAGACATCTGGACAAAGCCGTAAATAAAAGTCGGACAAATGCCCAAAAATAGAGGCAATTTTTAAATATTGCTCTTACAAACTTAGAAAGTTGATAGAATAACAGGTTTTTCATTAGCATGATTTTTTTGAAGGATATGAAGTCTGAAACTCAAATGTCTGTCTTCAGTCTTTAATGATTTACCACTAATTTGCTCTAAGACCACAATTTTATGAAAAAATGGACCAAAATATAAGAGGCCAAAATCTAGACATTCCAAAAAAAATCTGCACAGTTGAGATGTATGAGCAGTAGATAAAATGTATATACACCATGAACCATACCCTAACATAAAAGCCATATATATTATGTACAGAAATATTATATGGTAATAAAAAATTAAATGTATAGGAACCTAATCATGAATATTAATACGATTTTCAAGTAACTTAACTGTATAGCTGAGAAATGCTTGAGAAGAATTCTCACTATTATAAAAGTCTAGATGCAAACATTTTACAGTCCAAGCACAAATGTACCTCATGGTGTTAAATGTAAGAAGCAACATTATTTTAGAAGGTATTTTGGAATCTGAATTAAGGAATGCTATTTTTAACTGCTTTAAGATTAGCAATAGCATTCTCCCCACATCCGGTTTCACTCTTCCGTCTTGGGAAAATCTTGTGTACACTGCAGATCTAAGGCGTTTTAGAACAGTGGCAACGAACTGTAAATTCTTTGGTAGTATTTCGCCATCTGCTGGCTGATATTTCAAGTGCAAACAAGCTGATTTTAAGACCACTTAAAACTAATGTGTATCTCTCACCTGTACAGAATTTCACATAATGCCTTGATTTTTGTCTGATAATTTTGGTCTGTCCCTCATTAAATTTGTGTTTTTCTTGAAAATCAGTGAGGATTTAAGTCACAAATAATGACAGATATCTGTTTCAGATTTCACATCCTTCAGAAAATACAAGTATAGCAACTTTTATTTTTCAGATTTTAAGAGCAATATGCAAAGTCTGTCCCTAATTGTGGGCCTTTGTCCCCCATTATTTTTGACTTTGTCCAGAATTCTTGCATTAAAAGGGTGGGGGGAATGACCTAATGTTCATGGAAGTTGCTGATGGAAAACACTCACAAGGTGAGGCTGCAGTAACTAACCAGATCTAACGTGAATCTACTACAAGTGGGAAAATCTATCATACATTATTTACCAAAAAGTGTATGAACCTCGTCCAGGTTATTACCCATCCTGGGATTTTTGGTGTCTTTATTTACTGCAACATGTCCATTACAAGTAACTGTAACAAACATAATAAAAATAGTATATTATCTGCTCACAAGAAAAAATATCCAGAATAATTAAATAGAAAATAAAGTATATTGCATACCGGTAATGTTGCAAATTTATGCACATATGACTAAGTGATAGGTTGCATTAGTTTACTATGATTTTTTTCTGGAAATATGAAGTTTCTCTAACCAAGAATGTACAGAAAACTTTATTCTGACATATCACCCCAAGTATCATTCTTTACTTTAATTAAGTAATTAATCGACTAGATGGCCATACACATGCAACAGAGATACATCTTTTTTAAGACAAGCTGCAGTATTTTGCAGGGTGGGCTCAAATAACACATGCTAATTACTGTCTCTACAACTTAGACAGATAAGATTCTAAGCAGCTAACAAGCCTTTTGCTGTAATCTTGTGTTTGATTTGTTCTGAATGTCATGTGACTTTGACCTTGATCTCGTCTCCTGAACCTGATTGACTTCTTCGAATCAGTCTCCAGAGCTGTGGACAAGGGTAAGGTGGTCCACACAGCTTATATGAACCTCGCCAAGGCCTTCGACACCATCCCCCACTCTGGAATCATAGATAAACTTACTAAGCTGGGCATTAATCCCTATGTCACTCGATGGGTTGTCAACTGGCTTACTGACAGAACCCACACTGTAAAAGTAATGACTCTAAATCCAGCTCCAGACAAATGACAAGTGGAGTACCTCAGGGTTCAGTCCTGGGACCTCTCTTGTTTGGAATCTACTTCTCTGAAGTACAGGCCAACACTAAGGGACTCTGGCTAACAAAGTTCGCAGATGACTGCAAACTGGGAGCTATTATTGAATCCCCAAATGATGTGGATATTCTACAAAAGGGCCTTACAGAAACAGATGCTTGGTGCCAGAGCCATGGGCTCAAGCTCAAGTTATCCCCTTTGGGAAAAAACATGTACCTGTGAATTACCATATAGGTGGCAGTACACTAAACACTGAAAGTGTGATAAGAGACTTAGGGACACAGGTGGACAGTGGTCTCACCTTCGATAACCACATCACCACAACAGTCAGGAAATCCTTCTATGTGGCACACCTCATCACTAAGGGCTTTTCATCCAGAAAAAAGGAGGTAATTGTCCCACTGTACTCATCCCTCATTAGACCCGTTATAGAATACAATGCCCCATTTGGTATATACCTCTCAAGACATCTGCAACAACTGGAAAGGCTGCAGAAATACTGCACTAAAAGAATCACAGGCCTAAAGCAGATGCCCTATGCTGACCATCTAAAAAAAACTCCACCTATACTCTGTCACATTTCGTCTACTCAGAGGCGATCTCTTCTTAACATACAAGGCCATGTTAAACCCAGAGCTGCTGGACATGCTACACTTAAAGAAATCCTAATCCCTCAGAGACACATGCTCCAGGGATCTAAACCTTGTCATCACAATGAACAAAACATGCTGGAGGGATAGGTTCCTGACCCAGAGACTCCCCAGACTCTGGAATAGACTGCCCATACACGTCATGGATTGGATGAGAGATAGAAAATTCACCCCAGAGATCATGTCAGTCGCCCTGCTAGAAAGGGGTCCAGGGAAGTAAATACTGTGGGAAGAAATAGCCAGGGAAGTGTTATGGCTAGGCTTGTATAGGCCCTAGGGCCGATAGCCTAGTACCAGCCTATGAACCTATGAACCTACCTGCTTATCCTGATGATTTTTCCTAGTCACATTTGATAAGCTTAACTGGTTAATAAATAAACCAAAATAGTTTAATTTTGCCATAACTCAACAGTAAACTGTAACTATTCAAAACTTGCCATCAGATGATGGCTTTTTGTCCCTTATAGTCAGCCCAATGTCCCCTGTCAGAGTACATGTGTAGCCTTTGAATGACCTCTAGTTTGCACCATGCCCACTACAGCTTTATACATAAGCTATCCTTGGTATATTCAGGAGCGAAGATGGAAGGGCTGGGCAGCAAAGCCATTTGGCTTGTGATCCAGAGTCTACTACTCAGGGAGAGGACAGACTAGAAATGGTGTGGGAATTGCGGTAATGGAGAGTCTTCAGTAGAGAGTGAGGGATGTCATTAGAATTAGTTATAGAATCATATCAGACTTCAGTGTAAGCATAGGGCATTAGTCATAATCTCAGCCTATGCCTAACAGCAGGGTTGTGATAGCGAGGAAAAGAGTGCATTTGGGCAGCAGCTGCAGGACCTACTATATAAAGTAGGATGTCATGAGTTGGTATTGTTAATGGGGGACCTAAATGTACATATCAGACATATAGAACAGGATATGAGGACTGTCTGGATCCACATAGATGGGGCAACAGAAATAAAGAAGAAGAGGCAATTCTAGACTTCTGCCTGGCAAAAGACTTGATGGTGGCCAGCATATGGTTCAGCAAGAGAGACAGTCACAAGATCACATACAAGAGCATCCAGCTCACAGATTTGGTAGACTTTAGTATGGAAAGGGGATTGATCCACAATGAAACAGTTGGCCCACAGCATAAACCACTGATTGACACAATCAGCTGCAAGTAGTGGTCAGAGAAGGCTGTAAGGTCAACAGAGACTAGGCTGAAGACTTGGAAGTTGACTGGAGAGAAAGTACAGGTGTTCAAGGAAGTACTCAGAACTCTAAGACCTCAGAAAGAAGAGGAAATAGGTACTGAAGAAGAATGGTAGCGTGTCTAAACATCATGTGTGAACAAACCTCTAAGCTCTCCAGATTTTTGCAGAAGGTCTGGATTTTTGCCACATATTTTTGGACTGTTCCTCATAAAATGTGTGGTTTTCTAGCAAATCACTGAGGATTAAAATCACTAAATAATGACATTCATTTGAGTTTCAGACATCATATCCACCAGAAAATGCATGCTAATACAAATCCTCTTATTCTATCAACTTTCTAAGTTTTTAGGAGCGATATTTAAAATCTTTCCCTATTTTTGGGCCTTTGCCCCCTCATTATTTTAGGCTTTGTCTAGATTTCTTATGCTAAGAGGTTGAGAAGTATGTGTGTAAGGACTATGGTTCAGATATGTGACTGAAACAGGTATTGAAATGAGGTACATATGGAAAGCTGTTGGTGGAATGTAGAAGTCCAGGAATTCATCAAAAGAAAGGAGTGCAGGAAAAGTGAGAGAAAACATGCACCAGTCAAAGAAGGAATGCTGGTTGGCTAACAAAGAGGCTAAAAAAGTAGTTGTAATAGCAAAGGACAAGGCATCAGAGGCACTCTACCAGCTTCTGGAAAATGACTCAGTAGATGACACAAAAAATTATTTTAGATTGCAAGGCAAAGACAGAAAGATAAAGAAGATAGTTAACAGGCACCCTTCATAAGGGATGCCAGCAACAACCTACTAACCAGTCTACAGGACATCAAGGGCAGATGGAAGGTATACTTCCAACATCTTCTGAATGAAGAAACCCCCACAGAAACCGTACTGCCCCAGACACAGCATAATAAAAGGAGAGGAGCCCAACCTAGAAGACATAAGACAAACTCACTTAGGAAAATGAAGTCAAGGAAAGTAGCAGGCTTAAATGAGGTCACAGCAGATATGATCAAGATATTGGGTGAGTTAGTGATGAAACTGTTTCAGAAGGTAGTCATAGCAGTATGGAGAGATAGGAGTATCCCAGATGACTGGAGACCAATACTAGTACCAATTTACTATCAAAATTCTGATACACAGTTGTTCAAATAATGACTTACTCAAACCAAAAAGATGGAAATGTAAACATCGTTCACTCAAAACAACAATACCAGTAATGTCAACAATTTGTATTCGACATTATTGACATTACCCAACTTACCTTGAAGTCCGGGGATTTCCTACAAATGTTTTGCAGGGGGACAAGCCCCACTGCACCCCTCACACCCCCTGCTAATTATATATTCCAACTCTGAGATTGCACTACAGTGAGGAAATGGGTACATTTTGAATTCCCTACTGTGGTGCGATCTCCAATCCGGTTGTAAACATTGATGCACAAAAACACAAATACAAGCTATGTCTTGACATTTCAGAGGCAAAAAAACTCCACTGGAATTTTAAACTTTTGCACCTATACCCTTGACTATGCGAACAATGATAAAGTAAGTTTCCAACTTTTGATAGTAAACCTACTAGTACCAATGTACAAGAACAAAGGGGAGATCCACAACTGTGGGCAGTACTAAGGTATCAAATTCCAGTCAAACTGCATGAAAGTGCTGGAAAGGGTCTTAGATAAATGAATACACAAAATAATAGAAAGTAAGATGTGAGATGAACAGTTCTGCTTCAGATCAGGATGCCGCGCAACCAATCTGATGTTTGTAGTGAGACAGATAGTTGGGAAGAAGCTAATGATGAGGAAATAGCTCAACAGCAGATTCCTAGGCTTGGAGAAAGCATACGACAAAGGATCCATGATGGTTTGAAGTCCCAGAAACACTGGTAGAGTTAGTGCAATTCATGTACAAGGGCCCATCCACTCAAGTACGAACAGTGTTCTGACTCACAGAGGGGTTCCCAGTGGGAGTGGGTGTGCATCATATTTTAGCTCTGAGTCCTCTGCTGTTCATACTGGTGACTGACTAAATTACCAAAGTGGTCAGAGGAGAGAGATCAACAAATCTTCTCTATGCAGACAATGTGGCATTACATGAAGGCTCTAAACAAGAACATCAACAGATGAAATGCAAAACTGAAGGCACGTGGGTTGAAACTGGGTACAGATAAGGCAACTGCAATAGCAGCAAATATGGAAAATTAGAAGCAGTTGAGAACTGAGATAGAAGGAAAATTAGTGCAACAGATTAGCAGCTTCAAGTATCTCCAAGGGGTGATTGAGGAGAAGGGAAGTCTGATTGAGGAGGTCAAAGCAAGAATCAGAGGGGCTACAGCAAAATGGCACAGAGGGTCAGGGTAGAATGTGACAGAAGAATGCCAAAGAAGCTGAAAAGTAAAGAGTACAAAACAGTGGTGAGACCAGTACTTCTGTATGGTACAGAAACCTGGGCACTGAAGGAAGAGCAGTTGAGGAAGCTAGAGGTATTGTTGATGAAGTCTCAGTCATGGGTAGTAGGATGCACTCTGTGGGGCAGATAAAGAAATGAGGTCATCAGAAGTGAAGCTCAAGTAGCTCCAATTGCATAGAAGGTCAAACAAAACAGATTACAGTGGTTTAGGCATGTGCAGGAAAGCAAAAAACAATCTGGTGAAGACGATTTGTAAAAAACAGGAAGAAGGCAAGAGGGACTGAGGGCATTCATTAAAGAGATGGATGCATTGTGTGAGAGAAGACCTGCTACAGCCTGGCATGGCTATCAAAGAAGGTAGGACTGTAGCATTGGCTTGAGAGTGGTGGCAACATTTGATGCTACACCCTGACTCCATATAGAAAAATGGGAAAAAAGGGGTTGATGATAATGAATGATGAAGCAACTGTTATCAGCATCTTCTCTTTCCATGAAGTCTAATTGCATGCATTTTACATTCTGCATTTCAGCCTTTCAACATCATAATGTGACTTATTTTCCTAGAATATTTTTTTCCTTTGCTGATTGCACCCTTATTACATGTTGCTTAAATGGTGTATTATATTCTTTCATTCATATCTTCATGATAGCACTTGGATTGTTCCTTAAATATTTTTCTACATTCAATTTCAGATAGAGATCAGACCTATCTGCTGCATCCTCATCTAATTTCAGTAATGAGAACTTCAGAAAGAAATATCAGTTAAGCTGGGTCTCACTAGCAGTATACACACAATAGTACTACCTGGCATCTTTCTGCTGTCAAAAAATTTCCAGGTTCTCAATGGCAAACTATTCTTTTAAATGTTATTTTTTATATTACCTGGCTACCTTCGGTCCATCCATCATACAGTTATGTTAGTACCCATTTGGTGACTGGACATTCTGTCTGAGCCAGGGGCCATTTTAATGATCAGTACAATTAAAAAAAACAAGCTAAAGTATTTAATTTGTATTACATAATCAGATGCAAAGCATTTCAAAAGCTTTATGCAGCACATTGTGGTTCACAGTCAGGGTATGCGGAATGGAGGATTATACTCTGTTGCAGTGCATTACAGTTATCCTGTCCTCAACAGTAGAGTGTCAAAGCAGGCTTGAGTTCACAGAAGGTAGGCTCATATCAGTTACAACTGGCAAAGTTAAGTAATAAGCCAATAATGGGTCTGTGAATGGGACTAACTTAAATTTTTACAAGGCATTAATTCATTCATTTTTGACAGTTTCTGCTCAGCAAGAAAGTATAGTGTCCCCAGCTATCATTTTCAGGCACAGTTAAAGAGATGCTGTACCATGGGAAAACATAATAACAGAAGATACAGAGTCTTCCAATAGACTGCAAGGTGATAGCCCTTGAAAGGTTGGATATGTAATACATACAAGAGGATCAGGGTAAGCATTTCCTATACTGAAGTGAAGGAATCTGGCACCATCAACAGGCTCTGTCTTGTGACTGAAAGGAGTATGTACATCTGCTTCATATGGTACCAAAATCCACACAAGAGAAAATTAATAGGGTGAAGAATTAAGGAAGAAATGAGATGGGGAAATGCCTGCCACTGCATATTGTTACACCTGACCTAAATAACACTGACTGGTCCTTCATCAGTTATATACCTAATCGTGACTCGCTCACTAATAATTTCAACAATATTCTATTGGAGATACTGAACAAGTTTACATTAGCAGACAAATAATAACTCGGAGCAATAGTTTATTGTATAAACAATTCAGTGAGAGAGCCCATGAATGAAGACGTATATGACTTGGAAAGACTTAGAAAGATGGATGAGATTGGGATACATGGGGTATTGGAAAGGAAATAGTCAATTGCCTTTATTTTTCTCTCACTTTAGTCACATAGTGGAACTCCAGTTTGTTGGCAACAAGGAAATTTGGGAGTAAGGATGTCTGTTCGTTACACCTAAGGGTGAGTAATCTCAGCTTAAATATGGTTAGAGAGGTGGAGCATGGGAGACTGTGGCTACAGTGAGTCTTACCCTCCACCCCAAAGCAAAAATCCTCTTTGCTGTTCCCTGTTATCTTAAGTTTTCTGATTTGTTTTTGTTGTAGTCACAGTAATGTTGATGGTGTACTACATATCCAATGATGCTAATATTCTAAAAACATATAGAACACTAAGTAATAAATGGGAAAGGCAAATGTATCAATTAAAACAATACTAACCCACTTTACACAGGGAAAATATCAAAAAAAACATGCAGAATTTTGGAGCACCATTAACAAACTACTTAAATAAATACCAACATCAACCAAGATATATTTCTAGGAGTCAAGTCAACATAGGATACAGCAAATCATTTTGCAGATTAATTTTCATCTAGAAATAAAATAAATAACTCACCAAAGTTCTATTAGGAGGAGAAGGTACCACTGCAACTAGTGCTACTGGGACCCATATTCAGTTCTACATTTTACCCAGTGTAGTCTTAGCAGTAAACAGAACACTGGTAGAAATAAAGAACCAGTGTTCATCAACTTGTGATAATCTCCATCCAGTATTTCCAAAAATGACTGCAACATCAACTGCCAACTCATTTACATTGCTCATTAGCAGACGTCCATGGGATTAGCACATGCCAAGTGTCTCAATAAAACAAGGTTATCCTACTGTTTAAAGCTAGAGAACAACACAAAGCTGAAAATTACATGCATATATGATTTCTGAGACTATTAGAAGTAGTTATGAAAGAAATGACCCATGTCCATCTAAGCAGCAACCTAACCAGTAATAACCTTCTTTCCAATAACTAAAATGGATTTAGCTGTGAGCACAAGATGCAGCCACACTGATCAGACCCATCACTTATACAGCAGCCACTTATGACCAAGGCCTTCAAACCACTACTATATTATTTATTTTTTCTAAGGCCTTAGACCTTACTGATCACTCCTTCTCTCTAGATAAACTGTCAAACATAGGATGGGGAGAGCCAGTCTCAGAACTCAAGCTGTTTCTTGGAACAATGAGTTCCCTACTAGTATGCAAATCAAATCAAGAAGCCCCTAAAAATCTCATTTCTTGGAAAAAAAATTATGTTCTCTGTATTTACCATGGTAACTATTTGAAATGTCTGGACCTGCTAGAGCAAGTCCTGCAACAGAGACTGAATGGCCAAAAGAGCGGCCTTACATATATTAAGTCTGAGATGGCCATTCCTTTTCCTCGAGGTATGGCAGTCTTGGAGTTGGTGTAGATGAGTTGAGGGAGTGTGGGGGACTTGCCCCACTGCAAAAAAAGAGGTTGAAATGAGAAGCACAATGTTTGAGATTCACTCTTCTCCTGTAGATTTGGTCTCTTTTTTTTCGGTTTGTCTGCATTAAGCATTTTGAGCGCCATCATTTCAATAGGGAGCCATTTACTATGTATCCTCAGACCAAAAATATTCAGATATTGCAATACAAAGGTGATTCATTACTGTTGCATTGACTTAATGATTTAACTACCATACTTCAAGAACTTCAGGCTAGATTTGGCAATCTTAACAGCTGCGTACAACACAGAAGGCTTCTTCTCAATTTCATAAAAAAGTAATAATTTTCAGAAAGCAGTCCAGAGAAAATTGCATGGATTTCTAAGAACACAACAGACAGAAGGATAATGTTCACCCCTGTCCTTTTGGAATGTAATAGCTGGATCATTGCTACTGTTTAAAATCTTATATGGTAATCTCGGTAACCACACAATCAAGAAAGTCATCACTACATCTAACATGATTGCAAGATTTTCAATAGGCCTTCTCTATACCATCCATCCATTTCAATCCTCATTGAAATTATGCTGGACAACACAACAAGCTAAGCCAAATTAGAATCAAATGCTCTTTATCCATTAAATGATTTAGAAAAAACAATGCCTTGATTCAAGCAACCAGCCCTACTGGGACACACAAGAAGCACAGGCCTGCCAATCAGTTCTTGTTTACAAAACTTAAACCCTAATTACATTTAATAAAAAAAGTGCTCAGTGTTTTTCTTAACAGTTCATGGAACACTGTGCCAGGTGACATCAGATATATTGCTGCACCATTGTTACCTAAGGTCACCTGAAACTTCACCTTGTATCATAATCATCCTGTCAAAAGTGTGAGGTAACCTGAAATTCATCATTTTATGTCACAAGTACTTCTTCAGGATGCCTCCTCCATTAATAAACACTAGCTGTTTACTCTTCCTAATTCCCCTACATGTTCACTGCAGATAGCACTGTATACCCTCAGATGTGCGAACACCCATACTCTGTCCTTACCTTACCTGCCTTTAGTTATTGTGACTACAATCCTACACACACACACATATATATATATATATATATATATATATATATATATATATATATATATATATATATCTTTAGGATGCTAGATTGTCTAATTGGCTGTCTAGTCTGTTTAATAACAGTTTTACTCAGTTCTTATAAATATGTGCTTTACTATGAAAGCAATGTTTAAGTAATTAAAACAGTGTAGTTGTTTGTGCCCTAACCAATGAATGCAATATTTATCTCTTAATGATTAGAACTCAACCGTGTTTGTTGTTTTGAGAACCCATATAACTTGACTCCCAAGTTGCAGTTATAAACTAATCAGTCCTAAAAACTTAAGAACATTAAACGAACAGTGTAATCTGAACTCTTTCTGAGGACTCACCCCACACTTCCATGCTTATACACACATACACACATACACACACACACACACACACACACACACACACATATATATATATATATATATATATATATATATATATATATATATACGTGTGTGTGTATAGATAGACAGATAAACACACACACACATATATATATATATATATATATATGTGTGTGTGTGTATAGGTAGATAGATACACATACACATACACACACACACACACACACACACACACACACACACACACACACACACACACACACACACATATATATATGTGTGTGTGTATAGATAGATAGATACACACACACACTGTAGTTGTAACTAAAAGGTAGATTGCTCATTTGGTAAAAAAGTTTTTTGTGTGTATAAAAAGAGGAAGTGTATAAATAACTGAATGCTCATTTGAGTAAATCATATATGGTAATGGTTGAATTAAAGTTCCACTGTCCACATACTGCAAGTAACAAGGAGTGTGCAGAAAAATTAATGGTTTGGTCCATAGTTAAGTACTATACTAGCTACCCTTATAAGCCATTCTAATTCTAGCTTATTTTCCTTTCAAAAGGTGAGTACTTCTTCAGGATGCCTCCTCCATTAATAAACACTAAAATAAATATTATCTTTTCAGTTATTAGGATCTGTTGTTGTTCGTTGTTTTATAGTTTAATTGAGTAGTAGGTGGTATTTAAGTAAATGTTATTTTATCATTTTTATGGTCTGATGAAGCAATTGTGAATTTTGAATGCACTTAGCAATATTCATTAAAGACTTTTGAGTTCTATCAGGCACAGAACATCTTTTATTCATTGGTGGAAATTGTATTCAGTGTACCCGAGCCGTGTGTCTGTATGGTTTATGTTTCCTGTAATATTAACAATTATAACAACACCAAACCTCCAGTGTCATGTTACTTGGCAATCTCTCCCAGCAATCATATTGATGGATGAAACTTGAATTCTCAAGCTTTGACTGCCCAAGCATCAACTTACTAACAATTGGAGTTCCTCCATAGGAAATCACGCTCAGCAAGTTGTGCCAGAAGTGATTCCCTTTTGGGGGAGTTTTCCTTTTTTTCAAGTAAGTGCAACCTCAGAGTTGATATATATGTTGATATATATATATATATATATATATATATATATATATATATATATATATATAAGTTTGGGTGGTGTGAGGGCTTGACCCCTGCAAAACACTTAAAAATTGTGTTTTTCAGGAAGATTACGATTTTTGGTGCATTTACTTTTGTTAACTCATAGTGGAAGTTTGTTTTGCCAGTTACCATTAAACACTGTTCAAGTCAGCTAGTATGCATACTGTTTCTTCTTTACATTTACAGTGATGACAGAGATTTGGAATTAATTTAAAACTTATTTCAAATTTTAGAGCACAAACACTGATAGCTGTTTAGTAAACAAAACAGTTTTATGTTGAAAACAGACTAAGCATGAGCAACAGTAAACTTATCTTACCTTGAAGCTCATATTCATTGAAAATGTATTGAAGCTCATTCCTTGAAAATGCATCTGATGATTCATGGATTAAATGTAGCTTGGGCCCTGGACTGTTTTCAAACCATGGGCCCCCCTGCTGCTGCACACATTTTTGGGACCATTTGTTCTTTGCTTCACTTTCCTGATTGTTTTAAATTATATTTCTTGTTTAACCCAACAAAATTTGTTAGAGTGTGTTTTAAGTTTGTAGTTTTGAACATTTTTTCCAATAAGCAGTGAAACAATTTATGAGCCAATAACGACAAAAGCACCTATTTCAAAACATTTCAGCCATAAGCTCACAACAGCCTACAACAACATTGCAAGATTTGCCACTGCCTCTCCATATAAAACACATCACTGTCTGAACCTCTCTAAACTAGGATGGCTGGAATTACCCCACCTAATTCAGTACTATCAGCTTACAATTGCCCACAAAGCCCTTTACCACCCTGAAAACATACCCATGCTCTCCAGCCTTATAAAACCCTACAACAACTTAAAAGCCCTACGCTCTTCTAATAAACTACTGATTCAAACTTCTCTTTCTAAGAATACAGCAGGTGATTCCATATTTTCCAACTCAGTTGGTAAGATCTGGAACCAACTGCCTCCAGACCTTATAGCCCACACTTCCATTACACTATTTAAGACTAAACTGAAACTCTTTCTTACTAAACACTGGCTTTGCTCTTGCATCAATCCCAGTTGATCTAGCTCCTCTATGACCTCCTATTCTTCTCCTTTATTCCTCATACATTCTCCCAAATATACTTCTTCAATTTATTTTCTTTTTCCTGTCGACTAAATAACTATACTTTTCTAATAACACTCATCTTAACTTTTTTAAAGAACTTAATTCTTCTCTCCCTTCTCTTACCACATCTGTACTTAAATAATTTCCTTGTCTTTCTATCCCCTTCTTTGTAAACTTCCTGAAATTGTTGCTACTGCCTTTCTTATTTGTGACTTATATCCATACTTGACTTATAACCATTGTGATATTTTTGTATGTTCTGTTTTGTGACCATGTAGTAGATAGCGGAGCTTTTCTCCTCGGGCCTCCACTGAAAATGGACTTGTATCCAGTTGGTCTAGTCCGGTTAACAAATGTAAAATAAAATAAAGGGCCACTCAAATTGCTGCCATTATAATCTACCGCTATCTGTACTCAACAATTGCAACCACGTTATCAGTTGTATACACATTATATGTCTGATTGTGATAAAAAGGCCACAGTAAGGTATTCTAGTTTGCTTTCCACAAATGTACACTGGTCCTGCAAAGACAGACAATGGCTTTTTAACTTATCATCTCAGCAGAGACAGTCATTTTTATCCACAGACATTCCCAAAACCAACAATTATAGCTACGTCCTTCTCAGATATCTGTGTCAAAAAATAATAATGACCTAAGCCACATATTTCAATTTTTTTTCAAAAACATAGTAACTGAAGTATTCCAACTTAATGTACACATGCATACACTAGTCCTGCAAAGCCAAATTAAAGATACTTTAAAATTACCAGATGGTTAAGACCGTAAGTTACTTTCATAAGACTGTAAGTTACTTTCATGCACAGAGAGCCACCCAGCCCCACTAGCAGTTTTAGCCTCTTTGTTGACTATGTACACTCACTGTTATGAAGAAATAAATTCATATTTTTATTGGTAGCTTTGGATGAACTGCAGGAAACTGTATTAAAGATCACTAGCATCATACCATAAGACGCAGACATGTGCAGCACACTTTAAATAAAAGAACATTTATGAGAGCATAAAAAATATTAACCAGCTGATATAAATTAAGTTAATATGCAAAATCTCTGCAGAATTAAACATCATCTGGATAATTCCACATTAAAATGAAATATTACTAATGCAGAGGTTGCTGTTTTGCAAACAGCTTGCATTTCAGTGTTTCATCTACAAGTGTAGTGTCTGCTGCCCTTGAAGAAATTGCCTATGCTGCTATTAAAATAATGTCTTATGCTAGAGATATTGCCAAGACATTTCCTGAACTAGATCAGCTTTGCAATATGGAATGGCAGACAAACAACAACAGGTTCATAGTTACTAGACATTTAGTTCAGGAGACCATTAACAAGCTCAGTCCAAATTCCCAGTGGCTCCAAAGCAGTGATTCAGTGACTTACTCAATGTCACACAGTATGTAAAGGAAGGTAGAAAGAGTCATCCCCTGCACCCTAGCCACAGGAAGCAGCCCATTAACAAGTGGGAGCTTTAGTCTGCTGCTCTAACTGCTAGAGTAATGATTTTAACTGAATGCAGAAATCATTTATGATCTGATCTTGTAGAGTAGACAGCATTGTAATAATATGTAATAATGACTACATATGCTGAAGATCAGATGGTTCTCATCATCACTTCAAATGCAAACAATATGAGCTGAGAAATGGCAACCCTTTGTAATTGCTAGAAGCTATAAAGAGCACAATGCAATATATATATTACTAATATGCACATGTTACAACTATATTACACAATCCATGCCTATCAATGAATGAATTTAGCCTTCATTGCAATGAATAAAACTAAACAGCTAAAGACAGTATAAATGCCACAGAAGGTTCTGTTCAACTACCCGCACGTCATACAAAACTCAGAAATATTACTGCATACAGCCCATTGTTTTGTGGGGGGGGGGGGCTTACATGCTTGCAGGACACCTACATCTCATTTTTGACCTCCTTACATCTTCTCTGTTATCAAGAATAGCTACTCCCTCTGAATTCATTCAGTACAGGTCTGACCTACTTGAATGGTTGACGTTGTAGCATATATCTGCAGAGTCAATAGAGTCAGATTGTGGACAAATGGGACACTATGCAGGTTAATAAATCAGGCCCCTGCCAGTCATACCAGTATCCCATTACTTCTCCTTCTCTCTCCAGTTTCCATAAACACAGTTCAAACCTGCCAGTGATCACTCTATTTACCTCTTTATGTTTACAATATCATAGAGATACAGATTTCATTGAAAACTTTTATTCCAAATTTCACAGAAAAACAAAACACTGATAGCCATTTTCTTAACAAAAACAAAATGCTCTCACATAGGAAATAGACTTAGCATGAGAAACAGTAAACTCTTCCCTTAAAACTCATTTAGTGAAAATGCATTGGCAACTCATTAAAGTCTAAGAGGCATGCCAGAATTCATACGCAAACAGCATATAGTGAAGCAAGAGTGATGTGAAGGGTGCAGGAATTCAAAAGACAGAGGTGCAACACATTTGTTAACGGAATAAAGCAGCCCACTGGACACGTGCCCCTTTTAGCCCAGGAGTACTCTCTGGTGAAGTAACTTGGTCAGAGTTACAAAGAAAACAGATGAAAGCTGAGAGAATCAAGAAAACAACTCTTTAACAGCTCATAGCCTTACTTTGCTTCTCTAAAGAACTAAACAAACTGTTGTAGCCCAAACACTGCAGCTCACACTTGTGAGCCTAAAAAAATACTCATGCTGTCCAATTTATTCATAGCTAAGTAATAAACACACTGTCAACAGTTAAAACAACAAGGAAACCACTAATCGTATCCAAAAAACATGACTCATATGATCATGCTTCTCTTTGTTACAATCAATTTCCTTCCTTTACATCTTAGCTATTTTACAATTCAGGGTATCATTGAGAACCTTACCCCAAGGCACAGTCTGATCAAGTGACTTGTTCATGGATAAGGCAAAAATCTGAGGCAGAAGCAAAGCTGTTCTGTAAAACTGGGAGCAGCTGACTAGACTGACAATTAGTGTGGAGGATTAAGTCAACTGTTACCTCTCCCTGAGGTGCAGGGTTTGACTCTATCAAGCACCATTATGTAAGACAGGGATATTTCCTACAACATACATAGCTTTACTGTAAGTTCTATTGTATTTTTCTCCACTTCCGTTGACAGCAAAATCACAATGACCCTGCTTCATACCCGTGTGCTTCACTGTAAAAGTCTGCTGAAGTTTCACTCTGCTCCTGTTCCATTATAAGACTGGGATCTACTTCTGCTGCCGCCGCTGCTGCTGTTTTGTTCCAGTCTGCCGTTGTATAATAAGACTGTAAAATTCCCAAAATACCGGGAAAAATAGAAAGGACTACTGCTGTTTCATTCTGCTCTGCTCCTGTAAGATTGCAAAATCCTACAACTGCATTGGAAAAAAGTAACACTTCACTGTTCCAAAGAAGCAAAATGTCTGCTCTTCCAACTTGACTTGAGCTTCTGGAAGTCCTATTCAAATCTGGGCAATGTTGTAGTGTACTGGCTCACCTTCAGTTTCACGCAGGAGTGGGCCATGGTGATTGAAGAGCGAACCTAAATATGAAATGAGGCATGATTGGCATGCCATGCATAATAGCCACTGACATCATGCATACAATGAATGCAGATGAGCAGCTGTGATTACTAAATGTAGCTCTGTCATTTGTTATGATAAATAAATAAATGTTTGTCCTTTTTAACATTAAGTGCCCATGTTGCAGCTTTGTGTACCCATAATCCTTATCATTAAGAAAAGTGCATGTTGATGCAAAAACATTTTGGCTAGTAACCTTCAAAGTTAATTACAGTATTATGTCAAAACTATCAATGGCTCTAAATTCTTAAGCAAATAAGTTGAGTTCAATTATTTCAAAAGTGTCCCTCACCCACTAATGTTCTAAGTGATGTGATTTACAGTAATATTTCGATCCTTCCTTTTCCCAATCCATGACTTATTCTGGCTAGTTAAGAATTCTTTTTTTTTTTAACTTGCCCAACATTCTTGAGCAAAGAAGTGAAGTGTGTATAACAATTGTCTACCTATTGCATTCCTGGACATATGAAGTTAATTCTCTGACTGAAGCACTGACAGTCTGTGTTTTCATCTTCAGCTTGCTGATGCTCTGCAGTATCTGTATTAACCTGGAATTATTCTCCTCATGATTATACAACATACGTACGTACTAAACTGCTTAAAACGTCAATGAAATAAAACATGTAACTCACATAAAAAAAATAAATAAAATGTACCCACACATCTCTCAACCTCTAAATAAATACCTGCACTTTTCAATACCGTTATTTTAGTTATATGTAGCTTGTGTTTGTCTCGATGTTCTGTGATTTAATAATAGTAAGGGGAAAAAACACTTACAATATGATACCCAAATGATTATTCATTGAAAATGCTGCATACCACATATACAATTAATATTCATTCGGGTTCGAGGCATATCCTGATGATTATTCATTACTACTGACTGACATAAACTGTCTCGGGCAGTGTTTGGGCGGTCCTTGCTAGTGTGCATCTTGTGAGCCAGTACAGTACAATATCGCCCAAATCTGAACCAATGAAAGAGAGACTGAATGCTCGCAGAGTGAAAGACAGAGAGAGAGAGCAGTAAATTTCTTTAAAACAACAGTCATTTTTTTTTCCTATGACAGTAATAGTTTGTTAATGTTTTTTATGGTTGGTCTGGACCCTACACATCTACCTAGGTCATATTTTTGCTGGATTCTGCCCTGGTTGTGTATGTGTAGGATTCTGTGTTTTCTGTGTCATTTTGCTTTGTGTAGTGTTACTGTTAGGAAAAGTGTTTTTAACAATATTTTGGTGTTTAGGGTTAGGGTTAAGGGAAGGAGTACAAGTAGGGCATAAATAAGTAAGGTAGTACGGGGGGCAGCATTCCCTGTGGAATGTTTCATAACCACAATGTGTTTCCACAACCCAGTTTTTGAAGGATTGACATAAAAATAGACACACCACTGCCTTGGTCCCTCTGCAAGTGTGCATGGAAAGAATTGTAACCAGGAGTTTGCTGAATGCATGATGTTTTTTAAACCATGTCTCTGAGACATCACATACCCTGATTCCCTCAAAGACAAGGTTAGTCTCTAGGCAGATTAATTCTGACCTGAGGATATTGATGAGTTTTATATTCATTTTGGTTTTTCTGTATATTTAACTGGAAATGACAATTAATTTGAGTATGCCTAAAATATTACCATTAGGAAGAAAAGATCCTCTTCAGAACTCAAACATCTTTTGAGTGAAATGTGACCCATCTCTTACAAAGCATGTTAGAGTCTCACATGTCTCCCAAGTGGACAGGCAATGAATCCCCCTGTCAGCACCAGAGATGAAACCAGTAATCTTTTCTGCATATTTCGATGCCATTCTTATAGAATAAAGGTTCTAACCAACTGCAAAGCAAGCATTTGTGAGAGCATCCAAAGTTTAGTCATATCACTCTGCATTACTGAGAGAGAGGATTTTCTAGCATTATTGATTCTCCCATGCACAATAGCAAAGTCAAACTATTTATGAAAGATCACTGCATACATATAATGTCCTTAGTGACATTCTCAATCTTATCACCAGGGACATAGGAGACTTGTCTTGGACCCTCTTCTTATCCTATTTTATATGTGTAGTCAGTGTGTCTAATAACAGTCACCAACTCTGAGGGTTTTTTATTATCTCTGTTTTGGTTTTTAAGGCTAGAGTTAAGTGCTGTGGTTTTGTGAATGTTTGCCAGATACTTTCAATATTAATTTACAGACAAAATGTTGTGAATCACTGCAGTTTCTAGTCTTTGTTCTGTGTGTAACAGTATGTCTCCACATGATAAGGAGAGTCATCACACTTACTGCTAGCAGGAATCATCGGTCAGGATGGCTGAGATATGATCTTCTGATATAAGTATCCTACTATCAACAGCAGCAACAGTCATTACAATGTTAACAGCAAGCTTGTCTTTTAGGTGCAGCAGTTACGTATAGTCATGTTTGCATCTAAGCAATAACTGTCAACCCCTTTCAGATCAAATTATTATTTGTTTACCTGTATCTCATGAAATCTTCTGTTTAATGCATATTTCCATAATGATAAGATTAACAGATTTGAATTACTGGGCTGTACTATTGTTCCACAAGGGTCCAGGAATCATGATTCTAATCCACATTTGGAAGACTAATTCAGGAGCAATGCTAACTGGAAATATACTACTTTAGTCAAAAGAATGTGAGGAAACATTAAAAAGAGACATTGCCAGAAGTTACAATATTGTTCATGTTAATTAACAGCGTCGTAATGCATCTCATTGCGTTGTGAGGTGCCACATTTCTCCTTAAACTTTGTTAAAAAGAATACTAGTATCATAATCCCTGGAAGTACCTTACTGGTACACTAAAAATGATTTTAGACTTTCATTACAGATCTGTAATCTTATATCTTGTGGTTTAGAATAACATTTTGTTAGTAGCATAAAATATCCTTAATACAGGAAGCTGTCAATAAGAGATACGCGGTTACAAACAGCACATTTCATTTTTTTTATTTATTAAATCCACTTTGACATTTGATTCTTTACTGACATTGGTGACAATTTAGAGATGTAATAGTTGCTGCATAGGACCATTGGGATGAAACTTAGATGGAAAAGGACAGTTCAGAATGCAATGCCCAGTACTGCTAAAGGAGTAAGTTTGTGTGCAACACCAATACAGTTGGTGCTCACTACATATACAGTAAGATATAAGCCATGAAAAACAGAGCTACTGTAACTTAGAAGTATTTATACTTTTCAAAAAAGTTGCTCTGTTTTATTTATTATTATTTTATTTATTAAAGTAGATGCACTCCACCGTAAGACTCCATTTTCAGTCACAACCTAGCTAATATGAGGTAATGATTACATTAAAGTGAAATAAAGCAAACTAAAAGTAAAAACTACATACAATATCATTATATAGACTGAAGTCAAATAAAGATATTTGTAAACTGTCAGAGTCAAATGTAGAATGGTAGAATCTATTGTATACTCTATGTGTCAACTTCCTTGCAAGAGAAGGGCGGTAATTGAGGAGAAGGAGCTTGTAAAGAAGGGCTGTCAGGATATACGTTTGCTAAAGATTAATGGGTAGGATTTTTGCTTTTGTACTGGAGATACAATGGTGTTCATTCTTCGGATGAATTATACAGGTTGTAACAACCTTTATCAAAGCATGTCTAGAGTATTTTTTTAACATTTGATCTTTCTACTGCAAACATCATCTCTCCCATAATTGTTGTCCCATAATTTCCACAGTTGGGTTACAGATAGTTTTTGAGCTCCTCCTCGCCTCATCCACCATGTCTACTGGACCTGTCTTTAGCCTGGCCAAGGCTCTTCCTAACCCTGGGCTGGGGGAAAGGGGGTGATGAAGAGACCATGTACTCTAATGCAGTGCTATATTGCTACTGGGAGTGTTTTCTTTTTGGGTTGGTTGGGTGGTTGTTATGTCTTACCCTTTTCCTACCCCTATTTCACTGTATTCACTCTTATGTCCAGAAGTGGACATGCAATTAGGGTATGCTACAGTATCATCCCACCTCTGTGTTGAAGCAACCAATACCCCCATTCTCTTGTAGGATCATGCTTGCCACACATCCACAGTATCCTCCAGGGATTGACTATGAAGTGCACACAAGACCCTGTCCCCTCACCCTACCCATCCTTTCCTGCCACCACTTCAGACAATCAAGCCAGTAATCGGACATGGTTTAGGAAGGGCATAGTCAGGACTTCATACATCTACACCATGGCACTGGCTGGGGTGAGAGACAGTTGTGGTCAGTAGCAGCTCCCAAAGAGATTTTCTTTCTGTTTCACACTAACTGGCAGCTGATGTGTATAGTTACACATGTAATGGCCTGCAATGACATGTAATGGCCTGTAATGTCTTCTGTGGATATGCTCATTCCCATACATAACCCAAAAGGCTACTACATGAATACAGCTTGACAAGCCAAGCACTCATACCAAGCATATATGCTGCATGACTTGCCCTTCCTCTCTCTATTAGGTGCTGAGACAGCAGCAAGCCAAACCATCTCAATCCCTCCCTCCCTTAAGGATGGAGGAGCAATTTATGGTCACTAAGTCCTACCCTACACAGATCAGTTCCTCCAGTTTCAGTGGCTAATCAAGCTCAGGCCATCTGAGTTGCAGGTGGGAACAGGCATTGGTGGACAGTATGTTGGTACTGGCATTGTTTGACAATTCTATCATGCCTTAAGGCATCAGCACCAGTGAAAGCTATGACTGGATGAAACCAAATTAATTCTCCACCAGGCAAAAAAGGAAAGAAAGATGCTGTTAGTGTTACAGTTGTACATTTTTAATGTTGTATGCAAGACTACTCTTTCCAAAAAATGCACTCAATCATATATGCACGTGTACACTGGTGCACACACACACACACACACACACATATGTGTTCACATGTGCGCATGTACATACACATGCACACACACATTGTGAGCATATATATGCATATACATTTTATATATATATATATATATATATATATATATATATATATATATATATATATATGTATATATATATATATATATATATATATATATATATATATAGATTATATATATTTATATATATATATATATCTATCTATCTATATATATATATATATATATATATCTATATATATATATATATATATATATATATCTATATATATCTATATATATATATATATATATATATATATATATATATATATATATACACTATATATGGGGAGAGAGATAGTTATAGATATTGAAAATATAGCTATTCATATAGATACGATGATTGACACACATAGTAGCTCAGGTTCTTGTCCTATTATTCATACAGTGTTGCAGATCAGTGGTTTTACATCAGCTATGGTAAGGTACTAATATGCATGGATGTACTATACTAACATCACTACATCCCCATTCATGTGCTGTTGTACTTTTTACTTTGTAGTGTAGTATATTATTTCCTAAAGGTCTAGTGTGTCATTTCACTATAAGGCACTCAGTGCTACAATGATTCATGAGTCTCAAACAGGGTATCCAGTCCCCTATGCTGTGTACTAGGACAGTGGGACTGCATCCTGAGCTCTTGATACAGAGGATATATTGCTTTACTGGTCTACACCTTACTAGAAGTTCAGTAGCATTCAGCACCCCAGCACCTTGTGTAGGCTGTGTAACTGTAAGGTGTACAATACTGCCTTGCTGTCATTCTACCCTGCTTGCACCCCTGTACCCTCAGGCACTGAGCTGCAGTTAGCACTTATGATACCATTAGGAGTTAGGCTGCACAATGCTGTGCATTCCAAGTGGGTGCCTTCAAAGCCTTTACTAACTGATGCAGGATTTTATTTCTGAAGTATGCACCAGATGGCAAGGCGCCCATGTTCCTGTCTGTATTAGAGAATTATATGGCGCACATGAAGAATGAAAGTGATCATGTGTTTAATTTGCCATAAAGCTAAAAGAAATTAGGCAGCATATATTGTTGTCTGTATAACATGTTGACAGCTAATGTTTTAAGTTATTTTTGGTTCTTAGCATACGTGGACTATTTTTTATTACTTATTTATTATTTGAGGAGTATTTTAACATATTTCCCAACCCAATACTGAACGTAACTCATCAAGAGGGAGAGGGATAGGCTGTGATGCAGGCAATCATGCTTACGTGGTGGGGTTGAGACATTTTACACAAAAATATTCATATATATTTTTCAAATGCAATTGTTCTGGTATAGTTATAAAATACATAACTGCATTTCACAGAAAAAGGCTGCCATCGTTTATTCATTCCCAAAAGAGCAAGTATTCCCCCCCAAAAGAGCAAGTATCCCCCCCCCCCAAAAGAGCAAGTATCTATCCCGGCAGAGGGCTGCCTCCCAAACATCTCAGATGCTCAGGTGAAGGCTGCCCTCTCCAAAGCAAAAAACACTGCTTCCATGGGACCTGATGGCGTCCCAGGTTGCATCCTACATGAACTACAAGAGGAACTAATCCCTCAAATAAAACAGCTATACAATCTCAGCCTCACTACAGGATATGTGCCCACAGAATGGCGTACAGCAACAGTGGTCCCACTCCATAAAGGTGGAGCCTCTACGGACCCTGGAAACTATCGCCCCATAAGCCTGACTAGCTTAGTCTGCAAGGCTATGGAGAGGATCATCATGGAGCTCATAAACAAAGACATTGGGGACCTACAGACACTAGATCCTACCCAGTTCGGCTTTGTCAAGGGCAGATCCTGTCTTTTGAACCCGGTTGACTTCTTTGAAACAGTCACCAAAGCCATAGATGAAGGGAAGGTAGTCCACACAGCCTATCTGGACCTTGCAAAGGCATTTGACACAATACCCCACTCGGGCATCATAGATAAGCTATCCAGCTTAAATATAAACCCCTATGTCACAAGATGGGTCGCAAACTGGCTCAAAGACAGAAACCACAGAGTGAGAGTTGCTGGAGCCATGTCAGACTCGAAACCGGTCACAAGTGGCATCCCACAGGGTTCTGTCCTGGGACCACACTTGTTCGGTATATACTTTTCTGAGGTACAGGCAAACGTGGGAGGACTATGGCTCACCAAGTTCGAGCGACTGCAAACTGGGCGCCATAATCAACTCTCCAGCTGACACAAACATCCTTCAAAAAGGTCTCACAGAGACAGATAACTGGTGCCAGCACCATGGTTTAAAGCTAAATGCCAAAAAATGTATAGTCATACCCTTTGGCAAAAACAATGTGCCCACAAATTACCACATAGGCGGAAACCCATTAAGTACAGAGAAAGTTATTAGGGACCTGGGGACCCAAGTTGATAGCAATCTCTCCTTTGAAAACCACATTGCCAAAGTGGTTAGAAAGACCTTCTACATAGCCCACCTCATCACGAAGGGTTTCACATCTAGATCAAGAGAGGTAATCATGCCCCTTTATTCATCCGTCATCAGGCCCATCATAGAATACAATGCCTTTTTTGGGATGTACCTTACCCGACACCTGCAGCAATTAGGAAGACCCCAAAAGTATCTCACCAAGAGGATCAAGGGTCTCAAACAGATGCCATATGCTGCTCGGTTAAAAAAACTCCAGCTCTACTCAGTTGCATACCACCTACTTCGAGGCGATCTATGCCTGACATACAAAGCTATGTCAAATCCAGAATTAATGGACATGCTCCACCTCAGTAAATCTAAATCCCTTAGAGCCACACGCTTTAGGGACTTGAACTTCAGCACAGAAATAAATAGAACTTGCTGGAGGGACAGGTTCATAACCCAGAGGCTCCCTTCGCTCTGGAATAGAATTCCAGTTCATGTGAGGCAGAGCACCTCACTGAATCTCTTCAAGAAGAATCTCGATAAGTGGATGGGGAATCGTAAGTTTGTCCCAGGGATTACTCCCGTGTCACTATTAGACAGAGGCACAGTAAACTAAACCTTAAAAAGGGCACAGTATACTCAAATCAAGGGGTGGCGTAAGTCATACAGAATCAGGCTAGGCTTATAATTGCCCCAGGGCAGATAGCCTAGTATGAACCTATGAACCTATGAACCTATGAACCTATGTACGAGAGATTTTATGCACTGCTACATCTGCTCTTGTTTATTAATGTATTTATTTACTTGTTTGTTTCTTTACTTGGGATGTTGTTTTATTCATGCTATTTAATTTGCTTTTGAGATACAGAAAATGTTTTCATGACATAGTTGGCTTAGACATACAAATACCAAAACTTAGCTCTGCTTCACTTAAAGGGCTTGGTTTCTAATAATGGTGGTGTTTAAAAACAGTAACTGTTTGATTTCCTCAACAGTTCTTTTATATGATACCCAAGACAGAAAATCTGTGTACCCCACACTGTAGACATTGTAAGGTATCTCTAATTCTGCCTCCTGTATCTGATATTATCATTTGAATGCATTCATATGCAGTAATATTATACAACATTACCCACTAGTAGCTGTCTGGATCAAAACAAGGGGCATGAGCAGAGGAACAGGATGAATCATTTCTGACTGAACTCAGGAGGGAGAAAGAAGGTTGTAAATAAGACAATAACATCATAGTGATTACCCTTAGAAAGACAGTTTGTTCTGATCTTGTATATACAAAATGTTGACTTTGTTTATTCTGTTATGAGATTTTTACTGCAATAGTGTTTCACGTGACCTGTTTACTTTTCTTCCTGCATTCACGTCTGAAAAGCCAAAAAAGGCTTTATTTGTAGATAGATAGATAGATAGATAGATAGATAGATAGATAGACAGACAGATAGATAGATAGACTTCAGCATAGCTTTGATACTCTGCCTCACAGGAGACTGGCAGGGAATTAAAAGTGCAGGGGGTTCCCAACAATCTCTAGCGTAACAGAAGGTTGCATAAAAATGAAGGCAGTTGTTATGGAGAAATTGAGAGGAGAAAAGCTGATATGCAGACTACTCCCACAAAGGTCATAGGTTTATAGGGAGGTACTAGGCTATCTGCCCGAAGGCATTTATAAGCCTAGCCAGAATGTGTTGGCTTTTGCCGCCACCTTAGACTAGTTTCCTGTGCCTCTGTCCTGCCGAGCCATTGAAGTGATCCCCGGGGTAAACTTTCTGTTTCCCATCCACTCCCCAAGGTTTCTCTTGAAGAGGGTTAGCGAGAAGCTCTGCCTAATGTAGATTGGAATCTTGTTCCAGAGCATGGGAAGTCTCTGGGACAGGAATCTATCCCTCCAGCATGTCCTATTTATTGTTGTGGTAAGATTTAGATCCCTGGAGCGTGTGGCTTGAGGGGATATGGTTTTCTTTAGGTGGAGCATGTCCATCAGTTCTGGATTGTACATGGCCTTGTATGTCAGGCAGAGATCACCTCTGAGTAGGCGGTATGCAACTGAGTACAGCTGGAGTTTCTTCAGTCGAGCTGCATAGGGCATCTGCTTGAGGCCAGTGATCCTCTTGGTGAGGTACTTCTGTGGTCTTTCCAGTTGTTGCAGGTGTCTTGTAAGGTACATCCCAAATGGGGAATTGTACTCTATGATGGGTCTGAGTGATGCGTAGAGGGGCCCAATGACCTCTTTCAATCTGGATGCAAACCCTTTTGTGATTAGGTAGGCCACATGGAAGGATTATCTAACCACTTTGGCAATGTGATTATCAAAGGAGAGGTTACTATCTGCTTGGGTCCCCAGATCCCTTATTACGTCTTCCGTATTTAGGGGGCTACCACCTATGTGGTAGTTTGTGGGTACTTTGTTTTTTCCAAAGGGGATGACTATGCACGTTTTGGCATTTAGCTTGAGGCCATGGTTTTGACACCAGGTATCTGTCTCAGTGAGACCCTTTTGGAGGAAGTCTGTGTCAGCCAGAAAGTCAATTATAGCCCCTAGTTTGCAGTCGTCTGTGAACTTGGTCAGACATAGTCCTCCTGTGCTTGCCTGTACCTCTGAGAAGTATATGCCAAACAGGAGAGTTCCTAGGACTGAGCCCTGGGGAACGCCACTTGTAACCGATTTAGAGTCAGACCTAGCTCCCACAACTCTTACCATGTGGGTTCTGTCCATGCGCCAGTTGGCAACCCATCTCTTGATGTAGGGGTTTATGTTCAGGCTGGTGAGCTTGTCTATAATACATGAGTGGGGAATGGTGTCGAAGGCCTTTGCAAAGTCTAGGTAGGCTATGTGGACCACCTTTCTCTCATCTATAGCCTTGGTAACTGTCTCAAAGAAGCCCACCAGGTTTAGGAGGCATGATCTGCCTTTAACAAAGCTGAACTGGGTAGGGTCCAGTGTTTGGAGGTTTCCAATGTCTCTGTTAATGAAATCCATGATGATGCGTTCCATAACTTTGTAGACCAAGCTAGTCAGGCTTATAGGGCGATAGTTCCTGGGGTCCATTGTGGCTCCACCTTTGTGGAGCGGAATAACCAATGCTGTGCGCCACTCTGTGGGCACGTAGCCTGTGGAGATGCTGAGTTTAAACAGTGTTTTCAGGTGAGGGGTTAGTTCATCTTTGAGCTCATGTAGAATGCAGCCTGGGACACCGTCTGGTCCCATTGATGCTGTGTTTTGGGCTTTGGAGAGGGCTGTTTTAACCTGAGTGTCTGTGATTTCAGGGGCACTACATTCTTCTGGTATAGTTATGGGCCCTTTTAGGGCTGAGAGGGGGGTGAAGTTTGCACTGAACCTGTCCGCCAGGATGTTGGCTATATCGGTCAGTTTAGCGTATTTTGTGCCATTCTGCACTAACTCCGAGCAGATCTGAGAATTGCCACTTAGATTCTTGATATAGCTAAAGAATGTCTTATGGTTATCTTTGGAGTCCATGGCAATTTTTCTTTCAAAGCTAGCCTTGGATGATTTTATGAGGGAATGTAGTTTCTTGCTGATACTGATCAGGGATGTCTTCCCTTCTTGGGATTTTACTCTTTTCTGTGCTAGTTTCCTCCTTCTATTGTATAGCTTGTTAATGGCAGGGGTCCACCAGACTGGTTTCCTTATCTTGTAGGGGTGAGTCTTGGTTTTGTTAGGGATAGCATGATCCATACATTCTTGTAGGTGCCCGTAGAATGCATTAGTAAAGGATTTTGCAGCTTGGACAGTGTTATCCTTTAGCATGGGGGCTTTGAAACTTCCCACCTCGGCCTTAAGTAACGTGAAGTTTGCTTTTGAAAAGAGTTTCACGGTGGTTTCTTTGACCGGGGGTGGTGGTGGAATGTGAATATCCAGAGTGATTAGTTTAAGGTCAGATCTAACCAGCGAGGGGTTGACCTCTGGTGTGGAACACCGGTTGCCCATGTTGGTGATGACCAGGCCCAATATGTTGTCACCTCTGGTGGGAGTGTTGACCAGATTATGTAGGGCATTTGAGTTTATAAATTCTAGGAAATGTTGGGCAAGGGAGTTTGTACTTGAGTAGTTCTCCCAGTTAATGTTTGGGTAATTGAAATCACCCAATAACAGGGTGTTTGGTAGGACATTTATGTTTCCAAGTGTTTCCAGGAATGCGGAGTGAGGGTCCTGGGACATGGTGGGCAATCTGTAGCAAGCTATAATTTGAATAGCAGTCTTGCCCGTTGTTAGTTGCACGTGGATGATCTCTGAAACATCATGCTGTGCCACTAACCTGGAGGTGTGGGTATCCTTGATGAATATGGATATTCCCCCGCCTTTTGTATTTCGGTCCGGGTTTTGTAGCTGAAATGTATGGTATGAGTTGTAGCCTGGTAGTGCTGTGGTGCTCTCTGGAGCCTTAAACCAGGTTTCTGTTACTGTACATATATCGATTTTCCTCCATACGGAGGAGTGCCTCAAGTGCATGCGTTTTGAGGTTTAGACTTCTGGCATTGAGTAGCATTACCCTCAGTTTTTTGTTACTTCTGCTATTTACGGCGGTGGGTTTGTCTTTTGAGCTTTGCCTAAAAAAGGCACTGTGGGGGTGGCAAGAGCCTTGGCCAGTATTCAAAAGCCTAAGGGTGACAGGTGCAAGCCGTCTCTAGCAAAGCAGAGGGGCTTGTTGAGCATGTCATCCCAGACTGACAGACACTGGATCCCCTTTGAATGACACCAGAAGCTTAGCCAATTGTTAAAATTTATATATTTTTTTCTATTCTGTGGTATCATTCTTGGTGTGGGCAGGATGCTACTCAGGGTCAGGGTCATATCGGCCTGGGCTATGTGATCAGAGAGCTCCTCCATATCTCTTTTCATGTAGTCCAGGGAGGTACGGCTCAGGTCATTCACACCAACATGGACAATGACAGAGTCATATGTGTACTTGTTCTGGAGTGACCTGAGTGCTTGTGTTATGTGGCGGATCCTGTCACCCGACTGGCAGCTAACAGTAACCTTCTCCTTGTTCAGCCTAGTGAGTGGGACGTCAGTGTGCCTGACTATAGAGTCACCTATTACTAGTGTGTTGGGTATGTTATTTTGCCTTAAGGGCTGTGATTATGTGGCACACTGGTTTTGTGAAGTATGTGTTTCATGGTTTGTGTTAGGGGGGGTGGAGGTTGCCTGGATGTCTGCTTTGAAGGTCTCTGTTGCTTTTGCAGATTTTTATTTAGAGCCTCCGAGTATGTTTTTGTGTATTTATGTGTGTTTTTTGCCGGTGCTGGTTTCATAGGTCTATGTGAGACTGCTGGTGTGATGCAAGTAATTCCCTTCTCCTCTTGACTGCCTGGTCCAGTCTTGGGTTGAGAGAGCTTAGCCTCCAGTTTGGCTGTATAATTGCATCTCTCGCATGTATTAGTGTTTTGTGGAAGGAGGAGAGGGTTGTCTGTGTACATGAGGCAATTGTAACATTGCCTCAAAATGCCCAGATTCACCAGTTGGACCAGAGAGTACACCTGAAACTGCCCTTTGGACATGCTTGGATAGGTACAGTGAACTGTTTTACTGATTGACTGGTAAGGTCGAATAAAGAGCCTTGTCCTTCTCTACAGTATGGGGGGGTCTAGTGCTAAGGTTTATTAGTGCTTGCTATGAGTTTTGAGCAAGTGCTGAGATGAGAAGTGAATGGTTTGAGTGCTTAAGTTGAAGGTTTGTCTAGTTCCAAGGGAAAAATTGAAGAGTAGACTTTGGGGAGCCGCGAATAGTTATACCCTAGCTAACCGGTGCTACCCGATGCACAAATGCAGGTTTTATAGCAGGGAAATGAAAGAGATAGAAATTAGCCCAAAATGGCCAATAAACTACTAATTTCTGGGCTGAAACCACTCCTCCAGGGACAGATAGGCTGCTCAAAGCTCCCTCTCTGACAGTGAACAGAGAAACTTCCTTCTATCCAAGTAAGGTATGGGCAAACACAGAAACTTGTAACAGAGCCCTGAATTCAGCACTAATCTGAAAACGGGACTATACTAGCTTAGAAAGGCAGGAAAACAAGTATATATTTTTTTTTTTTTTTTTTCAGAAAATAAAGCATATATAATCAAAAAACACTTTAAATGCACAGAAATGGCTATCACACTTGAGTGTGTAGCCTACAACAGTTAAACAGGTAATTTAAACACAAAAATGACTTTGTTAAAGTGCAGGCAGTAAAATAAGTACAATATGTAGCTGAAACAAACTTTTTAGAACACAGAAACTCTAGAAAATTAGCATTTTAGGCAGAATTAGCTAAAGGCAGCAAGAAATGCAGAAAAAAATGATACTTAATCACTCCAATGTCTCTCTGCTGCTGTAGAACTCTGCAGGGCACCAGGCAGGAGCTTGCTGAGCTGTATACAAGCACACAAACCTTGCAAATGCGGGTTTTATAGCAGGGAAATGAAAGAGATAGAAATTAGACCAGAATGGGCAGTAAACTACTAATTTCTGGGCTGAAACCACTCCTCCAGGGACAGATAGGCTGCTCAAAGCCCCTCTCTCACAGTGAACAGAGAAACTTCCTTCTATCCAAGTAAGGTATGGGCAACACAGAAACTTGTAACGCAGCCCTGGATTCAGCAATAACCTGAAAACTGGACTATACTAGCTTAGAAAGGTGGGAAAAACAAGTATATTTTTTGTTTATTTTTTTCAGAAAATAAAGCATTGTAGAGATCAATCCCCTTTAATAGAATAGTTTCTGATATCACACTAAGTTTGGAAAATTAGATATCTTTATATGATAAGGATATGAAGGTTCATTTTGCAGTTCCAGGTGTGGTTCATGGTCTCCACGGGGGTGGATGACATTATTAAGAGATAGGTGGCAGCTGAGATATAATGTAACCAGTGCAAGGGTATTCATCTCACAGGGTGAACCAATCTAATACATAAGTGATGGACTGAGAACAAAAACATTTGGTGATAATTAATGCACATAAACTGAATTATGCTGTGCAGTGTGAAATATAGTGACAAAAAACAGTAGCATGCTGTAATGCAAAGCAGAAGCAATGCGTTCCACACACATAGTAAACACATGTCGACATTGTACTGAGAACAGTCATGGTCAGTGCTGGAGTTCTGTGTTTAGTAACAGGGGAACATACAGGCAAAGCTATATGATGAGGGGGACAATCATGTAGTTCACAGTTCCCAAAATGTTTGAAAGATGAAGAAATGTTAAAGTATGAGCTGAGATTTAAAAGGCTGGATATGTATAAACTAAATAAGTGTGTTTTCCATTAAACTGCAACACTTTCTCAGGCTATGGATCATGCAGTTCTATTACCAAGCTCACATTAGTTGCAATGTTTCTTGGAATAGTCCAATAGATGATATGTCCGGTATCCCTTTCTTTCATATTGTTTTGATTCTCTCCTTTTTGTTGTGTTGGAAAAGCCTTCGGGCATGTATGCCAAAGGTAAAATGGCATAGATCATTTATTGCAATGTAACTGCAACTGCTAAGTGGTGTGACTATGTGTGAATGCAAACAGGGTATAACTACCTGCCTACATAACTTTGCTTGATTACTCACAGTTTCAGCAATATGGAAAAAATTACAAAGTTTAATATTTTTCTTTTCTTATAGGAGATATTCACCTCGGTATGATAGACAGAAGTGGTCAGCTGGAAGTAGAAGTGGTCCAAGCACGAGGCCTTACTCCAAAACCTGGTTCCAGATCAATTCCTGGTAGGATTCTTTTTTTTTTCTTTTTCTGTGAACTGGGGTATTTATAACTAAAGGTAAGTTCTGGTGGCTGAATGGATTTGGCACTTACTTTTGAGTATTTTCTATAATTATTCACTACTCATTTGATATTCAGGAGCCCCATGCAATATAAATGCACTGCTTTGTCTAAAAGCATTTCAGTTTTATTTCATTTCTTCTTGTAACCACAGGCTATCACAGTTAACGGGCACTATATATAGGTGTGTGTGTGTGTGTGTGTGTGTGTGTGTGTGTGTGTGTGTGTGTGTGTGTGTGTGTGTGTGTGTGCGTGTGTGTGTTTTGTGTGTGTTTTTTGTGTGTTTTTTGTGTGTGTGCGTATATGTGTGTGTGTGTGTGTGTGTGTGTGTGTGTGTGTGTGTGTGTGTGTGTGTGTGTGTGTGTGTGTGTGTGTGTGTGTATGTATCTATCTACATATCTATCTATATATCCATATATATATATATATATATATATATATATATATATATATATATATATATATATATATATATATATATATATATATATATATATATATATATGCCTGACAAAAAAGCCTGGTGACCTACGTTTTGGAAGTGTTGTCTTTTTAAGACATCAGATAGTTAGAAATGGCAGTCAGAAGGATCAGCAGAGGGGATAGAAAGGATTTTCCTATTTGTGTTAGTTTCAGAAATTTTTGTTTAGAAGCCATAACCTCAACATAAGTAGTGATAGACACATTCAGCTGTTTTCAAGGACATATTGTAGTGATATTATGGGCTACCCTGTTAGCATTACAATCTACATATCATAAATACACGTAACCCATAATGATACTGCTAGACTTCTGTAATGTGAATCTCTGTTCAAGGGTTAGAAAGGTAGGCAAATACAACATAGCACATACCTTTAGAGTACTGTGTCCTTCCTAAGAGCTGCTTATAGGTCCAAGTGCTGCAATTCCTCCTAATTTATCCAATATAGCTTTCCAAATCTGTGTCTACCAGCACAAAAAAATGACAGTACTCTTGTAAAGCAAAGCAAATTATACCTTTGCATGACACAAAGTTAACTTGTCAGGTTTTATTTTGTTTCTATGCATCTGAAAGTTAAAGCACAGCTTGTTGCCTATACTTTCAAGTGACAGCCCATGCTGGATATCTGTATAAATGCTCTTGATGACGTGTCACCCAGGAGTCAAAAGTCATATTGTGAGCATGAATCTTGTCAACGTTTTCATCGTCATGAAAATGAAAAATTTTCCAAGGAGATAAGGACAGTATGTCAGCCTCTGCTACTGCCTTCTAGAATGCATGAAGGAGAGCAACATTATGCTTTATCTTCTTCACAACCAGTTTGGGGGGGGGGGGTGGCAACTGGGCTCCTCTGGTAGCCCTTTCAAGAAAGTTGATGCCTGTATGACCTGGCTGAGGTGTTGATCTCAACATGTTAGTAGCCTGCCTTAGTTCATCCCATGTCTTCTCATCCTAATGTGTACATGTACACTTATGTTTGCCTGAGCTGTTCCATGTTTGTCTGTCTTGCCCTGCATCCTCCTTCCCCTCTTCCCTGTGAAAAGCAAAAATGGGGTCTTAACCCTACCAAAAATTGCCATGCTTCCCCAGGATGGGGGAATAGTGCAGGCATCAGTATGATCAGTATGATGTCCTCTGGTGCAGAATCCTGATAATCGTCATGCATGGGAAGTGGACGTTAGGCAAGAATGACCCACACAGTATTGCGAGTGATTGTTTTTAGTCCTAATTTATGTTTGTGACTTTTCCCTAGGTCTATGTAGGAAATATGTGTAGGTTACTGTGAAGGTCTCCTATGTCAGGTAGAGATGATGGTGGTACTTAATGAAATATGCCCCCTACATTTAATGCAGGTTTCTGCAAGGACTTGTTATGAGATGGTGTTACACTGCTCCATCTCACAGTGAATGCATACTCTGTGCTATGTCCCCATGTGCTCATGTGTATCTCTGTCAACTTCTGTTGAAGTACGTTAATGCATACACTGGGGACTGCCTATCATGCATCTACTGGGAAATGTGACTCAAACCTGTTGTCTTGGTATCTTACATTTTACTTGTCACAGTTCTGCAATGTGTCATTTCTGTTTCAACATGAGCAGAACATGAGGGTAATAACGTCACTTACTTCAGGAGGTTAGACAGGCTAGTAGATAGTCATTATTACTTCTATTCAGAAATGCCTGCATATTCAGATCACCATCAGGATGGATTCACTCATAGCAAATGCTCCATTACATTTCCTTGTGGAAGTATAGATATGTTCAGCAGGCACTGCAACTGTGGCCCAGCCCTGCAGTGCCTGTTGCTGTGGATCATGAGGATAATGAGACTGAGGGGGAGTCCTGGTCACTCACTGGGAGGTAGTCTGGCATCACTGCCAGAGGAAGACCAGCTGCAGCTGGAGCAGCTGTTGAAGACTGCAGTTGAGAGAGCAGTGGAAGGTGTATGGTCTGGATAGACAGCTTACTGGACTAGATAGCAGATTCATTCATTCAGCTTGCCTGTACTATTGGGCCACCAAGGGGAGGTGTGGTTGATCCGTCAGCTGGTGATGGATTGCAGTAGTGTCCTTCAGGGCCTGGGTAGCAGATAGCATGCTGCTGCTTATAGCCAAGCATATCCACATCCAGGTGTGTCCCCCTTTCTCTTGTTCCATTCATCTTACCCTCTGCATTGGTGAACCTTCATCATCACCATTTGTCAGCCGTCTGCCTTAGTTCATCCCATGTCTTCTCATCCTAATATATACACATACACTTCTGGTTGTCTGTGCTGATCAATGTTTGTCTGTCTTGCCCTGCATCCCCCACTTCCCAATATAAAGCAAAAATGGGGCCCTATCCCTACCAAAAATTGCCATGCTTAAGAATTAATGGAGGACTAGAACATTTTGGACATGTTATTTAATATGGCTGGCCATGCTAATGTATGCAAGCATTTCTAGGGGAGAGCTCACGGCTAATTAGCTTTAGTCACTCACCTGGAATGCCTTATTAGCATTTAGTGTGGCCACAGAGATGGCCCATTGTGGTGACTACCAACCATATAGAATAACTATGATGGGCCTGTGTCTGAATTCAAAAGAGAGTCCTTAAGGGATTGTTTTTATCACTGTCTTAAGACTGTCACTTTCGCTGTCTTTCTCCTGACTGCCTAAACTCATGCTGTAATCAATCATTGTTAATATATATGTTGTACAGTAAAGTTTTATTTTTCTCTGCTTTTCCTATGATTAAGTAGACTATTTACTCAACATGCGAGCATTGTTTATTCTTTCTGCAACTTACTGTAACTGTAATTTATATACATTAGTATATTTTCTTTATCTATTCTTCGGTTAACCTTATGGTAATTTATGTAACAGTTATTTACTTTACTTTGCATGTGTCACTTTTATCCTTGGGTCTCCACAGGAAATGGATTACTTGTTACCTGTTACATAGAGTTGCAGTTAGAGTCAGAATGCTGTTGTGAAATCACTGTTATGCTGCTAGCCGTTATTTCTGTAACAATAAGATAAAGTATTGAATTGGAAACCATTGATCAGTCTACATGCTGTGGATAAAAATACACAGTCTCTCTCTCTCTCTCACACACACACACACACACACACACACACACACACACACACACACACACACACACACACACACACACACACAATGTATCTTCATGTGTGGTTGTAATCAAAAAGGTAGAATGTGGAAGAAAAGTTTGTGTTTGTGTAAAAAAGAACGAATGCACATGTTAGTGAATGGTGATTTTTGTGGCATTAATATTATTGAATTTACATTTTATATAGTGTATGTAAGTTGGAGTATATAGGAAAATGAATATTTCACTGGAAAGGAGGTAGTTGTGATGATGTGCACACTTGCATTATAGCAGTTAGTGTGTATGTATGAGTATTTGTGGGTTAGGGTTTATAGTAATCTTAGGGGTAGAGGTAAGGGTAGTACACATGAGTAAGGTAGTACAACGGAGGGACTCTGGTGTCCCCTGACCTTATAAAGTGGGTTACTAAAAAAATGGATAGATGGATGGATGGGTGTTATTAGGTTTACCAGTACCAAAAGAGCCTATATTAAGTACATTTAAATATTCAGTTTTGTAAGGTAAGGTTTCTAAAATTGGGAAACTTGCCAAAGCTATTTAATGTACAAAAGGAGAAATGGACTGAGTTTATGCAATTTTTGGTACATATTTATGTTGTCTCCCTCAAGCAAGGTGTTTTAAAATCTTGTTTACTAACAAGTTGTGAATTATTCAATTTATTCCTCTGTTAATTCTCACATTTGTCATGGAATTGTGCTTGATTATTAGTACACAGAATGCTTTTTATAGATTCAAACACATTAGGCCAAAATCTTATTGTTTGGAAACATTTACAGATAATTTGAAAGGGCTTAATTAACTGAACATGATAAAGGTAAAATTTTACAGGCTGTATTTCTTCAGGAGTGGATAACTGATTTTGTTTTAACTGTTTGACCCCATGAACAGGCCTTTCCTGAAATTAAGGATCTGAGAGTTTCACTCTTTCATATACAGCAAGAAATTCCTCAAGGAACTAATTTAAGTCATTTAGTATTTCTGCTACATATTAACAGTTTGTAATTATTCTATCATTTATTATGATTATTATAATGACAATATGCAAATTTAACCAAACAGAAAAAGTATAGATTCAACCATTCACAAACTTAGGTTTGATTTTGTCATGGTTTAACATAGGTCACTGAAATATTGGTTAAAAATAAACCTCAACAAGAGTAAAATAATGACCTTCGGAATTTTAGGTAATGTGTCAGTATATGATAACAAATGTCATCTTACTGGGGTCATACATACATTTAAATTTTTAAGTACTTTAATTTTCAGTGGCCATATTAAATCAGTTACTAGTTGGCTGGATCCAGCACAAGGTGACCTAGGCAGCTACCTAGGGCCAGTGCTGGCGAGGGGGCCCAGCTTGGCCTTATTAAAAAAAAAAGAAGTTATAAGTTCTGCTTGTCTTTACTGTTTTAACCCAGTAGCTTCCACAGATGTGCTGCTACTGCTCTGTCTATAGGCAGGAGATTTGTTTGGAACCTCAAAGAAGTATTGCTTTGACATGCAGAAGATTTGATATGCAGCCCTGAGACATCTGTAATTTGACCCATTCCACATGAAGCCCCAAGATTGATTTTGCAGTCCTATTCTGCAGGAAGCCCCAAGATTGATTTTTGCCTGGAGAAATACCACAGAAAGGTCAGATTGTGTGTGTGTGTGTGTGTGTGTGTGTGTGTGTGTGTGTGTGTGTGTGTGTGTGTGTGTGTGTGTGTGTGTGTGTGTGTATGTGTTTGCATGTGTCCATGTGTGTGCGTGTGTGTGTGTTTCAATGGATTACAGGGCCGTCTCCAAGAATATTGCCTACAGGGATGAGTATGTGTCTGCCTTCAGGATCGTGACAGAAAACACAATTTCAGGTAAACCACTAGGATTACAATTAGTCAGCTACATCAGTCATTAGAGTTTCATAGCTATTCTTGCTCAGAAAGGATGTCTGGTGTATCTTCTTTCACTCACCATGTCCTTACTCTTTTTTGTAGCCAATCCCAGTTTTCTATCAAGTTAAGTGATTTGCTCAAAGTTGCAAAGAAGTCTAATGCCACTAGAAAGAATCAAACCCTGTACCCTTGACTACAGAGCCTTAATCCACTGCACTAAATTCCAGGCCTTCCTTAACTGTTTAATTTTCTGATAAATCACTGAGGATAACAGTCAGGCAATAATGCTACTCATTAGAGTTTCATACTTGTCCAGAAAATACATTTCAGGTACATCTGGGATGTCCACCACTTATGGCCTTGAGCTACTAAAAATTGTTTCCTATAATATAAAGTGCAGGATTTCAATCCTTCTATCTCCATTTGCTTTCTGTGTGACTTTGAGCAAGTGATTCAGACAGTGCTTCTACATCATTTCTGAATTGGCATACCCTGTACAGTGTGTTTACCTGATGTGCAAATGAATAACAAAATGGCATTTGAAATGTTGGCCTTTGTCAATTCATTATTTTGGCTTTTCTCAGAATTCCTGACAAAAGAAGTTGAGAGGTATTTTGTCCAATCCTTGTGAAACGTGTGGCTTTTTGGCAAATAGTTGTGGATTGCAGCCATTAAATAATGACAGGGATGAGTTTCAGATGTTGTATCATTCAGAAAATATCCTCTAATGCAAAGCTTTTTATTCTAACAATGTTTAAAGGGTTTACTATCAAAACCCTGAAGTGCACTTCTTCGACTAGTGGTACATCGAAGTACAGTTTCAAAGGGGATGAAAATTGAATGGAGACTTAGCGAACTTGCATCAATGTACACTGAACTGCAAATGAAATCCAAAGGTCACATTTTCATAACAATGAATTTCGAATCATTGGTATTAACATGGTTCAACACGGGGGTGTGAAATTGTTTTCAATTTTGACAATATGGTTCGGAGACATGAATAAACGCATAAGTGCACTTCAGGTTTTTGATAGTAAATCTGTTTTAAATATATAAGAGAAGCAATTAAAGTCTACTCCTTTTTTCTGGACCTTTGTCTCTGATTTGAGCTAAAAGGGTGAGTGGGTGGGGAGGGTGCAAAGGGTCCCACTATACAGTTTTGACTGCAACGAGATGAGATACATTTCTGGCCCATTATTTATGAATGTATTCATTCACTTGTTTCAAGCAAATATCTGAGGTGTACAGTCAAGTAAGTGGCTGTAACTGATTGCACTGTGAGTGTAAATGCTTGATTCATACAACCCACAGTAGTGTAAAGGAAGGAACTGATTGTAAACAGGGACATCATCATATGAGCCATGCTCTTTGGTATGATCCTTGGTTTCCTTGTTTTATTGACTGCTGACAGTGTGTTTATTACATGGCTGAGAATAAACGTGTGTGTGTGTGTACTGATGAAAAAGATCTCATTTTCAGATATTGCCTGGTTCCATGTAGACAGCATAATCATTTTTGTACAGAATTAAACCTTTCGAATATCACCTGCCTCAAAAATCCGTTTCAAATCTCAGTGTCCCATTTTAATCAAAAGCTAACCTAAAATGTTAATAGTTTTTGTCCATGCCCACCAGCTAATCACCAGTAAGCCCAATGCATATGATAACACGTTCTTTCATTTTCATGTCCATGCTGTCTAGTTTGTGTCCCCTGTGCATGTAATCTATTTTGTAGAGACCAGCCCATCCCACAAGGAATACAGTGCACAAGATGAAAAATCTTCACTTGGATGGTCTTATTCCTGTAAGAAGAAATGACCTTATCATAAGACTGGGTCCACTTCAGAATCTCAAGATACTGAAATATCGAATTTCAGTATCTCAAGACCAGAATAGCGAAAGTGCAGTTGTTCGAAACTGCATATTGTCGAATCTTACATTGACAAATCTGCTATAGATGTGGTGCAGTCTATTCTTTGTTGTATGCTGTCACTTTAAGGTTTACTGGTGTCTGGGTAGTAGAGATGGCAGCCGATGTGCGGCTATGTTTGGAGATTCAGGTAGGTTTGTAGTTTGTAAGGGTTTTGACGAGAAATGTGATTTGTTTTCATTTTTTGGTGAATTTTAGGAGTAGGCTAGAGTAGGTAGGTGAGAGTGTGTGTGCGCAAATGTTAATAGTGGTGATTTTTGTGCATGTGTATTGTGTGTTTTTAGTGGGATAAGTGTAAAAGTGTGGAATGGGAGTCTAGGGCACGTAACAGTAAATTTGTTTTTTTCATGTTAGTGTGACCTCAGAGTTGGTATATATACGTAGTGGGGATGTGGGGGTGCAGGGGGGCTTGCTCCCCTGTTTATACATAGATTAGTTGGGTTGTGTTTGTGTGTGTGTGTGTGTATGTGTGTGTGTGTGTGTGTGTGTGTGTGTGTGTGTGTGTGTGTGTGTGTGTGTGTGTGTGTGTGTGTGTTGGTTTGTTATGGTTTAGGGAGGAAGGTCTTGTATGTGTTTTTGTTTGTGTGGTGGCGGGTGTATTAAAAAACAGAGCACTGCATACTGAATATTCAGTATTATGAAATTTCCATATAGTGACGTTCAGTTTTTTACTTTTTCGTTGTAATGTACTTTCGACATCTTTGTCTTGAGATACTGAAATTCGATATTTCAGTATTTCCAGATTTGAAAGTGGGCCCATAAGACTTCCATATTACGTATGTAATCTACATGGTATTATATGGTGGTGACTACAGCAATCCTATGCCCACACATGTATTCCTGCCTAGGGTACTAGAGTAGGACAGTGCCACTGGTGTTAGTAGTAGGGATGACTGCCTTACACTGTACATACCTGTTGATCCTAATGAACTGAGTAATCCCTGTGGGGAGTGCATGTATATCAGTATTTATCAAGTACACCTAGTTTATGTAATCTTGTATCTGCCCTTACATCTATTATACAGAATACCTCCATAGCTGTCCCTTTATACCATGGTATACTTAGGTTATTCCTGTGTCTGCTGCTGTTATCCTACTAGTCCCAGTACTTTACAGTCTATAATTCTGTGTTATGTTTTTGCAGGTGTTTGCATGTCTAGAGGATGAGTTGAGTGGCAGAGACCAGACAATTTTTGCCCTACATATGGACAACAGATTTTCCAAGATTAAGTATGGCAGAGAGTTGTCCATGACATACATACCATGGAGACCACAACTGCACATTATAGCAGAGATGTAGTATGTTATTTTCATTCTATACTATGCCAAGGCAAAGATATGTTCCACAGCATCTGAGTGGTTGGTCACAGTGGATGAACACCTAGGAGCAGCAGACTGACAGACACACAAGTATTTCTGGTGTGTCTGCAGGGGAATGATGGTTCTGGAGTCATCTCTGGAGTATCAGACACTGGCATGAGGATGGGCCCACACCCTTGCATCTCAGTGATTGATGCACCAAGTTAGTAGCCTGTGCAGCATATTTTTGTGCACCAGTCCTGCTCATAGTGACAGAATACTAATGACAGTAACTGTTACCCGTGTTTTGATAATGGAACATCAGCTATCCAGCTACATCAGGACTGCAACAGAGGTCATTTAGAACTGCATTGCACATCTTGCATGGAGACTTTCAATGCACATGCCATAGAGATACAGCTTTAGTAAAGATAGTTGTGCTCACTCTGGTGTAAGTTTACAAGGCAGATCACTTCTACACTGACAACTGCAGAGGCCAGAACATGACAACAGGCTGATATTGACTGTGGTGCAGAAGCCTCTGATAGTGATGACTCACAGACACCTGAGTCACAGTCTTATGACACAGTGGCACTCTATATCATCATCACCCTGGCTAAACCTATACTCACAGTACAGGATGAAGACATCGCCTCACCCACAGATTATCCGGGGCTGTATAGCCTGAGTGCTCACTATCCAGATTGGGGAAGTGTCCCCCTTGGCTTAAAGCACCAGCAATGCTCTCACTCTCTACTGTTGAGATAGCATATGATGTGAGTACACCCACCTTTGCGATGCCTCACAAGAGTACCGGATGATGTCACATGTCACACACAGCTCCTGACATGCAAGCAACTCTCAGGATTGATAAGCAGATGGGCAAGACCAGTATTCAGACATGATCTGTTACAACACAGTCCAACATGGAGCTTATTACTGAGTTGTTTGACATCTGTGAGGGCATGTACATAATACTGACTGGTCTTGTGAGGTCTGTAGTAGCCCACACTTTCATCTCCACCTTCATGTGGTGAATTTTAAGGGTCACCATCACCATTAGTGTTATCTGATGGAGGGGTAGGTTATGTACCAGCAGTGGCCATGTAGGGGGCCTGTTGCATGGGTGCACGGTCCTCATGTGTGTCTGTAATTGTATAACACCCAGCTATCCCTTTGTGTGGGTGGCTATGACACCAAACCTCCATTGGTGGGACATCTCTTCAGTAGACTCCATCCAGTTCAAGGTCTGACGGTAGCACATTTTCCATGTCAGTGGTGACTGGCTGCAGGGCATCATCATGTAATATCATCTTCATCCAAATGCAGAAAGATATTGTCCCTGATACAAAGGAGACATCACCTCAAGGCCCCCAGTCTCTGTCTCCCATGACATGCTCCTCCCTATACAGTGTGTGTATGCAATCATGTATCATTTTGTCCATAGGCACTAGTGCACATGACGAAAATTGTGAACATCTCTATCCTATCTCTTATCTGGTACATGTGGAAATATCTATGTAGAGTGTGTCTCAGTCATACACTGACCATTATAGTCTGTTATTAACACTGCATCATGTTTGTTTTGTGTGACACTGCACTGTCACTGTGTGCTTGTAAGGGTCCATAAGTCTGGACCAGAGATCACCACTTCATCTGCACTAGTGTGTGTTGTAGCCATTGCTATCTGGATGGTGGTTGTGTGGCTACCAGATGTTATTGTTCCACCAATCCTTCATTAGATGACAGTGTTGATCCACTTTCTCTGCTGGCTTTATGCTTGCATGATCCAACTGTACCAGTATCCTGGGGCTGCCCAACATATCTCTAACCACCATATTGTACAGTCTGCAATGTGTTAGGAACACTCTGCAGGCTGTAGCAAAGTCACATCAAGACAGCAGAAGAAGGCTAGGAGCTGGCTGAATCTATGGCATTGCAGATGTGTGCATATGCAATGTTATACTAGTGCTCTGCCAGGTATGTGGGTTCTGTTTGGGTGCTATATACTACGGCTCCAGCAGGTATCTGCCATCATCTGCGACAGGTTATTAACATGTGGGAAGGGATTAGCAAATTTGGAGATACAATGCAAGTTGCTATATATATTAACATTATCCATAATACCTGTACTTATAAACTATATGATCCCAAGGAATGTTTCAATACAGAAAGCAGTAATACAAATGAGATGTGTGCAATGCAAGTGAATCATGTGAACTCCCTTTGTCTTTGTGCTGTGCCGACACATTGGTTATGATTCCACATGCATCACTCACTACCTGGACATTTGTGGAATGATAGTCCATTCTGTTCCCAAATATTTGTGACTGTGAGTTAGGTGGGGACTCTGTTACTACATATATGCATCTTATAACAACCAGGAACTCAGAGAGGCAAGCAATGTCACAGAAGGCACACATGTTGTTAGCTCTCTTCTGTAGGGGTGCAAGGAAACCATAAGTGCTCTTTCACATATAGAAACATCATGTCAAGAAAGGTGTTGACCACTCTAGAGATGGATTCATATAATGTACACACAATATCATGTCAGTCTTTGGAAGTCTTTCTAGCTAACATAGAAAGAGCTATGTATACCACTGTCTCCAGAGATATGGAAAGACCATGCATTCCTGTAGATTCTTGGTATGGTTCATAGATGTAAACCAAGGTCTGTGCAATGGACCATTCTATTCTAAGATGATAAATCATCACCTAATCAGTGAAATCATAGTGGCACCAGACACCCCCTCATGCATATGTATGAGAAACAGTAGATTTAATTATGCTAATCCTAGCATTCCCAGTATACACCCTAATATTTATAGTGTGCTTTTATAGTCAGACACACACTGGTGCACAATTCCTCCCAGATATGACTATGAATCACAACCATGTTTACCTAGCATGCATTTGCATATCATTATGATGTTATTTCTCTACCCAGTTTCATGTGTGTACCATTATGCATTCATTTACATATACCTTCTGTTGCTCATTTGTACTGACTGCACTGTTGTGGAACATGGGACTATGATTCACTACCATACACTGTCCCACCCTGTATATGACTGATCCCACATAAGTGTGTGCTGTTCATAGCACAATGGTAACCATTTAAAATGGCAGAAATTAGAATGCGGAATCCCAATATTTGGAAACTGAATGACCGAAAAATCAAGACTTACATATATTGAGTCCAAGATTGCCATTTCTTGAAATATTTTATTTTCTCTGCAGTAATGTTATCTCAGCATTGGTATATGTCAGATCAAATCATATGTAGAGTTTACCCCACACATTGAGAGTGCAGGTGTGTTTGCTTTATGCTAAAACAAGTCTGAACCAGAAAACCAATGTTTGATATTCACTTTTACAAAGAAATAATGAAAGGTACTCAGTACATTCATTTTAAAAGTAACCTTGTATTTTTTCATTGCAGCAATAAATATTAAAGCACATTTTCTAATATCTGTGATATTTTTACCTTCTAGCAACCTATATCAAGGTATACCTGCTAGAAAATGGAGCCTGCCTTGCCAAAAAGAAGACAAAGGTTGCCAAGAAAACACTGGATCCACTCTACCAACAAGCATTACTCTTTGATGAAAGTCCTCAGGGGAAAGTGTTGCAGGTATAAACAATCATTCTGACTAATCTCACTATACAAGCATTTAGCGGCAGTTATTCAATAAATGAAAATAAATGTAAGCGTGTTATGGAGATCCTTGTTTTCAGTGAAAACTAATTTCACTGGATTTATTTGAAGTGAGATAATACCCCCTTCCCTTTAGGAATATAAAGTAAGAGTTGGTTATTTAAAGTAAGGAAGGTACTTAAAGCTTCACTCAACACACCCAGAACACAAAAATAAATAAAAAAATCAACAAAATAATTTTTTAATGAAATACTATAGACCCATGTTATGCGATATTCTGACATTTTAATGAAATGAACATACAATAACTATTAAAATCTCTAAGAAAATACTAAACATGCTGCTCGAAATGCAGAAAATTGTGATCAGAATATTGTGAATAATTTTCAGTGTGCAAAAGTCAAATATTTATGCTTCTCTTTCCTTCAACAAATTCATAGACGAGCACCAGTTTCAAAACATAGTGGCACATTCAAATACTTTCCTTGGCAGAAATTACAATTCCCATTGATGACTTTTAAAAAGTTAAATTTAGCAAAATAATTCATATAAATATCATTTTAAAATATTCAGTTGTTTCAATCACTGAAGAAGACACAGTTTTATTGTATTATATATTTTGGCATTTATATAAAATATATTATCCATGTTGCAGAAACAATTATGGATTTTAATTTTTAATTCAGCATTCTCTAGAATGCTTTAACCTTTCCAGCAGAGTGCAACTAAGCAATAGGTTTTTGGTAATAATGGAGATAAATATGAGAGATTTATTACATATTGCCTAAATGGATAATGTTGAAACCTTTTATCATCTACCTGCCTGCTTCAGACAACCATAGATTCTTCGCATCTTCTAAGCACAACATAAAACTCCAACAGCCTTCAGCACACGGCTAACACAAAAATACACTAATCCGAAATTTGAAATTCCATTATATTATACAGCTAACATAGAAATGCACTCACCTGATATTCTAGCATATTAAAAATACACTTATTGAAATTTCAGTATATTACATAGCTAATGCAAACATACGCACCTGAAATTTTAGTATATTACACAGCTAACCCAAAAATAACACCCACCTAAAATTAATGTATATTGTACAGCTAACACAAAAATACTTTCACCTAAAATTACAAGATATTGGACAGCTAACACAAAAATACTTTCAAATTACTATATATATTAGACAGCTAACACAAAAATCCATTCACCTGAAGCTCCAGTATATTGCAGTTACCACAAAAATACATTCTCTGGAAATGCCGGTATATTATAATTTTTTTCTCCCCAACATTCCACTCCTAGGGCAGTAGAGCCTTAGTCTCTTTTCCCTGTGTTCCATGCTCACCTGTCCGTGAGTCCCCCAATGACTTGTTGCTGGATAACCTGGACATAACCTTTCATCAGGTAGGTACCCTGGTTTCTTAGAAAGTTGACATCAACAGTACTCATTGCTAGGCCTGGGGAGTGAAGGATCTAATGGGGAATGCTGATCATGAAACTAGGAAGCCATTATTCTTTCATTGCATTCAATGTCCCCAGCTGTGGAGACAGCTAGTGCAATGACATCAGGATGTCATTGCCTCACCCTAATGCTGGTCTGAAATGCTCCATAAGGTGCCTGGCCTCCACCAGAGGTCACAAAAGCACTGAGTTTTCTTCTAACCCTCCACTCAGCTGTCAGCCTATCCTTCCCTCAACTCAAGTCACCTGCCTCTGTGCCATCAGGCCATCTGGAATTCCAACACATTATATAACTAAATTAAAGAAGCACTTGTCTGAAATTTCAGCATCCTACACAACTAACATAAATACACTCTACTGAAATTCCGGTATGTTTCACAGTTAGCAAAAGATACACTCACCTGAAATTCCAATATATTACACAGCTAACATTGTATGGTATGCTTATTTCATTTCGGCACATTCGTCTGAGTAGCATTTTTGGATTTTTTTGTACATTGTAGTTTGTTTCATCAGTTACTTGGATTATGTGAGCTGGGGCGCACTCAGTGTTTTGTATACCATTCCCTCTGTAGTGTGACTATGGAATTGGTACTTATTAGGGGTGGGGGGTACAGGGGGACTGCTTATGCAAAAAATATTTTTTTCCTGTCTTTCATGTCTTTTTTTCTCTAAATTTCAGTTGTGTGACTTGTTGCTTTTCTCATCCTAGCATAAGGAAACCAAAATACACTCACCCAATTCTGTACTGCATTACACATCTAACACAAGCATACAGTCATATGAAATTTCAATATATTATACATGTAACAAAAAATATACTCCCACAAAATAAAAAAATATGCTTACCTAAAATTCCAGTATATTACAGAGATAACACAAAGATGTAATCACCTGAAATTCCAGCATATTACACAGGTAGTGAAAAGCATAACAAACATATCAGTACTCCTCATACCATTTGATCTTCAGGAAAGCCCTCTGCAGTGGTGACACCTGAGAAGTCCTTCCTATTAGTCCTCCATCAGCATAACTTTCCCTCTAGCTTTAATGCCCAGGGTACAAATGACCATTCCTGGTGTTTGCTTTGCTATCATTGGGTGAAGCTATGAGGCTGCATTACATACCACACTCCTCAGTTCTACCTGCCTTGGAACATGAGGTAGCTGCATCTTAAAGCCATTATATAATCATAGCAACAATACAAAATGATAAACTAATGATACCTACAGGCATTAAACACCTAAAGCAGATGGAGAAGTCATCCAACCACAACAGGTGGTGAGAAAGTAATAAGTACCCCTGCAGATCTCAATCATACAGATCAGCCCATATGGTGAATACTCACATATATGTCTCATCTTGACATGCTGTATAAAGTTAGCTAATTATTTGATTCTTTCATGCATGACCAGTGCAATGCCTCCATTATCCAAGGAACAAGAAATGAACTATTAGTTTATTTTCAGTACACTGTATTAGTTTACTTTCTACATCCTATGCAACCCTTTCAGGTAAAACTTGAGCTGGTGAGACACACTCCAAATGTGAAGGCCCTTTCTTCCCTGTAGCGAATGAGGAGTAATCTTGAAACCAACTAATAAACGACAGTCTTGTAGCATACCTGAAGAACCATCTAGGCCCAGGGCTCTCTACAAATAAGAGCATGAGATTCTGAGTGTTACCTCGTAGAAATGATGGCCGCTAAAGCAGTCACTATCCAAATATGACAACTTCATGTTTGCCAGATTGTCTGGTTTAAATTCAGACATAAAAGTCTATCGATAATGAAGTCTTATGGGGAATAATTTCAAATGTATATATATTTGGTATCATCTTTAATTATTTTATTTTATTTACTTCATGTTTTATTTGTTTACTGGGGTATGTCACTGATCTATACGGACCAATTTCAGGCCCAGCTCGGGGTAGTTACAAAATAAAAAAATAAGAGCAAGGAAAGCGCAAAAACAATCATGAGGTTGAAGCAGCAGCAATAAATTTAAGGATCACACAGCTCAGTAATAAGAACATCTGTGCATATATTACTGTCTGAGAAGCTTGTAATGAGCAGCTATTCTGCTTTCTGCAAGATCAGGCACACAAAAATGGCTGACACGTGCATCCTGACTGTAGAATAATGTAAGCCCACATACATTACACATGTATCTATGATAGGACAACCAGACTTGCAAGTTAACAAAGGGTGAGTAAATAGCTCCTTCTCAATGGATGTCATGCCTCTCAACAGTCCCTATTTTGGAGGAATGTTCCTATTTTCAGGCCTGATTTAGGATGTCCCTACTTCTAGAGGTATGTCCCAATTTTCAGTCTCGATTTACCTCTTCACACAATTTTTTGAATGTCCCTATTTCCACATAATTGTTGAAGCTGTCTAGTACACAAAACCATACTACATGACCAACACACTAATAGTAATGATACTTTAAAAAGGACGACACACACCTTACCACTCCCTTTTGACCTTGTGTGGCAGAATTTTGTGAAGCAGTTCATTATAAAATCTACAGATTTTACACTGTCTCTTTGATAATGTGCTTATATTTTTCCATAATGTAATTCTCTATTTTTAAACGTTTCTGAGTGGTATATTACATTCCTAGTGGAAACAAGAAGAGCTATGTGTCAGTTAGCATTCACATTTTATGCTAATTAGATGTCTAGATTTCACTGGGTGTTCCAGTTTTTCCAGAGCCTTTGTTCTTATTATAGATGTCTGCAGGATGAGAGATATGATGGATATCAAAACATATTTTCAGTTAGTAGAATCTTTTTCCTTGATGAAGGCTTTGTATCAGCATGGGGGATCTCTGAGACCCCCCACACGGAAGGTCTGAAAGAATCAAAGGATCTACTGGTGCAACCGGGACTGGAGGTAGAGATGGTTGTCTTGCCATATGAAGGAGACTTATTTGGATCATACCTAATCACTTGAAAACAGCATCTACTATGGCAGGCCATCACAGGACAATGAGGATGAACTTTGATCTTTCTTCTTTGAACATGACAAGCAGACATGAAATTAGGATACATTTTACATGCTGCACTGATAGATATCCTGATGTGTTACTTCAAAAAGAAAAAAAAATACTTAGCTGAAAATCAAAATTCCAAAAACACTTGACTTCCATAAGAGGGAAAAAAACATGCACAGGGTTGTGCTGCTGCACACCACCCCCACTAAACATAACAGCTCTGAGAATGCCATACTTTCCAGTAAGTTATATATATATATATTTTTTTCAGATTTTTTTTACTTTAACCAAGTCTTTTACCAGTATGATACTTGGGCCAAATACCATTTGGTCATCTAAAATATTGCCTGTAATCAATGGAAAGGTAAACAACTACACTGTAAGGAAAATATGTCCACTAACACATTCCTCTTCCCTTTTGCTATGAGCAAAACTAAGGGAGAACTGCATTCTCCCTTGTAGCATGATCTCTGTATTGGCACATGCATGGAAGAGCATATATAACCAACATTCTTTGTAGCGCCAAGAAAGAAATGGAGCTGTGGCTCAGGGAATCCATTGTGATGGCCATATCCTGTGAGTCTAAACTGCCATCAGGAATATGCCACAGTCTATGGATCACAACCAGATCCATGCCACTTTTCTGCATGGAAAATATGAGTCTATTCAGCCCTATTTGTTGGGCTACTATTCCATGGACCAATTGTCTGAACTTGCAAGGGATACTTTGATTTTACCTCTTCTAGAGTCTCACCTTTAGCAGCAGTGAGGATGTTGGATATGTTTCCCTACTTACCATAAAAACATCCACAATCAGAATCTGTAACAGGTTCAGTGGCCTCCCCTAAGTGGTGGGTATATGATAGCACACACACACACTCCTTTGAGTGTTCCTGTCTGAAATTTTTAACATCAGCAATCCCCTCTCTGCACATACAAGCTTATGCATTACTAATATTGCCCTCTGGCCTTTAACAGACAGCATCACAGTGCTGCAAAAACCCATACCCTCCCCCCAAATAGGCAAGCTGGCTGTCACCCACTCAAACCCACTTCTCTAGGAAGTCCTACAGCTCCTGGTTGTTAGTCAATCCCAGTTTACCAGAGTCACAGGCAGATGCCCTTGCCCTCTGCCAATGGACAGAAAGTTCTATTGAGGCTACATTAATATGATGAAAAGTTGGTGAAAAGTAGGTAAAGTGATTTATCAGATGACAGTGCCCTTACTGAAGTGGTGTTTGCCTAGAGACAAGAAGAGAAGCCTTCTCTTGGTCTCACAGATAATGTCAGTAGGTAACTACCATGTCCAGCAGCACTATCTCAGTTCCCTGTGACAGCAGGGGCATGATCATCTGAAGTTGCCATTTAGAAGTGCGACTTATTGGAGTCACTGAGATTCAGATTTAGATGGAATCCAACAAAATATACATTGCTGTTATAAGGAGGAAACAAATTCTGTGGGTCCATTGAGAAACTGAGTTAGGGACTGTTACAAGACAGCCAGAAAGATAAAATAATCATTTAGAGGAATTTTTTGATGGAGGACTATCTAATACAGTGGTGTACAACTTTTTTGTGGGGAGGTCCACTACACGAATTCTTAATGCATCCACAGGCCACCTCAAAACATAGGGGGAATGGCATTTTTACTTAAGACAGCAGTCATGAAATTGCCTGTTTTCTACATCAACCTTGCATATAACTTTATTCTGGCTTGCAGCCATGACTTATTACAAACTCTTGCAGTAGTTACTACTGTTTACAGACTACAAGTTATAAACAACAAAGAATAGTTACTTCTGCGGCTAAAATTAGAGGTTTGTACAACTACAGTCAATTAGGTAAGTAAGCATGTGCTGGAAAGTTTGCATGACTGGAGTAAGGCATAGTGTTTTTTCACTTTTTTAAAAATTTTTGCTTACTCTCTGATGGCCGGATGGCATTGCATCACTGGCTGGACGTTGTGCACCACTGATCTAATAGCTCTAAGATGCAGACTTTTTGAGACTTCATCCCAAGAGTAGTTGTCCAGAACAACCTGAATGTGGGCAGGCTGATCCAGAATATATTGTGCAGAGACGTGCCAAGTTGTGGGCACAGCACCTGCATAGTCAAATATATAGTGGGCAGTACGGAAGCTCATTGAGCTGGTCATCAGAGCCTTCTCCAGCAGTTCTTTGATCATAAAATAAGTGAGGCCTGCTATATTTTAACTTGTTACTTAAAATGACAAATCTAAAGGAAAAGCGATCTTACTGATTAGATTTCAACAAAGTATTAAACATTATTCAATCCAACATTTTAGCCAATGCAATAAACAACCACAGTCCTATCATATACAAATTGGTAAGAAACAATAAACATTTTCCTGAGGTCATACTGCTTTATCGCAAATAAACCCCAGTTAAATACCTACCACAGGGTGGCACAGTAAACTACTTTAATGCTGCCTTTCAATAAATTCTCAAGTTCTTAACTTCCTACAAAGAAAAAAAAATAAGGTACAAAACCCTGGCTAACTAATGCTACCAAAATGCTATGTCAACAAGCGACAAAGTCTGGAAGGTTTGTGAAAGAAACCCATCACTAAAAACCTGCTAGCATATGCAATCAGATAAAAAGAAAACAACAATTTGATAAAATGCACTGCTACAGAAATTTGTGAGAAAACATAGATACAGACATCAGCAATTCTGGAGTTCCATCAGTCAGCTACTAAAACCTTGCATACTAACTCAGCCAAATCCTGCTCCAGACAATGACCCATAATAAACAGTAGGTACATTTCAACTCAAATGTAATATCTATGGCAACCTCCTCAGTTAGAACAAAAAAACACAATGATTAACCATACAAAAGCATTAGTACAGCACTAACCTTTACTTTAGGTCCAGTATCAACAAGTTCTGTCAAAAAGCAATTAAACAAACTTTCATCAGTAACTGCAGACAGTTTACCCCCAGAATAGCTACATATAGCTGGACGTGAGATTGCCTACCCCATTACAGTTCTAATGAATCATTATTATGTGCCATTACTTTTGAAAAAAATCCTTCATAGCGCCCTAGTACTAGCCTAAGGCTGTACCTCCACTGGCATATATAACCACAGGTCAATAGCTGTACTATAATCCATTGCTAAGATATTTGAAAAGTATGTTCATCTTCAGCTTCTCTCCTGCATAACTGAACACAGTATACTAGAAATGTCAACATGAATTTCAAGTTGCATCGAACATCAATACAGCTCTCCTTATGTTTCCTGAATTAAGTAGACTTAGACATAACTAACAAAGGTCAGCCTGTTGCCATGGTAACCATCCTAATTTACTTGAAAGGCTGAGGTGATCTATTAAAATGGCTCCATTGGTACTTGCATGAGCTCACACAAACTCCTACTCCTCCTACCTACCAGTTACACTTGATGTAATAGAATATTCCATATTAAGCCAATTACTCTTCAATATATTTATAAACTGACTGAGTCTTTCTGGTTAGGGGTCGCCACAGTGGAACTCCGGTCCGCTAATGATTGGCAGTAGAGTTTTACATGCCGAGTTGCCAGCCCTGACGCACAACCTTCAATGAAGGCATGCCCATTCACGCATGTCTCCACACAGAAGACGCTCTAGCTGAGAATCGAACAGGACAACATCTTACTGTGAGGTGACAACGCTACCGCAGCACCACCACCGCAGCTATACACAACATTCACAAAACCATAAAAGCACATGACCTGGTACTGATGACTCCACACTCATTCTCTCCATACCCAATCTGAGTAACCTCTAAACTATAACCCAAAATACTTTTATGGATTTAGAAACATGGCTGCAACAATCTCACTCTTACTGAATGCCAAAAAATAAATACTGTTCTGTTCTTGCAAAATGCATTGCAGAAAAACTATGTAATCCTAAGAATCCGTTCTTTGGATAATACTGTCATAGAGTAAGTTTTTTTTAAATCAAATTATTGGCAGTCATCATAGACAAAAACATGAAATTTGACATCCCATATAGATTGCATCATAAATATAACAAACAATAATGTGTAGCCTAATATAAGGTAAAAACATTTCTACTTGAATCATCATTAGTTAACACAGGTCTCCTCCCCCCATTACTTTCTGCAGCCACTTACCTTATCAATATCCAAAATACCAAACTCAACAAACTAGCACAGTCATATAGTAATGTAATATAATTCACTGCAATTTCCCCCACAAAACTCACCTTTGTATAGCCCTAAAAAATAGACTGGCTTGAACTTCATAATACAGCCTTACTTTCTCAATTACAAACCATTCATCATATACTGTTACTGCTGACAAATACCCATCAATTAATCAACTCATCAAACTGTATAATCCTACCAGGTTCCTCCAACTTCTAAACAAGAGCTTACAAACCTACTACAAACCAAGGCACCCTATAATCACTTTGGTGCATCTCTACTCAGTGCCTGTAGCTTAAATACAAAATTCTGTGCCATAAAAATTATGCCTTGAAGCAGCGTAAAAAATTTCCATACTTGAACTGCTTCTGTTCTCATATAACATAACTAACCTCAACAAAATTATTCACTGCTTCGAACTACCTCTAATCTACTCCTACTAAATCTTTTTTGTTATGAAGTATAATGTGTGTTATATTAATATCATTTGATTACTTTTATATGAATGTAAATTTGCCTGTGTCAGAAATGATAATTAAATAAAGGTGTTTGAAAAAAAAAATTTTTTGTTACTCTTTATCTCAAATCCTTTTTAGTTCCTCTTCACCATATCCATCTTACTCCTCCTATTTACTACCTCCCCAGTCCATACCTTTATTTATTCTGTTGCAAACCACCACCTTACTCCATTACATTTATTTTCTTATTAAGCAAATAATGCTACTCAGTATGTAGGATGCGTATGCATACTCTTATGTACTACTACCTAGCTATTGCACATTGTATTGTGCATAATACCAGTTTCTGTTAGTACCTGGGTTCACCTGTGTACATATGTTAAGCATTTTATTCTTGATGAGTTTTATTCATCCATCCATCTACAACCCCTTTTCCTATGTCTGCATACCAGGTCAGGGTGTCACTTCAACAGTGAAAGTCCTCTAGAGTCAAGGTTCATACTGCCAGGTGGCTAGCCCAGCCATGGTTGTTCTTTCATACCACTCCCTTGTATGCATACTCACATCTATGGACAATTTAGAGTATCCAGTCCCCCTACTGCCTGTCTTTAGAATCTGGGAGGAAACTGGAGAACCTGGGGAATACCCATCTGATCAATAATAAAACACAAAAAAATGAAATGTACCCCTAACATAACCCCATTCAAAGAACACAGATAAATAATAAGTTTTGCTTTTCTACATTCTCAATGCAAAAAGATAAACTGAGACCGTAAATCATTAAAGGCAATGGGAAAACTAATGCAACAGATGAGTATCATAAACCAGTTCCTTCTGTCTCTGTACTGTATGTGATAACCATTTTATAATATCACTGGCACATTACAGTGCAGCTGTGATTACGGCTTAGTAATGAGGCCTGTATTAATGTCAGGTATTTACATTGTCACAGCTTCACAAGTATTACCAAGTTTCTGTAATAGGCATTAAAATGTCTTTGACTGGGTAGGTAAGTGATATGTCAGTTTTTCAAAACTGAATGTACAGCTGCATTGATATGTAGCACTGAACAATGTATGTGCAAAACAGTGTTACTATTGACTGATATTTAAAAATCCTTTACTTGATTTACATGATGAATTAGTGATTTACGAGACTTGATTTTTATCATTGGGAGATCGCCTATAAAAATACATTTTTTGTCAAGGGAGCTCTACAGCTTGACTATCCAACTGACAGCTATGTTTAGAGTTGTTGAGAAGCTGGGAGCCTGATTTGTCTCTCTACCTGCTGGGTACCTTCATATGGAGAACGTGAACTTGCTGCTCGGTGCAGTGCGGTTACTCTTGCTTCCAGCAGAAAGAGTGGGATAGCTAATGTAACTCCATAGGTAAACAGTGGTCAACCTGATATTCATCTTTGGTCGTGGAATGCATTTGCTGTGCTTCTTTTCCTTGATTTCCTTTCCGTACTTTCAGGTTTGTGAACTAGAGCCTGTGATCTTGACAGTTGTCCATCCTGGCTTGTTTTATCCTACCTGAAAATTTTTGGTCCTGTACTGAACAGGATAATGTACTGCGTTGGTGGTGCTATGATAGCATTGTCGCCTCATAGCAAAACGTTGTCGCATTCAGTTCTCAGCTAGAGCGTCTTCTGTGTGGAGGCATACGTGAATGGGGCATGCCTTCGTTGAAGGTTGTGCGTCAGGGCTGGTAACCCAGTACATAAAAATCCACTACCAATCATTAGCGGACCGGAGTTCCGCTGTGGCGACCCCTAACCGGGAAAAGCCAAAAGACACAAACAAACTGAACAGGATTGTTAAATGCTGTCTTGAAACAGGTGTCTTTCCATCTTGTTTGAAGAAGGCTTTAGTGACAACAATTCGTAAGAAACTTTCATTGAATCCTAGTGACCTAGACAGCTATTGTCTTGTCTCAAATCCACCATTTGATGGTAAGATTTTCTTGAAAGTGGTTTGTTGGGAGTCTGATTTTTATAATGTTGAACACAATCTATGATCCTTTTCATTCTGGTTTCTGCAACCACTTCATTGCTGAGACTGCTTTCACAAGAGTTTTTAATGACATATTCATGGCCCAGGATCAAAAGTTTTACTTTGTGATGACTCTATTTCAATTTCATAGTTGCTTCCAATGTGGGTGACCATGGGATCCTCTTAGACTGACTAAGATCTTGTTAAGGAATTTCTGGCCTCTCAGAAATAAGTCTAAACATGAACTTCAGCCTGAACTGCTAATTCATTATTTGCCAAATGTTTCACAGATAAGGTCATCTCCAATGTTAAAAGTTTCTACAAACAGTTAATCGTACTAACATTATCTTATGATTTCAGTGTATATGAGTGCTATGTTTAGTTTAGTGTAGGAATAAAAAACACTGATTTGTGAACCTTAAAAATTTTACTAATACATACAACAGAGCTGTATGTCATCTTTGATTTGGAACTAATAAGACTGTTGAATATTCAGTGCATTTATGTGTACTGCCGATGAGTTCATTCAAGATTAAGTCTGAAGAAAATATCATATTGACCTGTTTATTATTAACACTTTTTCCCTTAAACCATAGGTAATAGTTTGGGGTGATTACGGCCGAATGGACCACAAATGTTTCATGGGAATGGCTCAAATTCTTTTGGAAGAGCTGGATCTGACCACAATGGTTACTGGCTGGTACAAACTCTTTCCAACATCTTCTTTAGCAGATTCCACAATTGGACCCCTTACACGCCGTCTCTCTCAGTCCTCTCTTGAGTCCTCTACAAGTCCTTCATGCACTTAGATAACAAGGACTATTTCATTTTTGGACATTACTTTGTAAAGACTTAAAAGGATGAATATAAGTACTCTGTGTCTATTTTCTCAATAATTACTATCAACATTCTTGGCAACATGTGCCGGTTACACCAAATGCAAATAAAAAGCACTCGTGCTGACATACTAGGACAAGATCCATTCACAAATAGCTATCTGGAAAGAAATATATATATCACAGATCATGAGACTGTTAAGGGGACTCTACAAAGGTGTAAATCTCTCACATGAATGTCTGAAATGAGAACACAGAAAATGATTAACTGTATGAAAGGGTTGGCAACTTTCTATAAATGTGATTATGTCTTTAATTTCAAAATCTACTATTCAGTGTTAAGCTAACTATATCTCATTATATTGCAAAATGCCTTTCCAGTTTCCTGTAATTCTTCAAGCCCACAATGTGACCTTCTTCTGTTTTGTCTACACAGATTTGTTAGGACATGAGGGAGATAAAATGATGATCAGTTTCTGTGACTCATTTCAGAACTGCTCTTTTTGAGGTAAAGAATTTTGTAGCAGATTATGTAGCCTGTCAAGCACTTTCTTATTCATAACAAAATCATCTCATTCCATTTATAAACACAACAGATGTCCTAGTTGTATGTTTTCCTTTTTATGTTTATAATTATAGGATTTCATTCCATAAGCAAATTAATTCTTTTATTTCCTAGAATTGTATGTACAGAGTTGCGATCATCCAAAAATGTTGTTTATATCATCTGAGGAAACAAAGAGTGCCATCTCACTTAGACTGTGTGTAAAACATTGAAAATTTTGCATTTGCTTTTGATGCTCTGTGCCTTGAGGTCTCCCCATCTAAAACTGAAACATCTTAACAACAAAGTACAAAAAAGCAAGATGCAAGAAGTAACATATATGATCAGAGGACCATCAGGTATTTTAAGGACTGGCTGCCACCTACTAAAAGAAGGTACCTAAGCAAAAAAAAAAAATAATCCAAATACTTGCTTGCCACTTACAAGCCCAGAAAAATGCTACTTCAATGGTTATGCTCAGATGTAGTATAAAATACTAAGACATGACTGTACCATAATAATTCTTAATGGTGGTCCCAGAAAGTATAGCAAGACAAAAGATATGTTTCAGACAAAACAATGTTATTTCTCCTTGTGGATATATTCTGGATGTATTAAAAAGATTTGGGGTTGTGGAATTGAAAGACCGTGTAAAGCATATTTAAAAAAAGGTGAAAGTTTTTTGTTTTTTTTTTTACCTTGAAGGTGCCTACATAAATAATTTGAAAAACTCAGGGGAGATTCCATTAGAACTGTACACAATATTATTTCTCTGTACATTACTGTTTCAGAACATATTCTAGAACAATGCATTCGATCACCATGTCATATACAGTTTAAGCACAAACTGCAACAGTTAATAGAAAATCTTCAGTGTTGCATTTTGTTATATCCAAGATTGCCCCCAAACTGTACACCGCTTTTGCTTTGCATGTATTGAAAATTGCTTGGAAAGAAATTGCAACAGTTCATGTTTTATGTAGATGTATTCTTACAAGTATTAGTAAACAATTTGTGTATCAAAATATGCACGTTTGAAATTCTGCAAACTGTGTCCCATGAAAATGGCATCACATCTGCTTTTATAGCACCACTTGTTAAGAGCTGAAATGTACAATCCAAGCATCTGATTACAGTAAATATCCATTTAATTTGGATGTGAACAACACATACTATAATCGCTTTCAAGCTGATTAACCAGCTTGCAAAAAAATAAATGAACCTGATGTAATTAATTATTTAGATAACTTACTGAAGACTAGTAGTATAAATCATTGCTAACCATGTGCAAACACAAACCGCCACTCACTTTAACCATTGCTTAATACCTCAAGCTATTGAAATTATGGTACATAGCAAACCATTTCCATTAGAAATGAATCCAAACATGAAAATATTTGCAAGGGCAAAGCACAGCATCTCCTCTTTTTATTGTGAGCCTTATCTCTCTCCCTCTCTCTCTCTCTCTATATATATATATATATATTGTACCTAGTGACCTCTATTGCATAGACATGGATCACACAGAACAGCATAAGACAAAAGACTACAATACAAATATTTTTCATATATTTGAGATACTGAGCTGGTGAAAATTAACATTTCTTCGAAATGGAAATGTGTCAAAGTTCAAAAGGAAAGCTTTTCACCTCTACAACATTTCTTTTCCTTTTTTTTTTTTTTTTTGCATTTTAAAAACACTGGATTTATGAATTCCTACTGTGGAAGAACTTAATTCTTCATAATCCTTCTAGAAACATAGTAATTCTGCACCACCTGCATTTTAGACTTATACAACCACTTAGTGGGAGGCATGGATTATAATTGAAACTGGGTCTGCCATCTTATTTAAGAAAAGAATTAAAACAGAGTTGACTTTGTTTGCAATTAATGTATTATGTTGCAAAAGTTCCCATGTCTTCGATTTCAAGAGGCACTCCATACAAAGCTATTGCTACAACAGCCGGTAAAAGCTACTTTACCCAGATTTTACTAATAAATTTCATCTGCAGCAGATAGTCAGGAGTCAAGCTGAAACATAAGATGATGGGTTACTCTGGACTTCTTAAACTAAAAATGTCAGTTTCACTTCAGTATAAATAAGTAATGCCAAACTTGCAGCACTTGAAGATGTTGTATGATCTTATTCAGACTGTGAGGCCTGCATTAATCACAGCTGAAAAGACACATAGAAGATGCAATTTAAACATGTACTCCGTGGTTTGTTGCTGTTAAAAATAGATTGCTGCTAAAAATGAAAAATGTCCGTACAGCTCATTTTAAGTCTGATTGTTTTGTGTACTTATGTTTCAACAAGAGCAAGATATGTTCTCTGGAAAATTAAAATATGTTTTAAGCATTTTTCTTTCATTTTTGCTTGATAAATCAACACTGCATGTTGGTCATAATGACCCTGCCTTGATCTGTAGCAGCCTTATAAGGCAAATGTCTAAGTGTAGCAAAAGGGAATCCTTATTGTGTTTACATTGTGAAATGTTCTTTTAATTCTTATGCATGTAAAACTACCAATGGGCTTAGATAAAAACAAACTAAATGCAACGAGCTGTGTTACCTACCGAAATAACTGCATTAGTCATTGTCACTGAGTCTCCAAGACTGACAATACCATTTTGTAAATAGCTTGGTTGAAACTCGTAGGTTGCTGTGCTTGGATGTTGTTTGTAAGCTTATTCTAATGGAAAAGGTGCTCATAGTTAAACCAAAGCTGACTTTATGTAAACCCATGACAACAAATTAAGTAATAAGATGAGTGTTCTTAGAGTACATAAACAACTTACACAAAAATATGCTGATTGTGGAGTATGGATTAAAAAACTCCTATTACTGTGGCTAGTTAGAGAGTTCTGATAATAAAAGTATTAGCCCCTCTATCTAAGAATTAAATTATTAAAATTCTGCTACTCACCTTGAATACTGCAGGCTTAATGAAATGTAGACAAATTTTGCTCTAATCGTAAAACAGGGCACATTGAATATGTTGTTGTACAAAACCAAGTCAGTATGATAGTGATGTATAAACACCAGCAGTCTTCTTACCCTTGTAATGTTCCCATTTTGCTCATATTAAGTCATTCAGTCTTTTATTGCCTTTAATAAGACAGTAGAGCCTTCTGGACATAATAATGTTTTTTTTCTAGGGATACACCCAGAGCCTTAGTACAAGTGACTTGCCCAGAATCACGGTACGTAAGTGAAGACTGTCAGAAGATAACTCTAATATGCAGAATGTAGCTTATTCACGTCATTACCTCAGTTATATTCACTATCATAACTGGTAGTGCACAGTCATGTATTTCGTAATTATTACTATTATGACCTTTAAGTTCCTGAAGTAATACATTGTAATATTATAAAGCTTGTAGACATAGTTTCAACACATCAAATGTAATCATTGTTTGCAATATTGTAAATATTTTAAATATAATTTTCCTCAGGTGGTTACAGTGTCAATAGAAAATAAGTTTACTATTTAAAAACCCACTCAGATCTGAAAGAGCAAAAATTAATCTATTTTACCAAGTTAAGTAAAAACACTATGGTATAATAGTTTTGGGTCATGTTAACATGATAAATGTATATTACAGAAAACTCACATAGATATATGTCCATAGATACACACACACACACACACACACACACACACACACACACACACACACACACACACACACACACACACACACACTCACACACTCACAAATATAACATATTTAAGTGCATCAATAACACATGCAGTGATTAGAGGCATGAGACCAGCAGGCAAGTGCCTTACTGCAAACGTATGTGGTATTATCTCTTCAATGCACAACCCATCATGTGCTACTGCACTGACAAAATAGAACACTTTGTTTTGTGTTTGTTAGGAAGAACTTTGTATGTGTGCATTGATTATAATTCATAGATCTTTTAGCAAATCAGATTGCTTGATTTTCTGAAACCATTTCATAAATATACATAGTGTATACACAATTGTGCAAACACATGCGCACACACACACACATGCACACACACACACACACACACACACACACACACACACACACGCGCGCACATATGCGTACGCATATATACATGCACATATGCATAAATATGGTCCAATTCACCTTGCAGATATCAATTTTTCTGGTTACCAAAATTTTTACATTGAATTCTTGATTTTGTTATTACTAACCTTTTCTCAAAGTATTGTTCTACCTTTTCTGTTAAAATAAGTATGTAATTTATTGCTAATTTAAGACATAAATGTCTCTTGCACTCTGTTCTGTACATATGTATGTTTAAGTATGCATTGTTTCCACTGTATGTGCATCTCTAAATGAAATGTATGTATTTGTTATGACTTACCAATGTAATATACAGAATAAACTTGTATTAATCATAAACATGAACATAATTTGTAACAAACGTAGTCACGTAGACTTTATTTTGTGATGAAATTGCATTTAAAACCTATTTTTATTTGAAAGATTATGCAAATGTTATTCAGATTAATGCATGTCTTGGTGCAGCCAGAATGTTTTCTAGCTGCAATAATAATACTCAAGTTAAAAGGTCAGTATTCAGACACAGAAAGAATGAAGGTGTATATTAAAAGGCTTTCAAGTAAGCAGAAACACCAAAAGTTAATAGCTTTGGCTGTTGCCAAGTGAGGCAAGAGTAATTCCCTCTGCTCAAAAAGCACTGCACTCATGCATGTGTACTTCTGCGACTGTACTGGAACCCCTGTATCATGCCATGCGCAGGCAGGAGGTTCCATGGGGCTTGTGCTTTGTTAGCGTAAGGTACTAAAACATCACATTGTGCATTATTTCAACAGATAGAATCTCTACTTCTACATGTTTTAAAATGCGTTGTAGTGTTACAACAACACAGCTTTGCAGCATCTTATGACAAATCCATTTATGCCCTCTACCATCAGAAGTTGACGTGGGCATCTTACCCTGCCTTTGCAGAGCTGCAGATACTTTTGCAGACAGAAGCATTGTTTACTTCTACAGTCAGTGCTGCACACGTTTGCCACTTACATCCACAGACTTACTTTTTTTTTCTTTTTTAGGTGAGCTTATATCTAATAGCTCATAAATGCCTTAATATGTAGAAGCAGTTGTCTGGCCCCATACTAAACTACATCTATAGTGGGAAAAAGAGTTCCTGTAATACGAATTGTCTGGATTAATCTATGTAACTGTATCGTATTGTCATATGAATATATACTATTATGAATCTACATATGTGCCTGTGAGCTGCATTCTTGATGCACAGATAAGTGTGACGGTACTTGTGAGTTTGAAAAATACAAACAGAATGGATACACCCGGCACCTGACTTTCAAAACAACAAAATAAAAACAAGAAAAACTCCTAAACTCACTGTGAGAATTTATCTGCTAGTAAGAGTCTGAAGAAATATATCTGTATGTGAATAGATGAAAGCACTCACTGTGTGTGTTAATAAAGTGTTGGTTCGAAGGAATGACAGTGGATTTGGGATTTTTTTCTTGTTTTTATTACTTATCAGCTGTTGAAATAGGTATATGCCTGGCTTACTGGTTGATTATACGTATATAGATTTCTCCAGCAATCACTGACAGGAAGAAATAAACCCATCTGTCATATTTTCATCTTTTCCTGCCTCAAGCTAACCACTAAGCATTATTACCAAAATTTGGTACTTTGCCCACTGAAGGCAAATACATGGATGGATAATGAAGCAGGTGTGCACACAGCATTGCATACTAGATACAAATCTATATACTTGTTTCCTATTGGAGCAGCATATGATTAAATATGGTGCAATAGTGAAAAAGTCAGAGAGAATTTGATAATCATTAATTTGTTTCATCTTCTGTAATGGACATTAATAATTACCCATATCTGTTGCATGGTAGAGATTTTTCCAGTGCAGAGAGTAAGTCAATTGACAACTTTCTCATTTAGTGACTGAAACTCGGAGTTACCAATGTATCAGAAATAATAATGGTTACATCACTGTAACCAATAAAGAAATCTTCCTCCGTTTTTTTTTTTTAGTCTCCCCTTTGCTATAAATAACTTCTAGATATCTTGTCTAGTAAGCAGAGCTAAAACTCCAAAACTTTGGTGAAAAGCATTGGAAATATCCAACATGAAAAAAAACATATTCAGAAAATATAAGTTTATTGGAAACCCATAACAGAATCACAAAAAAAAAACATGCAGCACTTTGTCTAAGGAAACAACTATAGTAATGGATAAATGCAAAAACTGGCACAAGTGAAACTCTTGATTCTGTTATATTCATTGCTATCATGGGTGGAAGTTTACAGAACATATCAACGTTTTGTTTGTAAAATTCTGAAAAATACAGCATTGGTTCTAGGTATATACTCATTTTTTCAACTGTAATAATATATTCCAAGATATAGATTGTTCTCTGATAAATGCAGTTATTTGATTGTTCTCTGATAATTGCAGTTATTTGATTTTATTACCTTTTTTAACCAGGTACTCCACAAAAGTTTAGAAGGTATGCATTTATGTGACTAAAAGAACACCCAGCTCCATGTTCATTTACCCATCAAAAAGGTATTGACTTTATTAATACATAAATAGTGTGGGAAGAAATAGCCAGGGAATTGTTATGGCTAGGCTTGTATAGGCCCTAGGGCCGATAGCCTAGTACCAACCTATGAACCTTTCATATGCAAGACATGAACATAATTCAATGAAGATACTGTCTGCATGCAACTGAAATGTTCGTAATTTAACAATGACTATATAGCTATCTTTTCTTCTGCAGTACAATATTCCCCTTGAGGTTTTTTGTTCCATTGTGTTATATTATCCATGTCAGTGTACTTGACCAAAATATAATTTTGGGTTGTTACAGATAACCACACTTTGTCTCTAAGCTTTGTAAGTATAAACATCACAACATGCATGCCATTGATAGCTATCAGTTGCATTTACATATACTGAATATATAGTCAGCAGAGGTCCATTTTGGCAGTTATGGAAATGCAAACATAAGCCCGGGTGACTCTTTCAAAAGTAACGTACATCACACTAGAGTCATCTATAAAAGTCATGATGTGCTCTCTCAACACTAAATTTGATGAGAATAACTATAAAATATTAAGCCCACCACAATTCATGCAAAGTATATGTTTATATATACATACTTACATTTTTATAAAATCTTCCCAGTTTATAAATTCACTGAGATGCCTGACTTTCTTGTCATACAGTAGAAGATTTTGAATACCATTACAATTAAAATGGCATAAAAAATATTTAAGATGACTTTTGTCCATCTAAAATTTCAACACAACAGCATTTTGCCTGCATGCAGTGAACTCGTATAGACATTACGAACACATTTATGTATGCATACATGGTATCTCAGCATTTACTGCAACAACTACACCATCATAACTAACTATTCTGTGACTGTCAAATACATGAATCTAACTCAAAAAAACAAAAGACCAGCAGACTGTAGTATGTAAATGCTTTATTACAGCATATGTAAATAGTGCAGTAACAAACCGGTTTCGGCTAAACAAATTAAGTAGCCTTCATCAGTGTTAATGAAAAACCATTGAAATTTATTTCCCTTTTATACTACAAGATAGAAACAAGATTCAAGCTCATTGGCTGTTCATAAATTCTCAATGAAACCATGTGGAAATAAACTGCCCAACTTAATGATCGACTTCTTTTCTTTTCTATTTAATGAGTGCCATCCAGCTTTATATGTTCTATTCCCCACAGTCCTGTCTATAATAATAAATCTAAAACTTGCATTCTTGTGTGCCATTGAGTGTTTGTACAAAGCATTACTTGTTTTTTTGGTCCTGATATCACTGCAATGTTCAGATATGTGTAGTCTCAAGGGTCTAGACGTTTGTCCAGTATTAAAGGCTGAGCAGGTACATGTCGCAAGATAGAGCACCCAGTCAGTTCCACAATTAGTAAAGAACCTAATATCATAAACAATGCCTGTGTTCCTGCTGGTGAAGTGTTTGGATTTTGTTAACCTATGGCAATGTGTACAATGTCCACAAAGAACAGAACCAAAAAGTAAATCACCTATCAGGGTTCTTTGAGTGGGATCCTGAGTATATCTGGAGGCATGTTTAAAATGATTGAAATGTGATCCAAGGGTCATCCCCCTGCGAGAGGAGAAAAATCATCTGTCCTGAAGAAACTCCGATAACCTAGTGTCTGCTAAAAGGATATTCCAATGTCTTTGAACACTATCCAGTAACATGTTGGTATTTCTCCCATAGGTGGTTACAAAATGAATCACCGAGTCATTCCCCTGTATTTTACCTTTGTACTTTAATATGTCCTTTCTGTCTAGTCCTGAGACCCAATTACTGGCAGTGAGTATATCATCAGTTTTGTAACCCCTATTTTTGAACCTCATGGTCGGGTCCTCCTTAAAATGTTCATAGGTGGCTGGATGTGAGCAGATACGCTTCATCCGAAGAAATTGGGATTTGGGAATGTTCTTTGTAATGTGTGGTGGATAGAAACTAGATGCATGTAGTAGGGAGTTGTACTGTGGATACTTGCAGTAAAACTCTGTATCTAAAGTGTGATCAGCGTTTCTGGCAACTAACACATCCAAAAAGATTATTTTTGGGGCATTATAGTTGACTGTAAAATGTATTCCCCACTTATTGCTATTTATGTATTCCACATACTCCTGAAGATATTCAATGTCTGCTCTCCACACCATCCAGAAGTCGTCAAGATAACGCCTTCATATATCAATTTCTAAGTATATGTTGTGGCTGGTGTCATAAATGAGATGTTCTTCTAAAAAGGCCATAAAAAGATCAGCATAAATGGGGGAAAAGGATGCCCCCATGGCTCTACCCTGAACCTGCCAGTAGCATTTGTTTTGATAATAAAAAAACACTTTTGGTCAGAACATGTTCTGCTAGACAGATCAAAAAAGTGTTCAACCCTGGTGGATAAAGATCAGATCTATATAACCAATATTCAAGTGCCAGTAACCCAGCCCAATGAGGAATATTGGTATACAAAGCAGATACATCCAGAGTACATAAAAACCAACCTGATTCCAATTGCATATGTGAGATAATTTATAAAAATTCAGTAGTATCTGTATTTAGTTATGTGCACGAGTCAAGAATGGTGAACAGGATTAATTACAGAACATTGACAAACTTGTTGACCACTCCACTTAAGTTGATTCATTCCTGCTGTCTTCCAGCTGGAATTATGTACAGTATGTTCCCTGATAACATAATGCAATAGGAAGCATCAAAAACACCCAGTGTTGGCAAGCAAAATATCAATGTAAAAATGTCAAAAATGCTGACATCAAAACGCAACTATGAATGCACTGAGAAACAGCATCAGTGCATACAAAAAGTAAAGACAAAACAAACAAACAAGAAAATGTTTTGCATGGGGCAAGCTGGCATGCACCACCCATGTGGGGGGGGGACCCCCACCCCCTGCTAATTATATATACTTACTGCTAGGTCACATAAACATGGGATAAGAACATATTCCCAGGATTGTGCAATCTCAAGCAGAAGGGCAAAAGTTCACTTGATCTTGATTTTCAGTATGAATACAGACCGTGAAAGCAAGGCTTCACAATCCTTCTGGCTTTTTGGATTTTATGCAGGAGGTGTCAGAAAAGTTACCACAGGGATAACAGGCTTATGGCGGCCAAGCATTCATAGCGATGCCACTTTTTGCTCCTTCAATGTCGACTCTTCCTATCATTGTAAAGCAGAATTCATCAAGCGTTGGACTGTTCATCCATCTAATAGGGAACATAAACTGGGATTAGACTGTTGTGAGCTAGGTTAGTTTAACCCTACTGATGATGTGTTGTTGCAATAGTAATCCTGCTCAGTATGAGAGGAATCGCAGGTTCAGACAATTAATGTATGTACTTGGCTGAGGAGCCAATGGTATGAACCTGGTTAGTCAATCAAAAATGGTTGATTAAACAGCTGTCAACCAAACACACTCTCAATCTTTAAAAGACAGCCTATATATGTATATAGATAGTATTTTATATATATATATATATATATATATATATATATATATATATGGATCTACTTTACTTCATCAAATTACCAGAAGAACTTCTGGCTTTTCCCGGTTAGGGGTCGCCACAGCAGATCATCTGTCCACTCATGATTGGCAGTGGAGTTTTACAGTGTCAAGTTACCAGTCTGGTGCCCAACCTTCCACAGAAGGCACACACACTCACACCTAGGGCCAATTTAGAGTGTCCAATCCACCTACTGCATGTCTTTGGGAGGAAACCGGAGCACCCAGAGGAAACCCACACGACCACAGACAGGACATGCAGACTCCACACAGAAGGCACCCCAGCTGAGAATTGGACCAGAGAACTTCTTGCTGTGAGGCGTCAATGCTAAACACTGCACCACCATGGCCGCCCATCAGATTACCAGAACACTGAACCTAAAATGATTGAGATGAGAACATCAAAAAGTTAAAAGAACAAGTTTGCATAACATCAGAACTCAGAAGATCTAACATGCTGTATACTTTGAATATGGATTGTGATACGTTCAAGATCATAAAATCTACCCTTTTTATTACTGTAGTATGTTCTCAGAGCTGGTGTATATAATTTACATGCATGGTTCATTTTTTTATGTTTTGACCCCCTGCAACCCCCACACCTCCTGCGAATTATATATACCAACTCTGAGATTATACTACAGTGAGGAAAAGGGTAGATTTTCCGATTCTGACTGTACCGAGATCTGTATTTAAATCAAAGCAGTTTGACAGAAGTTTGACACTGCTGTACTGCCTGTGGTTGTAAACATCTTCTTTGTTTTTGCACAGTAGCACTAGAATGCGTACTCGCCAGTAATGTGTGCTACACCTTTCTCTATATACTGCAATTAGTTGATGGGTACCCTCAGGAGTCTCTTCTCCTGTAATGAGCCAAACGTCTTGATCACATCCACCATGATTTCATCTGAGCTAACCACTTTTTCTAATTTCTTTTTCCATAGTGCACTTTGCTCTTTTTCTGAAACGGGTTCTCCTTCATTTTTCATCATAAGCTGTGCATGCCACAGTACAGGTTTGGTAGGGTTTTCTTAATTTGGAAACTACCTGAAGTACTCCTTCCATATGTCCTTAACGTCTTCTGGACTGGTGACCAGATTTTTGCTGGCATCTCTTATGAATGGGGTCTGATGACTATCTTCTTTATTTTTTTGTCTTTATCTTGCAGCCTGATAGAGATTTTTTGTGCCATCTGCTGAGTCACGTACCAGAAGCTGTAAGTATTTCAATCACATCTTGTTCTTTGCAGTGTGACTACTCTCTTACCTTCTTCAGTAGCCAGCCAAATATTTTTAGCCATATATATATATATACCATCAATGAAAGTAATATCATGCCATGTAAACTGTAAGTACTGCCATCCTCCCATTGGGATCATGCAGGACACATTCTCACCTATTTGCATCTGTGACACATGTCTGATCAGAGAATTTGTCATCTCATGGAAGGTAGTTTCAGTGAATGTAAATAAAACCAAAGCAGTTTGCCAAAATCACTTTCATCAATAGTGGAGACTGACTTTTTCTCCACTGTTGTGCAACCTCAGAGTTAGAAAAATGTCTTTAAATGTTTTGATAAAGGTGGCTTCGGCAAGCTACTTTTATTTTTTTTCTCTGCCCTCGATGAATCAACATAAAGCCATGTGATCGTTCCCTCATAGTTTACCAGTGTATTCATTTCCCACTTCACTCATACCAAGTATATTTCTGCCCCTACATATATTTCAGAAATAATGTTCATTTCACTAAAGTGTGTGCCTGCGCAGGTCTCTTCCAACATTAATTACAGAAATTATTAATTTTTGTTATAAAATATGTGTTATTCATTAACTATCATTTATGATATATGAAATAATTTACTTTATATCTATATAATTTTACTTACAGCAGCAGAAATTTGTGAAATATTTATAGTTTAAGATTTGAGCTTGTAGAGAATATACTTAATAAATTAATCTGTTGGCAATCAAATCTCTAATTGTAAAAAAGAACATTGGGTTGAAACAGCTAAGCTTAAAATGATCTCCGGGTCGATAGTTTATCAATGTCCTATGATCCTTTGATTTAAGAAACAAACATAAACAAATAAAAAAATAGAAGTCCTGTTATATTTTTCAGATAAGCTATTGTATGAACATTTCCAGTATTATGCTTCCATCTGTTGACTTTTGGCAAAATTGCAAGTGATCATCTTATAACCCTTTGTCAGAATCACACTTTTTATGTACTTTTCTATATCCTAAACCATATTAGTAACATCGGTTTAAAATAAAATGTGTCTGCCTTATAGCTCAGTATATACAAGTGTTAGACCCATATTGTTTACTGGCAGATTCCTGCTTCTTGAGATAAAACCACAGTACTGCATAAAATAATGGAGGGCACCAGTTATTACACTGTTTTAATTGCATATTTGCTTGTCTGACATTTCCTTTAAATATATTTACTGCTGTGTGTCTTCATGAAAATTATTACATATCTCACTACACTGTCAACCTAAGAAGTTTAAACTTTTCAACATTATCACGGATATGCTGATTATTACAGATACTGTCAAACCACCCTGAAATGGATAAACAGTAACTACAATTAATAATGTACAGTTATATAGCTGCCATTATATAAACTGTTTTTCAAGTGTCTTGTTTTAAAAATATGAAGACCCATCATTCTGTCTGATATTATCTAAATAACTGACTGTCATTTTGTTAGCTCTTAAAAGCAGCTGCAGAGTAAACTAGTGAAGTAAACTGCATTACAAGTCAAATGATTTGTACTTCATTTATTAAGCAACCTCGAATGAACTAGTTTTCATATCCACACTATGCCATTATAAAAAAAATGAAATTAATGTTAACAATGTAAATTAGTATAAGCAGTAATTTAAGAGCAATAATCCATGTTTATGTAATGTTGATATAGTCACTCACAGCAAGCCACACCAGGCTTAAGTAAGTCAAGTATAACCCCTAGCCCAGTATAACGTATTGCTGCAATACATAATACAGCTGGAAGGTTCATATATGCAGGATACTCACCTGCCATGATGTCACGTGTTACTCATTATGTTTATTGTACTTTACTGTTATGGCCTTTCCTGTTCTAAACAGGACATTCTTCAGACCAAACCAGTACCACCAAATTTTTAAATGTCTGCTGCCTGTTGTTGTCAGCAGCGGTTATGGCCATTCAAAAAATTCAGCAAAACAGAATCACTTATCAGTGTTCTTTTTCTTTTTTCTGCAGGCCTTATATCAAAACTACACACTTTCTTAAAATAAAAAAAAAAATCTGTGTTATTACTATAATGTATTTGACTGCTGTGATTAAAAATATCATTACAGGCATGCGTAATTGTTGTACCAATAATGTGCATGTTGTTTTGCCACACGAATGCATCTGACAGACATACATATAAAACACCTTCAAATTCTGAGCTTATTTTTGTTAATTTTGAATAAACTCTGGAATTGATAAGAACGTAAAATTTCACATTGGATTAACATTGCCTCTCTTTTTGGATATTGGCACTATATTTGCATCTGCCTATTTCTTGTTTTTTCAGACTATTTTTCTCCTCTCTCCTTTTGTCGGCTCATCACATATAATAAAATATAGCCACAGAGGGAGGCTACAGTACGTTACTCCCTGGGATTCAGAAACATTGCTTAGGATTGCACACAATGGATAAATCCTGCAGTCAAAGTTGTCAAATTTGTCACAAAGCTAATTAACAATGTAATAAAAGGTAATTAGCAAGACATCGGTTAACTAATTAATGAATCCACTAGCACATGTGACCCCACATGTGAAACATCACACTGCGACAAGCACTGCAGAGATCCAAACTAAGAGGCTCCCAACAAGGAAGAAATATAGTAAAGGGCAGTATGAAAGAGAGATCAGCAAAGGAGCAGACAGAACACAGAAATGGAAAGAGAGGTATGGTGTGGGGGAAGGTGGTATATTTTTGTGGGACCTGTGCCTGTTTTGTTGTTTTTTTTTTTTTTTTAGGAAAGTTAAATGGACAAGGAAGTAAGAGGGTAGTGGGGAAATGAAAGACAGTATAGGGGTGGTAGCAAAAGCAGAGAAATAAATACAGAACACAGTCAAGAACCATCAAGAGAGGTGCTGATGCAAAAGGGGGGAACACAATGCAGAGACACAGACATTGGAAGTACATTTGCAGATGAGATAATTCAACTGAATAGGGAAGGAAGTGGAACACACAAAAGACCCCCCCCCCCCCCCGTAGGACAAACCCAATGAATATTAGGGAACCTTCCAGGCTGCCTCTGCAGGATCACCCTGCAGAATCAACCTGGAGGCAGATGGAGACCCAGCAGGAGAAGGCAGGGCAGGTTGATGGTGTGGTGATCTCTTATACCACAGACATAGAGGTGTCTGACACTGCATAAAATAGCAACATAAATGGAGAGAAATAATATAACAAACATCAAATAAAAATATAAAGAAGTGATAGCAAGAAATAGAGCAGCACACATTCTCTCTCTCTCTCTCTCTCTCTATATATATATATATATATATATATATATATATATATATATATATGTCTATATACATATGTATATATTAGCATTAGGTCAATGTATGAGTGTCAGGCATACAAATAGTATACGTTTGTTAGGTACCTAGTAGTAATATGGAAGATATGTCTGACCAGACACACTACAGAATAAGGTGCAATTGCAGCAAGTGGATCCAAGGGAGCATTAAGACCTGAATATTACACATGCTTCTAGCGAGTATATAAGACTACAATGCAGTGGCATGATGTGAGACAGAGCAGGCCACAGAAGGTGTGTGGGATACCCCTACTGCTAAGTCTTATGGCAAAGGGACAAGGAAGATGATGGCAGAAGTGGCCACTGATATAGAACGTCCAGTGTGATATAGTAACAGCAGCCAATCCAGTGGCTTAATTATGGGCAGCTGTCAACATATGACAGACAAGTACTGTGATACATGCAAGCCAGTAGTACAGACAGAGTAGTCATAAAAGTAGCATGTCCTGGGTAAGCCATGTATTAGTGGCACTGCCACAGGCCTTGTTTTGGACACTGCATGCAGAATAGGAGGAAATGTGACTACAGCTCTGTGAAGGACTGGTGAATCTATGGCAGTGCATACAGCACAGTAGGGGACCAAATCCACAGCTGAGTGATAGGACATGACATTTTGTATGCTGTAAGATCAGGCTTTGCCAAGCATATGATCCCTACCATGCTAGTGCACCCACCACTCACAGGTCAAGTGGATGGGTTAGTACCTTTGCCTGCATGGACAGTCCAGGTGGGTCCGGAGCTGTGTGATGCTGCTGGCAGTGGGTGTTACTAGTAAGCACAACATGCTATAATTTAGGGAAATAGTTTGGTGTGACACATCTCTATGTGATTATACTACAGTAAACTCTCGGATAACTGGCACCCAATGGGATTGGTAGATGTTGGATAACTGTAGTTTCTGGTTGCTTGAGAATTACTATTAAAACAGCCAGAAAAAAAAATAAGCTTCATAGACTAGTAAAACCAAACAGATCCACTACTTGAAAGGAACGACAGTTTATATTCACAAGTAAAATCACACTGACTAAGCGCTTTCACTCAGAAATTGGGCTTCTTCAGAGTCAGTCTAATACATGAAAATCAACACTTTTATAGCAATTAACACCACTTAATCACATCATTAAAAAGTTGCAATAGAAATAATTAACCCTTTAGCACCTTTACACTTATGAACCTAGCAACTGCTGCATAAGAAAAAACTACTATAGCCTAACATAATTGATTCACTACTAAAACAATGCAAAACTTCATAAAAATAAAAAAATTAAATGTATCTATAAATTTTTTTTAAAAAAACATTGTTTCCCATTAAGTAGTTACTGACCAAATTTAATTAAATATTATATGAACTGGGATTTATACTTCAAAACACTAGCTATAGAGATGTTCTCATTAAAGCTAGTTGCTGTAGTTGCATCCAGGTGTAGCTGTCATAAACATTCTCTGATTTCAAGTAAAGCTTTAATATCACCTCCCAAACACAGGTTCAGTGCAAACTTCTCCACCCCCACCCCCACCCTCCCCAAAAGAGCAAGTATCTATCCCAGCAGAGGGCTGCCTCCCAAGCATCTCTGATGCTCAGGTGAAGGGTGCCCTCTCCAAAGCAAAAAACACTGCTTCCATGGGACCAGATGGCATCCCAGGTTGTGTCCTACATGAACTCCAAGAGGAACTAATCCCTCAAATAAAACAGCTATACAATCTCAGCCTCACTACAGGATATGTGCCCACAGAATGGCGTACAGCAACAGTGGTCCCACTCCACAAAGGTGGAGCCTCTACGGACCCTGGAAACTATCGCCCCATAAGCCTGACTAGCTTAGTCTGCAAGGCTATGGAGAGGATCATCATGGAGCTCATAAACAAAGACATTGGGGACCTACAGACACTAGATCCTACCCAGTTCGGCTTTGTCAAGGGCAGATCCTGCCTTTTGAACCTGGTTGACTTCTTCGAAACAGTCACCAAAGCCATAGATGAAGGGAAGGACCTTGCAAAGGCATTTGATACAATACCCCACTCGGGCATCATAGATAAGCTATCCAGCTTAAATATAAACCCCTATGTCACAAGATGGGTCGCAAACTGGCTCAAAGACAGAACCCACAGAGTGAGAGTTGCTGGAGCCATGTCAGACTCGAAACTGGTCACAAGTGGCGTCCCACAGGGTTCTGTCCTGGGACCACTCTTGTTCGGTATATACTTTTCCGAGGTACAGGCAAACGTGGGAGGACTATGGCTCACCAAGTTCGCAGATGACTGCAAACTGGGTGCCATAATCAACTCTCCAGCTGACACAAACATCCTTCAAAAAGGTCTCACAGAGACAGATAACTGTTGCCAGCGCCATGGTTTAAAGCTAAATGCCAAAAAATGTATAGTCATACCCTTTGGCAAAAACAATGTGCCCACAAATTACCACATAGGCGGAACCCCATTAAGTACAGAGAAAGTTATTAGGGACCTGGGGACCCAAGTTGATAGCAATCTCTCCTTTGAAAACCACATTGCCAAAGTGGTTAGAAAGACCTTCTACATAGCCCACCTCATCATACAGGGTTTCACATCTAGATCAAGAGAGGTAATCGTGCCCCTTTATTCATCCCTCATCAGACCCATCATAGAATGCAATGCCCCTTTTGGGATGTGCCTTACCCGACACCTGCAGCAATTAGAAAGACCCCAAAAGTATCTCACCAAGAGGATCAAGGGTCTCAAACAGATGCCATATGCTGCTCGGTTAAAAAAACTCCAGCTCTACTCAGTTGCATACCGCCTACTTCGAGGCGATCTATGCCTGACATACAAAGCTATGTCAAATCCAGAATTAATGGACATGCTCCACCTCAGTAAATCTAAATCCCTTAGAGCCACACGCTCGAGGGACTTGAACCTCAGCACAGAAATAAATAGAACTTGCTGGAGGGACAGGTTCATAACCCAGAGGCTCCCATCGCTCTGGAATAGAATTCCAGTTCATGTGAGGCAGAGAACCTCACTGAATCTCTTCAAGAAGAATCTCGATAGGTGGATGGGGGATCGTAGGTTTGTCCCAGGGATTACTCCCGTGTCACTATTAGACAGAGGCACAGTAAACTAAACCTTAAAAAGGGCACAGTATACTCAAATCAAGGGGTGGCGTAAGCCATACAGAATCGGGCTAGGCTTATAATTGCCCTAGGGCAGATAGCCTAGTATGAACCTATGAACCTAAATCTTTTTTAGGCAACCTGTCAATGACAAAAAAATAAAAACTTTTTTGTAGTTAACACAGTTCTTACTATGATTAAATAGGGCAACTGTAGCCTTCCTGTTTTTCATGTCCCTATTGTGTTCCAATATACGGAGCCTTAATTTCCTCCTGGTCATTCCCACATAAAATGTGGTACATCATAAACATGTGGCAACATACACCACCATGCTAGTGTTGTAATTACAGTACACTGGGCATTTTAATGTTCTTTTGTAACTATGAACTTGCACATAGGGTCTGTCATTAATGAATTTGCACACACTACATGTACCACATTTTCCCATCTGTGAAATGTTCTGAATGGTGGCCACTGAACCTCTTTCTAACAGATCTTTCAAATTCAACCTCCCTATTGTTAATGAACCTCAGACTGGGACCTAGTGTGTCCTTTAAACCTTGAATAAACACACTGTCCCATATTGTGTGAATAGTGTTCTTAACTTTTATTGCTGTGGGATTAAAGTCCAACACCATTCCAGTGGAGTTGATCGGACTACAATTATTGTTGTCATTCCCATTTAATGTAGTATCATTTCTACTACCATCCAAAAGAATAGGCCTAAAGTCACTGCACCTTCTTTTCTCATTTTCATTACTAAGCTTGGTCAACAAAGCCATAGGATATCCTCTGTTTTTAAACATATCAATAAGCTTTGACAATTCAACTTTAAAACAGTCTTCCTGACTTATCAGTCTTGACACTCGAATCATCTGCCCCTTAACCACATTTTTCTTTTGGAAGTGGGGGTGGCAACTCTCATGATGTAATAAAGAATTGCTGTATGTTTTTTTATGATAGATATTTGAATTAATTTGACCATTTTCTTTGTAAAGAAGAATGTCCAAAAATTCTATTTTGTCTCTATCAATGTGACTTGTAAACTTAAGAAAAGTACTCGTGCCATTCAGATAACCAATAAACTCTTCTAGGTCCTGCTTGGAGCCCTTCCACAAAATCAGTATATCATCCAGATAATGTAAATATGTCATAAATTTTGACATATAAACTGAGTTGAACACATTTTGCTGTTCCCATTCTGCTAACACCAGGTTGGCATAAATAGGAGCACACCTGGCACCCATCGCAACCCCAGTCGTCTGCTTATAATGTTCACCATCAAACAAAATGAAGTTGTTAAATAAAACAATATCCAACAAATCCACTAGCAGACTTCTTTTAACCTGATGTATATCACTATACTTAACCAGACTATTGCTGAAAAATTCTTAACCAGTGTGGTGGGGGATCACCGAAAATAAGTTAATGACATCAACTGTCACAAACCAAAAGTCATCAATAAGATTAACATTCATTTTTCTAACCAAGAAGTCAGAGAATGTTTATTGCAGCTACACCATGACACAACTACATCACCTGGCATTAATGAGAACATCTCTATAGCTAGTGTTTTGAAGTATAAATCCCAGTTCATATAATATTTAATTAAATTTGGTCAGTAACTATTTAATGGGAAACAATGTTTTTTTAAAAAAGTTTATAGATACATTTAATTATTTATTTTTTTTATTTTTATGAAGTTTTACATTGTTTTAGTAGTGGATCAATTTTGTTAGGCTATAGTAGTTATTTCTTATGCAGCAGTTGCTAGGCTCATGAGTGTAAAGGTGATAAAGGGTTAATTATTTCTATTGTAACTTTTTAATGATGTGATTAAGTGGTGTTAATTGCTATAAAAATGTTGATTTTCATGTATTAGACTGACTCGGAAGAAGCCCAATTTCTGGGTGAAAGCACTTAGTGTGATTTTACTTGTGAATAAAAGCTGTCATTCCTTTCAAGTCGCAGATCTGTTTGGTTTTACTACTATTAAAAACAGGCCTGACTAATACTGTACCCTATATTATTTGTTTGGTTTGACTTGTTCTTAAATTTGTTCTTAAATCTTGACTTGTTCTTAAATTTAAACTCTAAAAATGTAAGGTATGTTTCTGCGGGGGGGGGGGGGACAGAAAGTGCAACACATGAAAATTGTACTGTCTTTCTTTGATTTTTTTTCTGGTTTTTGAGATTTCTGGTTGCTTTAGTTCTGGTTAACTGAGAGTTTACTGTACTAAAATCAAGCACTTATCCCTGTGGTTGGAAAGATGGTCCCTAGGATACAATAAACTCCGTGCGGGAATAGTGTTATTCCTGCATGGAGTGGTTCATGTCCAGGTAGCCACAGCAGCGCACCTTGCATATTCATGAAGGCGCACTGCTGTTAAGGCTAAAAGGACATGAACCATTAACGAGTGCAGGGGGTGTGTTTAAGTAGTACACAGACTACAAACACATCTCCTGCACTCAGAAAGCACTGTATGGCACTTTCAAAAGTATTTCAGTGTCCGTGGACACTGAAATGAAATTAAAATGACTATTTCAGTGTCCACAGACACTGAAATAGCTAGGGGAGCAAGAAACTATTCAGGGGGTGTGTGACAGGTTCTGTCACACACTCCCACATTGTTAAAGTGCCGTATGGCCATAGCCATTAACTATACAGGTGTCTGCAGAATGCCCAGATGCCCGCCTCACATACGTTTCACCCTCCTGGAGCAATAAAGCAGTACAAAGCCATAAATAATTGGGGGACAAAGCCACAAAAATAGGGAAACATCCTAAATAGTGCACTGACAAACCTGAAAGCTGATAGAATAACAGGTTTGCAGAAATGTCTGCCATCTGAAAGTGCGGTATGGCCATATCTGTCAACTCAACAGGTTTATGCAGAATGCTAACACAACTCTCTTAACTACAAACACGTTAGCCTCCAAAACCACAGAGTCCTGCCCTGGCATTTTAGAGCATACACCATGATTCAGTTTGAAGAGTCATGTCTGGTCGTGGTAAAGGAGGAAAGAGCCTTGGTAAAGGTGGTGCTAAAAGACATCGTAAGATTTTGCGAGATAACATTCAAGGTATTACAAAGCCTGCTATTCACCATTTGGCTCACCAAGGTGGTGTTAAGCGTATTTCAGGGCTTATTTATGAGGAGACCCATGGTGTTTTGAAGGTGTTTTTGGTGAATGTGATCCGCGATGCTGTTACCTACACTGAGCACACTAAGCGGAAAACTGTTACAGCTATGGACATGGTGTATGCTCTAAAATGCCAGGGCAGGATTCTTTATGGTTTTGGAGGTTTATGCAGAATGCCCAGATGCCTGCCTCACATACCTGTCAACCTCCTAGACCAAGAAAGCTATGGAAGGCCAGAAATAATATCTTTTTTTTCCATACTAAGGAATGTTTAAGCGTAGCTGAGTGAGTGTGAGAGTTATGGCCCTCTGCTTAGCATTGCTTACACATCCCATAGGAGATAAATAAAAATATACAGCTGAAATTCCCAAACCAAGATAGTGTAGTAGTTAGAGTCCTGGCTTCATATACAGGCATTCACGGTTTGAGTACCAAGAGAGGAAAGTTATTTTTAAATGAGAAAGCAGTGTTAAAATTATTATTTTCAACTTAAATTATGTAGTAACTGGGTGTTGTCAACCAGAGTAGTGTAGCTGGTGTAAAATGGAAGTGTTAGTGCATATAACATGTGAAACCACCAATGTATACACAAGTGCCCAATACAGTAGAGTCACACCACTTGCTAATGTAATGAAAGCACATAGAGGGATGTCATGTAAAGTAACTCATATACACTGAGTAAATTAAGTCAATAGTCTGATATTTTCTAAAAAATGAAAACTGAGAAATGGTTAGCTATGCTTAGCTATCCTTACCATGTGTAAGCATCACTTAGACTTGAATGCTAAGCAGCAGGTAACTCAGCTAAGCAGATATGCACACTGTTAAGCAGTGCTCAGCAATTACCCCTTTAAGCACTGTTCAACTCAGCTTAACAGATTTGCGTACTGCTTAGTGGAGCTTAACATGTTCAAAATGGTCGAATGATGGCAAAGTGAAGGAATATTGCCATATTTAAATAGCACATGTGGGAATACAGCCAGAATCTCTTATAGTTCATCTGTGCAGGTGCTATGGCTGTTGTAGGTGAAGGAGTCCACTTTCGGGTGCAGCACTGGAGCATTCAGGAGTCCGGGGTCATGGCTGGACTCCATGTAGAAAACCATGAGGAGAGACTGCTGCAGGGCCAGCACCAGGGCTCACAATACAAAGCGGAGGCCTGGGACCATCTCACACATGACCTCACCAATGCTACTGGCATCCCCCCAGACTGGTGAGCAGGTACGGCTCTACTATGCTGACCTAAAGCAAAGAAAGGGGGCACTCTTGGCCCAGAGGATCCAAGATGCATGGGCATGGAATGCTCCAGTAGTGAGTAAGTATCACTATCAAGTAGTTTGTAGCAAATACTAGCCTGAGAATGTGCTAAACAGGTATTCATAATGTCTGTTTTTCTCCCCTACAGCTGCAGCAGAGAGGGCTATAAACATCGAAGTCCATGGCGACAGACTGCTAAGGCAGCACCAACAGGCTGGTGAGTACAAATCTATTTTGCAGTATATTGTTCAAATAGCTAAGAAGGAGTATATTGCTTATTGCTAGTAGGTATACTGTTACTGTGTGAACTGAATAAATGAAAAAGTTTGACCAACTAATATTGATGTGTAATAAAGATCCCTACAAAAAACTGTTGTGTTTATTCTGGTATGTTGTTGTAGACATATAGAATGTATACAGGTTCTTCACAGCAAATATGGCTGTGACAGCATACATTAACTGAGGTTTTTCTGTGAACCAGCTGTTAAGAAAAACTGTAGATGGCGGAGCTGTAAAACAAGATATAACTGAAATGTAAAATATATACTGCACTAAGCTCTGAACTATGAATAGTAATATGTAAAGTTTCAAAGTGTGTTCCATCCAGCATTGCTTTGTGTTAACTTTTGCTTTCCAGATTGTAGTAATCCAAAGTATTAATGCACTGTACAATAACTATCTGTCATGCATGCATCACAGGATTACAAATTCAGACAGTCTAAACAAGGGACTATTAGGCAGAAACCAGTGACACAAGAAATATCAGTTCCCCATTATCTCAGTGTGATAAGAAATAGCTTTGTTGTTAATTTTTCACAACCAATGTAAAATCCCAACAAAACGAACCAGCACCCAGGAGACCGGCTGTTAAAATATTTATTGTGGCAAATTCTTCATAGAAATAACAGCAACAGCAAACCGGTTTCGGCTAAACTACCATAGCCTTCTTCAGTGCAGACAGACATGGTTCAAATCCAGGGAGTGGTACTAAGATGTGTGCATATCTACACACAAGGAATCAGGAATAAATGTAAAAACAGTCAGGTAGAGTTAACAAATATTTTCTCCACAGGTTTTACAGGTAAGGAAATGTTGGTAGTTAGCTGTATGAAGGATATACTAATAAGCTGTGTAGAACTGTACAACTGTCCCACCACATCCCTGCAAATGACAGCAGGATAGTACATACAACATGCACTCTTCCTGATACATGTCTTTCAAGTGTCACACTGTTACAGCCAGTGGTCACTGCTGCCAATAACCCTGGACACAGACAGGAAACCAGCTGACGTATGCCAGTAGCACACTCATATAACAGTAGTTCATGGTACCCCTCCTGTGCCAGATATGTAACCTTGACATGTATGAGTCCCCTCCAGTCATGTACCCAGAGTTGTCGCAGTTTGCCCCATACAATTCCAGGCTGACAGTTTAATAAGTATGTTTGTGCTACAGAAGCTATGGGCTATAAGCAGATGTAAAGTGAGGGCAGACCCATAAAGTGTTGAGCAGTGCTGTTGTGGAAAATAGAAGCATAAACAGTTGTTAATGGATGTTTTGTCTCTCCCCCCAATCCTCATCTGGATCAATACTATAATTCATATACTATGGGTATGTTTTTCTCCAAACCTATTGTTGGGACTTGTGTTCTAGTATTGTTCATATATTTGATTGGTTGCATGTTAACATACCTTGTTCAGATACCATTGCTGGTGGCCTGTTGCCATCAATGTTACTGGCATGCTGTTATGATGCATACTGTTGTTTCATTTATGCATGTGTTTGTTTTGCTATGCAGCTGTTTCAAAGCTGTTTTATGGGGTTAAATGGAACACCCATGCATGTTGTTATAACTAATCTTGAAATGTGTTGTTTATGACTAACCAACATATATTTTTTAAAACCTCAACACTATAGCCTGTTTGGGAAGGTAGACCCCGGTGGTTCTGCCTGTCCCACCTCATCTGGCCATGGCAGCAGGCCCCAGCACATCTGGGAGCCAACTGAGGACTTCTCTGTCTGATGGTCCTGCACTATCTTTGGGTGGAACTGCCTCAGAGGATGGGGACTGCCCCCCCCCCCCGGGAGCAGGTGTGGACAGGAGTCTGTCACCTGCAATCAGTACCAGGGTTTGGTGGGCAGTGCCATCCGTGCAGAGTTGGGTGGGCAGCTGCACCAGACTGAGGGCCACCTAGCACACCTGGAGGGGCAGGCCACCCCTCCTGTCCAGTCCCCAGCACAGCCACCTTTAGGGCCATGAAGGAGCAGCGGTGACTGCCCATGGGTGGGGAACTCAGTCCCACTGTATCAATTTAGGGCTCATGGGCTTCAGATTCCCAACCACCCTCCCCGTCAAAGGTGTGTACCCCCCCCATGTGTCATATACCACCCCTGTCTGCTGTGTTGTCTGTCTTGTCTGTCTGCAAATGCAACTTATCCGGCCAACCTACCTTCCCAAACATATCTACAGCCCTTCCCAAACATCCCACTCTCACCTTAAAAAAAGGGACATCTGTCCCAGAAAAAAAACATTATCTCACACATAGCTCTACATTTCACCCCCATGTACAGTGAAACTAATCAATCAACCTACAGATTACTCTGCAAATGTCTGTCACCAACAATCCTCCCCGTGGGGAGTGAGGCTGTAAATTTCAAATTGTACAAATTTAATTCACAGCTGTTGCTGCCAAAGATATGTAGAGCTATGGTCCTTTCCTACACCCGTCCTGCACATCCCTAGTTGTTTTTCATAATTTTTTACCCTCTGCTTGCCCCCATTTTATCACTTTCCTATTACCCTTTTTTCTTTTCTTTAAATAAAATTAGAGTGGGTGTAAGCGGGAGTAAGCAGTGCTAAGTGAAGCTAACAGAGCTTAATCATCTGTTAACATTGCTTAGCTCTGAGCAAAACAGTGCAAACCCACTTACAACTGCTTAAAAGTGCCTTAATCACTCTGTCTCCATCAGCTCTTGTTCTGCCAGGCAACAAAATAATCAGCACTGCCAAGTCTCAAACCCAGGATGTTGTGTACTACAATCACAGTAACATACCACTACACCATCTGAACTGTGGCAAATTGGTAATGCTTTTACAAACATATCATTCATTCTGGTCATTTAATATTAATGAAAAAAAGTAATTATTTCCAAGGATGGAACCCCAGACCCTGTGCACAACAATCACAACAATATACCTCCACACCATCTGAGCTGTAGGAAGTTGTAATGTTTAAAGTTTTTACAAACATATCACGCACAACAGTCATTCAACATAAGGGAGAATTATATATCCGTAGTATTGTTATATACATATATATGTATATATAGATACCAATATATATACATATATATATATATATATATATATATACATATATATATATATATATATATATATATATATATATATATATATATATATGTATATTGGTTTACAATCAAAATCTTGAAAAAAAAAAAAATATATATATAGGTTTATAATCAAAATCTTGAAAATCAGTTGAATGTCCTGCTCCTGTTCAAACACGGTAGGAGCGACAACTGGTATGTCAACAGTCAAGTGAACGGCAATTCAGAAGATCGTCAGCAGGGCAAAGAACTGCAGTATGTCTGTAAATGGCAACTGTCGATATTAAGATCGAAAACAGACTGTTGATGGTATGTGTCAATCATCTGACCTTATTAATATTCATGAGGCGATGAAATGCATCAAGGATATCAACCTTCGCGGTTTTGAATTCCGCTATTTTGATAGTAAACCATATATATATATATATATATATATATATATATATATATATATATATATATATATATATGGATTCCTATTACAAGAATGAAAGTTCACTACTTCAAACTTGTAACAGGAAGCCTCACTTCTGCTGAAGTTCACTTTATTGAAAGTGAACTTTCCCGTAAGTTCACTTCACCGAAAGCACCGCAGCACAGTGGAGGACATAAAAAACAAGCTATGTCCTCCACTATGGTGCGATAGTCACGGACCTTAGGGTTAGGTAGGATACTAGTAAAGCTATCCCCTTACCCTAACCCATGCCCTAACTCTAAGGTTCGTGACTATCGCACCATAGTGGAGGACATTGCTATGTCCTTCACTGCAATGCAGTCGTCATGGACCTTAGGGTTAGGGCATGGGTCATGTTACGATGACCTGTGCCCTAACCCTCAGGTCCGTGAGTACTGCACAGAAGTTCAGTACAACACCCGTTCGTTGTACTGAACTTCACGTAAGTGCACTTTTAATTAAGTGCACTTTCGCTGCAGTGAACATTCCATACCCTATTTCGAATTAGTGAAAATTCGATCTAGTGTATGGAATCCATATATATATATATATATATATATATATTCATTCATACATAGATATATAGACAGATAACCAACCTCTTACTGCAACACATCTGCTAAAAGCCCAAAAATTGGGAGAATAAAGGGCAAACAATAGTGACATCTTTGAAATATGGCTGTCGTATACATAGAAGTCTGCTATAGTGGCATGGTTTGCTTTAACATACAATGCCAGATAGATTCCAGGTCTGAAACACAAATGAATGTCATTATTTACTGATGTCAATGCTCATATCATCCCAGTGATTTCTCAGAAACCCACAACTGTTGTGGCCAACAGGCAAAATATATGAGCCACCCATCTGGACAGTGTCTAGACATCTGGACAGTGGAGAGGTATGACCACAGTCATGTAACAGAATGGAAAAACCCGTGACAGCTGCCAACCATGTCACCCAGCACCTTCTGAACCACAGTAAGATCAACACGACACTAACCCAAATCAGCTCTGGAAAATTACTCATGTATATCCAAATATATCATGCACTACAGAGATGGAACTGTAGAGAAAAGCAGATAGTGGTGCATAAATGTCCACCCACAACCATTAGCATCACATTCACAGCAACATACCAGTACCCCAAATGAACTCTAGAGTAGAACGATTGAATGAACATATCCTGATTCCCAGTCACACACTACACTGACATATACTGGCCCAACTCACAGTGTACTGGGAATCCTGAGGTGTTACAGGACATTCCACAGTCTGCCCCTACAAACATACACACCTGATAGCAGCATGCACAGTCGGAAAGAAAAAGGATCTGTGTGTGACACTCACATCTGCTACTCTCCCTACTCAGCCAAACATCTACACACAACACTACTACACAATCTTGGCAGTCGCTTCACAATGGCCAGACATACAGAACTCTCATTCAGTGGATATAAAAAGTGTACACACCCCTGTTAAAATGCCAGGTTTTTGTGATATATAAAAAATGAGACCACCATAAATAATTTCAAAACTTTTCCCACCTTTAATGTGACCTATAACCTGTACAATTCAATTGAAAAACAAATCTGTTAGGGGAAAAATATAAAAAATAAAAAAAGTACAATAAGCTGGTTGCATAAGTGTGCACACCCTTAAAGTAATACTTTTGTTGAAGCATCTTTTGATTTAATTACTGCATTCAGTCTTCTTGTGTAGGAGTCTATCAGCATGGCACATCTTGACTTGGCAATTTTTGCCCAGTCTTCCTTGCAAAAGCGCTCCAAACCTGTCTCTTGTGCACAGCCCTCTTCAGGTCACCCCACAGATTTTCTACTGGATTTAGGTCAGAGCTCTGGCTAGGCCATTCCAAACTTTAATTTTTTTCTGGTGAAGCCATTCTTTTGTTGATATGGATGTATACTTGGGGTCATTGTCCTGTTGAAAGGTGAAATTCCTCTTCATCTTCAGCTTTCTGGCAGACGCCCGAAGGTTTGGGCCAAAAATGGCTGGTATTTGGAATTGTTCATAATTCCCTCCACCTTAACTAAAGCCCCAGTTCCAGCTGAAGAAAAGCAACTCCAAAGTAGCTTCACTGTGGGGATGGTGTTCTTTTGGTGATGCAGAGTGTTGTTTTTGCGCCAAATGTACTTTTTGGAATTGTGGCCAAAACGTTCAACATTGGTCTCATCAGACCATAACACATTTTCCCCACATGCTTTTGGGAGTTTTAAAGTATTGTTTTGCAAAATGTAACTAGGCCTGGATGTTTTTCTGTGTACAAAAAGGCTTCCATCTTGCAACCCTACCCCATAGTCCAGACATATGGAGAATACGGGAGATTGCTGTCACATGTAGTACACAACCAGTATTTGCCAGAAATTCATGCAGCTCCTTCAGTGTTGCTGTAGGTCTCTTGGCAGCCTTCCTTATCAGTTTTCATCTTGTCTTTTCATCAGTTTTGGAGGGACATCCAGTTCTTTGCAACATCACTGTTCTGCCATATTTTCCCCACTTTTTGATGACTGTCTTCACTGTGTTCCATGGTATATCCAATGCTGAGGAATTTTTTTTGTACCCTTCTCCTGACTGATACCTTTCAGCAATGACATCCCTTTGATGCTTTGTAAGCTCTCTGTGAACCATGGCTTTTGCTGTAGCAGACAACTGAGTAAATGTCAGGAAAATTCTACTAGGACAGCTGAACTTTATTTAGGGTTAATCAGAGTCTCTTTAATTGATGGCAGGTGTGTGCCCAAGAAGACTGAATGCTGTAATTAAATCAAAAGGTGCTTCAACAAAGTATTAGTTTAAGGGTGTGCACGCTTATGCTTATTGTACATTTTTTCATTTTTTTCATTTTTTCCCCCTAACAAATTTGTTTGTTTTTCAATTGAATTGTACAGGTTATAGGTGACATTAAAGGTTGGAAAAGTTTTGAAATGATTATTGTAGTCCATTTTTTTTATCACAAAAACCTTGCATTTTAACAGGGGTGTGTATACTTTTTATATCCACTATATGTATAGATTTCCACAGAATGTCCAGGGTGTCAGGGCATATTCATGGCCACTGCCGCATACCACTTCCAGGAGTCTACTAAGTCAATGGGATGATACCTTGAGTGCAGTCACTAAATAATGATATCACATACCTCTGACCCTCTTACTGCAAGACACCTGGACATACTTGGGAGACAGGTGTCACAGGCTTTGTTGTAACATAGCATTACTGAAGGATATGATGTGTGAAACACCAATGGATGTCAACAGTTACTGACTACAATCCTCACATTATCCTACTGCTTCCACAAAAACAGACGTTGTCTGAGCAACAGACCAAACTTAACAGGTAAACCTCTGGGCAGTCTGTGGACATCAGGACAGTTGAGAGATATGTCAGAGACATATCACTGTCAGACATCAATTCACACAGAAATGCATGTCCAGATGAACCCTGTTAAACTAGCTACCATCTATGTGTATAACAGCACTACTGACTTACAATCTGTACCCAGTTCTGGAGCTTTGCTCCCCATGTTGCTCGGCTGTCTCCACATGTCCTCTCCTGAGGGGTATTCCCACCTACTGTTTGTGAAGCTGTAGCCCCCACACCTCCATAATGTCTTCCACACAGGCAAAGAAAAGGGGCAAGGCACACATGAAGACCGTAATTTTAGCACTTTGTTGCTATGGCATTGGCAAATGGAAGAAAACACAGTTGCTCTGGATGCAAGTAGCAAGTGGGAGGCACAGACCATCACCTGCTCATGAGCAGTACCTACAAAAGGCAAGCTGCTGTCTATGCAACACAGGTATTAACCCATCTACACAAAGACAGACTGCAACTACACAAATCTAAACATTTGTATTGTTGTGAGCAAACTCCTGAGCACTATAACAGCTATGTCAATCATGTAAGCTTGTAATGGAATGCAGAAGGGGGGAATGCAATGATGTCAAATAGGACATTAAATACTAGGCTGCGACAAGACCTGCTGGACTGACATGCTGCTGTCTAGCACCTATAGCCATTTGTGCTTGCCCTGCCTGCATTGACATGGAGCACATCTCTGGCCCCTGAATCACCACAGCAAAGGTCACCTCATGCATGACTACTAATAGAGTCTCTGTTGTCCAATTCTGAGTGTGTCACTGGTAGGTCGGCTACCTGGGATGCTGTAATTATTCATATGTCACCTGTGAATGCTACTCTGATACATATGCTTGTCTTACAAATGTAAGAGATGTACATAGGGTATGTGCATACTATGTGTGCAGATGTCTGTGTTGAACTGTATGTGATATACTGAGCCCATACCTGACAACTGTCCAGAGTTTTGCAGACTGACCACAAGTCTGCCTCATATTTGTAGTCATTGCCTCAGACACTTGTGTATTGTCTGGCACATCACTGACAACCCATTAAAGACTGAAGTCATAACAAATTAGCATACATTTCATTGTCAGATGTCATATCCTGCAGAGTACATCTGTGAATGTGACACCATCTTTGCTGACAACTAAATGTATTTCAGCTAGATTCATAAAGTGACACTATTTACTGGCCTTTGCCCATTATTGATGTGTGTTTTTGTGCAGACGTCTTGCTGTAACAGGAGCTAGGTGTCTTACCATGAAACCCATGTCAATGCAAGCGTACCTTATCCTGTAGAATGCTGACATTTGTGCAGTCACTGACACTGGCTCTCTAGCTGTGAATAACACACCAAACTTGCCAGGTCACTCATCCCATCATATGTTTAGATCACAAATGGAGGACTGTGAAGCCACAGGAGGTGGAGTGTTGAGCATTAGCATACACATACACACCTCCAGGCTAGCCAAACAGTATAACACATGGGTGACATCCTGAGTGCAGTTAACAGTTGATAAAACACCTACTCAAATAATAGCGAGCTACAGGCCTCCAACCATGACTATGGACACCCACCACACCTATATGGACCTGCTGGAATCTGTTAGGATTCAGTCATCTACCCTGTTCCTGGGTGACTTCAAATACCCAACCATAGTGTGCCTGACCTATGCCACCTGAACATGAACGCACATAGATTCCTCGGCTTTGTCAATGGCAATGCAGTGGATCAGCCGGTCAACACTCCTATGGCAGGTGGGAATCTCATGTACCTGGTCCGAACCAACATGAGTAGCCACTGTAGCACTCCTACAGTGCCATCCCCCTTGGTAATATCTGACCACATAGCCATCACTGTTCAGGTCACCATCTCCCCTGCTCCCCCTTTACAGTGTCAGACAGAATGAACTGTAAACAAATGACTATAAATCTCTTCAGAGCAGGTAGACGTAGCTGTACAGACAACGTCCCATTTGTTGGAACTGGCACCGTTGTGCAGGCCCACACCACAATACTATGTGGGCACCTACATAGCTGTATGGACTCAGCAGTACCTGACAGGACAGCATCATCTTCCTCAATGTAGGGTAAATGCCTGTGGTGGACAGCAGCAATACACAAATACCATAATAGGTGGAAACAATTGCTAGATGGGCCAAGACGGAACAGGTGCCTCATTGAAAGCAATGTCACCTTGGTCTGCACAAGCAAATAAGGGCACAGGTGATGTACCCTAAGGCTGTCTTTGAGTGCAAATTGGAAACATCCCCAGGGCAAATCACTAGGCCTTCCACACATGTGTCTGCAATTACAGAAGCAACACACAAATCTGCTCTGTAGTGGTGGTCAATAACACCATATGCATATATGGCAAAGATATAGGCAAACAGCTGCAGACAGGTGAAGTGTAAACACCAGCCCCCTGTCACCACAGTGGTGTGGTACACATGTGCATGTACAGCACCTGCCCCCCTCCCCAAATCATCAGGAAGCAGGTCTGTAATGCCCTCTAAAAGGCAACACACAGAGGTCTCCATAGGCATGATACTGTCCCTGGCTGCATCCCACATGAACACAGCCATGGGCTCTCAGATCCATTCCGCACTGTAATCAACCACAGCCTGAGCACCAATGTCATCCCATATGCACAGATGACAGACACTGTCATCCCTATACACACAGGCAGAGCAAGCCACCAACCCAGCCAATATTATGTACATCAGCCTAACTAGCCTGCTCTGCAAGGGTACAGAAGGCAATATCAAGCACATTATGAACAGGGACATTGGCAACATCAAAATGCCTGGGCCCACACACCATGGTATTGCCAAAGGGAGATCAGGCCTGTTAAACCTGATCGACCTCTCTGCAGTGGTCAACAAACACAGGGATGAGGGGAACAATGCCTACCTACACCTATCCCACACCTCTCACACTAATCCCCAGGTGGACAGGATACATACACCTACACAGCTAGGCACCAACCTGTAGGTTACCAGATGGGTAGCTAACCAGCCCAATGATAGTCCCCCACTCAGTCAAAGCAGTAGAACCCACCTCTAATAGTAGATGCATCCATAACGGTGTACCCCAAGGATTGGTCTGGGGGCTTCTACTGTTTGAGATATATGTATCTGAGGTACAGGACAAAAGCAGCTGTTCTGGCTGACCAGGTGTACATATGCTTGCAAGATGCCCACTGTCTTACATTCCCCTACTGATGTGATCATCACCCAAGAGGTACTCACCCAATTACTGACTGGTACAAGAAGCATTACTGCAAACGGAATGCCAGGAGAGGCATCAGTCCCCCTGCTGTGGCAGATGCCAGCCACACTAAGTATGACAGTAATAATGTACTGAGCATGCAATCAGGTGTGAGGCAGCTTGTGCACTGAGGTTGGTAGCAACCTGACAGTTTCCTACCATGTGGGCACCATTGTACGGAAGGCCATCTACATAGCCCAACTCACAAATATGGGTATGTCATATGTAGGCCATAGGTAGATGTAAAGTGAGGGCAGACTTCTACAGTATTGAGCAGTACTGTTGTAAAAACAGAAGCCTATGCAGTTGTTAATGTACTTTTCTTTTCTCCTACCATCCCTCATCTGCATCACTAATTATTAGTCATATACTATGGGTGTGTTTTTACCAAACCTAATGTTGGGACGTGTCACATTATTGTTCATATAATTAATTGGCTGCATGTTAACATACCTTGTTCAAATACTATTGTTGGTGGCCTTTTGCCATCATTGTTCCTGGTATGCTGTTACAATGCTTACTTTTTTGCAGTTATGCATGTGTTCTGTTTGCTATGCAACTGTTTCACATCTGTTGTTTTAGGTTAATTGAACACCCATGCATGCCTTTAAAACTAATCTTGAAATGTTTTGTTCATGACTAACCAATATATCTTGGAAAACCAACACCATAGCACGTTTGGGAAGGCTGACCTCAAGCGGATCCACCTGTCCCGCCCCATCTGGCCATGGCACCGGGCCCCAGCATGTCTGGGATCCACCTTGGAACTTCATCTTCTGCAGGCCTGCACCACCTGGGTGCAGATGCAGAGATGAGCCTGTCATCCACTGTCAGTTCTGTGGTATGGTGTGCAGTGTCATCTGCTCTTTATTGGGTGGCCAGCAGCACCAGATGGAGGGCTGCCTGGTGAGCCTTGAGGAGCAGGCCACCCCTCCTGTCCAGCCTCCAGCACAGCCACCATTGGGGCTGTGAAGGTGCAGTCATGACTGCTTGCAGGTGTGGATGGCAGTCCCACCGTATCCATATGGGGGCTCATGGGCCTCTGATTCCCAAACACCTTCCCCGTTCAAGTTGTCTACCCCCCACATGTGTCATACCCCACCCCTGTCTGCTGTCTTGTCTGACTTGTCTGTCTCCCTACCCAACCTACCTCCCCAGGTGTACATACAATCCTTCCCCAACATCCCACTCTCACCTCAACAAAGAAAAAAGGGCATCTGTCCCCAAAAATGTATCACTCTATACATAGCTGTCCATTTCACACAGGTGTCCACTGGACACATGTAATCTGGTCCAATTGGCTTGACAACACATGTCTGTTGTCCTCACTGCGCTCTCTCTGGGGTTTGAATGTCCAGATACACCTCCAAATTCCATACAAATGCATAGCTGTTGCTGCTGAAGAAATGGACAGCTATGGACCTTCCCTACACCCATCCTGCACATCCCTAGCTACCTTTCATATTGTTTTTCCCTCTGCATGCCCCTTTCTTACCACTTTCCTATAACCCCCTTTTCTTATCTTTTAAAGGAATTAGTGCAGGTGTAAGCAGGAGTAAGCAGGAGTAAGCGAACCTGTGTGATGCTAAGTGAAGCCAAAATGGATTAAGCATCTCTATGGCTAACTGTATCCTGGCATCGCTTAGCGTCATGCAAACCTGTGCAAACCCACTTAAAGCTGCTTTCATCACTCTGTCGCCATCAGCCATGGTTCTGCCTAGCAACAAAATAATCACTGCTGCCAAGTCTCAAACCCAGGACCCTGAACACTATAGTTAGTGCAACATATCACTACACCATTTGAGCTGTAGGAATCTTTGTTGCTTCTTCAAACATATCATTCAGTAGAGTCATTCAACAGTAGGGAAAAAGCTCATTGGAATCACTCAGGTTTTGTATATATATACATATACAGATATATATGTATGGAGATACATATATATGAAAAATATATTAAAGACACACACACACATATATATATATATATATATATATATATATATATATATATATATATATATATATGTGTGTGTGTGTGTGTGTGTGTGTGTGTGTGTGTGTACATAACATGTAGTGCAGTAATACCTTATAACCATACCTCTCAACCTCTTAGTGCAAGACATCTGGGCAAAGGCTGTCAAAATGGGGGGACAATGGGCCAAACATTGGACATACTTTATATATTGCTGTTAGAAACATATAGACAATTGCAAGAGTAACAAGGTTTGTTTCAGCATACATTTTCTGAAGGATATGAGGTCTGACACTGAAATGTTTGTTATCATTTACTGACAGGAATCCTCAGATCATCACAGTGATTTACCAGAGAAATGCGAATGATTTGTGGAACAGACTGAAAATATGAGCAATAAACCTGGACATTCTGAAACAATCCAGCCAGTTGACAGGTATGCTCAGAACCCCTTAGTGCAATGAATTTGGATCAAGCCTGACAAAGATGGGTGGAGAAAGCCATGAACATAGGGGCATATCTGAAATACTTGAGTAGATAAGCTGAGACAGTTGCTGCATTAACACTGTCTGTTCTAACATATATTGACTGAAATAGCACAAGTCCAAGACTCAATTGCTTCTCATTAGTTAGCGACTGAAATCCTCACATCATCCCACTGATTTGTTACAAATATACAACAGTTATGGGGACCAGACCAAAGATATGAGCCAGACAACAGGACATCTTATGCATATCTGGACATAATATGACATTAGGGAAGCCACACTGAGCTGCCAAGCATGTCACCAAGCACCATTCAAAATGCAGTCAGGCTGATACAACACTACTCCAAATCAGTTATGGGGAATTACACATGCATTTGCAAATATACTGGGCACTACAGGGATGTAACAGTAGTGAGAAACAGGCACCATTATGAAAGTGCATACCCACAACCAATTTCACTACAGTCAATGACAGTAAGCCAAATGAACAGTAGAGTATAATGAGTGTGTGAACAAAAATATTATGTTTGCCACTCACACACTACCCCTACATATACTGGCCTAATTCACAGTGTAGTAGGAAGTCTGAGGTGGTACAGGACATGCCTCAGTTTGCCCCTACAAACATATACAACCAAGAGACCACCAGAAACTGGAGCATCATGCACATTCAGGTAGAAAAGGAACCATAACACTTATGTCTACCACCTCCCTACACAGCCTAACTAACATTTACACACTACACTGCTACACAATCCTGACAGTCTGTTAACAATTGCCAGACATACACAGACCTTTCAACTGAACAGATTTCCACAGAATATCCAGGCTTTGCCCTCATATATATGGCTTCTACCTTATAACATGTCTAGTATTCTGCTACATCACTGGGAAGATATCAGGAATAAAGGCACTAAATAATGTTATACCATACCTATCAATCTATTACTGCATGACATCTGGACAAAGCCTGACATAATTGGGGACAGAGGCCCAAAAACAGGGGCATATTTGAAATATTGCTATTATAAACTGAGAAAGTTGCTGCTGTAACAGGATTTGTTGCCACACATCTATTCTGAGGGACATGAAGTCAGAAACACAAATGGATGTTAGCATTTACTGACTGCAATCCCCAGAGTATGCTACTGATTTGCCAAGGACAAAAAGCATATGAGGAACAGACCAAACATAGGAGTCAAACCTCTGGCCATTCTGCAGATAGCCCTACAGCTGAGAGTTAAGTCAACCACATAATACTGCCAGACTTAATATCACACAGAAAATCCATGTCCGCACAAACCCTATTAAACTAGCATTAATCGAACTGCATCACAGCAATATTTACAGACTGTCCCTAGGTCTGGAACCTTCTCCTCCATTTTGTTGGGCTGTCTCCACATTTTTTGCTGTAAGAGTTATTTCCAACTACCCTCTGTGATGCTGTTGTTCATACACCTCCATGATGTCCCCCTCACAGGTGAATGCCCACATGAAGTACTCAATTATAGAAGTGTGTTGCCATGCCACTGGCTATAGGAACAACAAAACAGCTGTTCTGCATGCAATTAGCAAGTGGGGAATGCCAATTGGTGCACAGGCCATCAGCTGCTCATGAGCATTACCTACAAAAGGCAAGCTGCTGCCTATGCAAAAAAGATGTATACCCTACATCTTGGAGAGAGAGAGAGAGAGAGAGAGAGAGAGGCAGACACACAGACAAACAAAAACAAACAGAAATCGGAAGCAAACCAACTATACTTGGGGAAAAAAGCTATGGCAATCAAGTACGTATGTAATGGAATGCAGTAGGGGGTATGTAATAATGGGAATTAGGAAGTTTAACAAATACATCTCAACAAGACTTGCTCTACTGATGTATTGCTGATCAGCATCTGGGTCTGTCTGTAGTGACATAGATCACAGCTCAGGCCCCTGATTCACCCCAGGAAAGGATGGCTGACATAGGACTACTACTGGAGTGTCTGTTGATCAATACTGACTGTGACACTGCAAGGTCAGCTAGTGGATGTCATAAATATCCATATGTTACTTGTATATACAACTATGATACACATGTTTGTCTCACAAATCTACAAGACCTATACAGAGTATGTGCATACTACTGTTGCAGATCTGTGTTGAACTGCATGTGATATACTGAGCTCATATCATTCAACTGTCCAGTGCTATGCACACTGACCATATGTGTGCCTCATATTTGTAGTCATTTACTCATAGAGTTTTGTTATGTCTGGCAAATCAGTGGCAAATCTGTGAAGACTGACATTAGAGCATAATAGCATACATATGAGTGTCAGACATCTTCCAGGGTATTTCTGTAAATGCAAATCCTACTGTGCTATTTACTGACTTAAGAGTGTCAACCATATGGCCCAGCCTAGGCCTCTGGCAAACCCACACAACACCCTGTGCATATGAAGATACCTGTGCCACATCCCTGTCATCCATACCACTGATGCAGGAACATGCTGATATGGTTCTTATGCACAGGGTGAATTGAGTAAAGATTAGCTATGTAATGCTGTGTAAGGTGCTGTCAGCTGGCATTTGTAATGGGTGTACTTCAGAGCATGTATACCTTTTCAGCCATGATGCATTACTGGTGTTAGTAATGCTGACTGAATGTAGTCTCACATGCTGTGCTCTGTTTGTGTTCTATGTGTCTGTGTGTCAGTGAGATGTGGCCCTGCAGACATTGCCAACAAGGGGTATGGCAAAGTGTTAACACATCATTTGCATCAGAGCCGAGGTGCAGCTGCATATGTACACATTTACCATGTCTGTGTAACAGTTATTGCATGTGCCAGAGAGCTTACAGGGCTGAGGGGTGTATACAGGTAAGTCTATGGTGGGTGATGTCAGCATCCCTTGTAAAGTGGACAATGCTAAGTGTAGTGGGGGAACACACCTCAGATTGGTAAAACCCACATCCCCAGAGGATATTGTGTTGATCAAACACGCAGAGAATACTGTTCCCACACACAGTCTCTCTCTCTCTGTCTCACACACACACACACACACACACACACACACACACACACACACACACACGCACACACACACACACACACACACACACACACACACACACACACACACACACACACACACACGCGCACGCGCACAGGATCACAGTTACCAGTGTTGGGTTTGGAACCCCTACCCATCTAGTCAGTGGTACTACAGTGTTATGTGGTTATCGCAGGTGACACGGAACTAATAGTGTGATGACTGTTCCAAGGTACCTGTAATGTGAATAGCATCATGTGCCCTTGTGAGGTATTGCAATAGGGGGGGTGTACTGGGTGTGGGAGGACTCATTAGACTGTCACCTATGAGTCTACACACTCACAAACACTGATATACACACCAATGCACACACAATTGCCATAGGTTCATAGGTAGGTACTAGGCTATCAGCCCTAGGGTCTATGTAAGCCTAGCCAACAAGGTTCCCTGGCTTTCACCACCCATGGATGCTATTTACCTGCGCCCCTGTCTAGCAGGGCCACCAATGTAATTCCCAGGGTGAATTTCCTATTACCCATCCACTCATCAATATTTTTCTTGAAGAATGCTAGTGACGAACTCTGCCTGACATAGACAGGTAGTTTATTCCACAGTATGGGAAGTCTCTGGGACAGGAATCTATCCCTCCAGCATGTTCTGTTAATTGTGGTGATGAGGTTTAGGTCTCCAGAGAGTCTGGCTCTGAGGAATTGAGATTTCTTTAGGTGTAGCATGTCCAGCAGCTCAGGGTTTGACATAGCTTTATTTGTTAGGCAGAGATCAACTCAGAGTAGGTGATATGCTATGGAGTAAAGCCGGAGTTTTTTGAGGTGGTCAGTGTAGGGTAACTGTTTGTGTCCAATAATCCTCTTTGTGAGGTATTTTTGTGGCCTTTCTAGCTGCTGCAGATGCCTTGTAAGATAAATCCAAATGGGATGTTTTACTCTATAATGGGTCTGATGAGAGCCGAGTAGAGGGGGGCAATGATTTCTTTTTTCCTGGATGAGAACCCTTTCATGATGAGGTGCACTATGTAGAAGGATTTCCTGACAACTGTGGTGATGTGATTATCAAAGGAGAGGCTACTCTCCACTGGAGTCCCTAAGTCTCTTATCATGACTTTGGTGTTAAGTGGGCTACTGCCTTTGTGGTAGTCCATGGGTACAGGGTTTTTACCAAAGGGGATGACAATGTTTTTTTGGCAGTGAGCTTGAGGCCATGGCTCTGACACCAGGCATCAGTCTCTGTGAGGTCCTTTTGCAGGATGTCCACGTCTGTTGGGGACTCGACTATGGCACTCAGTTTGCAGTCATCTGTGAACTTTGTCAACCAGAGGCCCTCTGTGTTGGCCTGTACTTCAGAGAAGTAGATCTCAAACAGGAGGGGACCAAAGACTGAACCCTGTGGTACTCCACGTGTCACAGGTTTGGAGTCAGATTTGAAGTCCACAATTTTTACAGTGTGGGTTCTATCTGTGAGCCAGTTGGTGACCCATCTTGTGACATACAGATTTATACCCAGCTTGATGAGTTTATTTATGATGCCAGAATGGGGGATGGTGTTGAAAGCCTTGGCAAGGTCGAGATAGGCTGTGTGGACTGCCTTACCCTCGTCCAATGCTTTGGTGACTGTTTCAAAGAAGTCAACCAGGTTCAGGAGACATGATCTGTCCTTCACAAATCCGAACTGGATGGGGTCCAGAGCTTGGAGGTTACCAATATCATTGTTTATGTGTTCCATGATAATACACTCCATGGCCCTGCAGATCAGGCTCATCAGACTAATAGGGTGATAGTTTCCAGGATCCATGGTGGCTCCCCCTTTGTGGAGTGGTACAACTGTTGCCATGCACCATTCAGTGGGTACAAAGCCCGTTGACAGGCTATGATTGAACATGGCACTTAGGTGGGGGGCTAGTTCATTCTGAAGCTCATGTAGAATGCAGGCAGGGATATTATCCAGTCCCATGGATGCTGTGTTCTTGGCTTTCGATAGCACCGTTTTCACCTGTTCAGTTGTGATTGCAGGGACACTGCATTCTTCCGGTATGGATATGGGCCTTTTAGGAGGTGGGGGGGGGGGGTTAAGTTTGCACTGAACCTATCTGCCAGGATGTTGGAGATATCAGTTGGTTCCGTTAATTTTTTTGCCATTGTGCTGTAGCTCAGAGCAGATCTGGGTGTTGCCATTGAGATTCTTGACATAGCTGTAAAATGCTTTGTGGATGTCCTTAAAGTCAGTGGCAATATTATTTTCATAGTTCACTTTGGAGGATTTTATGAGAGATCTCAGCTTCTTACTGAGGCTGAACAGGGAGCTCCTCCACTCATGGGATTTTATTCTCTTTTGCAACAGTTTCTTCCTTCTGTTGTAGAGTTTGTTAATAACAGAGGCCCACCAGATTGGTTTCCTGTTTTCGGAAGACTGTGTCTTGGTCCTATTAGGGATGGCACGATCCATGGACCCATATAGGTGCTTATAGAGTGCATTTGTATAGGATTCGGCAGTGGTAACTGCATTTTCCAGCTGCATGGGTGTTGTGAATTTGGCCACTTCTGCTTAAGTACCACAAAGTTGGCTTTGGAGAAGTTTCTTACTGTGGTTTCCTTGGTGGGAGGTGGGATATGGATATCTAGGGTGATTAGTTTATGGTTGGATCTGACCAACAAGGAGTTGACTTCAGGTGTGGAGCACCTGTCACTCATGTTGGCAAGTACTAGGTCTAGGATATTTTTGTACCTGGTAGGGGTGTGGATAAGTTGATTCAGGGCATTGGAGTTTACGAGTTCTAGGAAGCATTAAGGAAAGGAGTTAGTACAAGAGTAGTTTTCCCAGTTAATGTTCGGGTAGTTGAAATCTCTCCATATTAGGGTGTTTGGTTGGACCCTGGTATTCTCTATTATATCAAGAATAGAAGAGTGGGAATACTCGGGCATGGTGGGGGATCTGTAGCAAGCTACAATATGGATTGCAGTTTTGTGCAGAGTTAGTTGCACTTGTATAATTTCGTATGAATTATGTTGGGCAACTAGCCTGGAGGTGTGGTTGTCCTTAATGAATATGGACCCACCTCCACCCTTGGTGTTCCAGTCCTGGTTTGATGGCTGAAAGGAATGGTATGAGTAATATCCTGGTAATGCAGGGGTGCTCTCTGGATCCTTGAACCAGGTTTTAGTCACTGCACAGATATCAGTATTCTCCATTTTGAGGAGTGCCTTGAGTGAGTGCATTTTGAGGTTTGGACTTCTAGCGTTGAGTAGCATTTCCCTCAGCTTTTGCTTCCCTGTATCAGTTATGGTGGTGGTTTTGTTTTTTGAGCTTTGCCTAAAAATGGCACTATAGGGGTGGCAAGAGCCAGTATCCAGAATCCCAGGGGCGACAGGCACAGGCCATCTCTGGCAAAGCATCGTGGCCTGTCAGCCATGTCATCCTTGGCAGAAAAATACTGGATCCCCTTTAAATGACAACAGACATTTAGCCAATTGTTAAAGTCAATCACTTTGTCCTTGTATTGCGGTATCATTCTGGGCAAAGGTAGGATGCTACTCAGGACTAGGGTCATACCTTCCTGGATTACAAGATCAGAGAGCTCCTCCATGTCTCTTTTCATGTAATCCAGGGAGGTACATCTCAGGTTGTTCACACCAACATGGACAATGACTGAGTCATATTTGTACTTGTTGTGGAGTGACCTGGGTGTGTGGGTTATGTGGCGGATCCTGGCACCTGACAGGCATCTAGCAGCAACCTTCTCCTTGTCTATTCTGGTGAGTGGAACATCAGTGTGCCTAACTATGGAGTCACCTATGACCAATGTGTTTGGTACATAGTTTTGCCTTTTGGGAAGTGGTTGAGTGACACACTGAGTCTGTGTGTTGTGTGTCTTTTGGGTTGTGGTGAGGGCTGGAGGTTGCTTGTGTTTCTGCTTTCGAGGTCTCTGTTGTTTGGGTAGATTCTTATTGAAAGCCTCAGAGAATGATTTTGTGTATCTATGTGTGGGTCTTGGTGGTGCAGGTGTACTGGTACTATGTGATGTGTGTGGTGTGGAGTGGGTGTTTGCCTTCTCCTCCTGACTGACAAGTTCAGTCTTGGGTTGAGAGAGCTTTTCATCCAGTGTGGCTAGATAAATGCATCTCTCACAGGTTGTAGTGTTGGGTGGTTGGAGAAGAGGGTTGTCGGTGCACATGAGGTAATTACTACATTGTTCCAAGACGCACAGCTTCATCAGGTCGACAGGAGAGAACACCAGGAGATGCCCCTTTGACATGCCTGAATAGACACTATTTACCTCTAGAAGTGAGGAGAGTAAGTACTAGAAGTGAGGAGAGTAAGTCCAAGAGGTGTTTTCCTCTAAGCAAATGAGGAAGATAATTACAAAAACTGTTTTCCTCTAGGTAATGAGGAAGGTTGAGTGCATACAACAAGTTCTGAGCCAGTGCTGAGCATGAGGAAGCAAATGCAAGTGCTAAAACTAAGAATCTGGCTAATTCCAAGGGAAAACTGAAGAGGAGACTTTATGGTGCCGGGAATAGTTTTATCCTAGCTAATAGGCGCTGCACGATGCACAAAACTGCACAAACACGGGTTTTTAAGCAGAAAGGTGAAAGGGATAGAAATAGCCCAGAATGGCCAATAAAACTACAGTTTTTGGGTTGAAACCACTCCTCCAGTGACAAGTAGGCTGTTAATAACAGAGGCCCACCAGATTGGTTTCCTTTTTTCGGAAGACGGCATCTTGGTCCTATTAGGGATGGCACTATCCATGGACCCGTATAGGTGCTTATAGAGTGCATTTGTATAGGATTCGGCAGTGGTAACTGCATTTTCCAGCTGCATGGGTGTTGTGAATTTGGCCACTTCTGCTTAAGTAGCACAAGGTTGGCTTTGGAGAAGTTTCTTACTTTAGTTTCCTTGGTGGGGAGTGGGGGGGGCGGGATGTGGATATCTAGGGTGATTAGTTTATGGTTGGATCTGACCAACAAGGAGTTGACTTCAGGTGTGGAGCACCTGTCACTCATGTTGGCAAGTACTAGGTATAGGATATTTTTGCCCCTGGTAGGGGTGTGGACAAGTTGATTCAGGGCATTGGAGTTTACGAGTTCTAGGAAGCATTAAGGAAAGGAGTTAGTACAAGAGTAGTTTTCCCAGTTAATGGTGGGGTAGTTGAAATCTCTCAATATTAGGGTGTTTGGTTGGACCCTGGTATTCTCTATTATATCAAGAATAGAGGAGTGGGAATCCTCGGGCATGGTGGGGGATCTGCAGCAAGCTACAATATGGATTGCAGTTTTGCACAGAGTTAGTTGCACTTGTATAATTTCGTATGAATTATGTTGGGCAACTAGCCTGGAGGTGTGGTTGTCCTTAATGAATATGGACCCACCTCCCCCCTTGGTGTTCCAGCCCTGGTTTGATGGCCGAAAGGAATGATATGAGTAATATCCTGGTAATGCAGGGGTGCTCTCTGGATCCTTGAACCAGGTTTTAGTCACTGCACAGATATCGATATTCTCCATTTTGAGGAGTGCCTTGAGTGAGTGCATTTTGAGGTTTAGACTTCTAGCATTGAGTAGCATTTCCCTCAGCTTTTGCTTCCCTGTATCAGTTATGGTGGTGGTTTTGTTTTTTGAGCTTTGCCTAAAAAAGGCACTATAGGGGTGGCAAGAGCCAGTATCCAGAATCCCAGGGGCGACAGGCGCAGGCCATCTCTGGCAAAGCATCGTGGCCTGTCAGCCATGTCATCCTAGGCAGAAAAATACTGGATCCCCTTTAAATGACAAGACATTTAGCCAATTGTTAAAGTCAATCACTTTGTCCTTGTATTGCGGTATCATTCTGGGCAAAGGTAGGATGCTACTCAGGACTAGGGTCATACCTGCCTGGATTACAAGATCAGAGAGCTCCTCCATGTCTCTTTTCATGTAATCCAGGGAGGTACATCTCAGGTTGTTCACACCAACATGGACAATGACTGAGTCATATTTGTACTTGTTGTGGAGTGACCGGGGTGTGTGGGTTATGTGGCGGATCCTGGCACCTGACAGGCATCTAGCAGCAACCTTCTCCTTGTCTATTCTGGTGAGTGGAACATCAGTGTGCCTAACTATGGAGTCACCTATGACCAATGTGTTTGGTACATAGTTTTGCCTTATGGGCAGTGGTTGAGTGACACACTGAGTCTGTGTGTTGTGTGTCTTTTGGGTTGTGGTGAGGGCTGGAGGTTGCTTGTGTTTCTGCTTTGGAGGTCTCTGTTGTTTGTGTAGATTCTTATTGAAAGCCTCAGAGAATGATTTTGTGTATCTATGTGTGGGTCTTGGTGGTGTAGGTGTACTGGGACTATGTGATGTGTGTGGTGTGGAGTGGGTGTTTGCCTTCTCCTCCTGACTGACAAGTTCAGTCTTGGGTTGAGAGAGCTTTTCATCCAGTGTGGCTAGATAAATGCATCTCTCACAGGTTGTAGTGTTGGGTGGTTGGAGAAGAGGGTTGTCGGTGCACATGAGGCAATTACTACATTGTTCCAAGATGCCCAGCTTCATCAGGTAGACAGGAGAGAACACCAGGAGATGCCCCTTTGACATGCCTGAATAGACACGATTTACCTCTAGAAGTGAGGAGAGTAAGTACTAGAAGTGAGGAGAGTAAGTCCAAGAGGTGTTTACCTCTAACTAAATGAAGAAGATAATTACAAAAACTGTTTTCCTCTAGGTAATGAGGAAGGTTGAGTGCATACAACAAGTTCTGAACCAGTGCTGAGCATGAGGAAGCAAATTCAAGTGCTAAAACTAAGAATCTGGCTAATTCCAAGGGAAAACTGAAGAGGAGACTTTATGGTGCCGGGAATAGTTTTATCCTAGCTAAGCGGCGCTGCACGATGCACAAAACTGCACAAACACGGGTTTTTAAGCAGAAAGGTGAAAGGGATAGAAATAGCCCAGAATGGCCAATAAAACTACAGTTTTTGGGTTGAAACCACTCCTCCAGTGACAAGTAGGCTGTTAATAACAGAGGCCCACCAGATTGGTTTCCTTTTTTCGGAAGACAGCATCTTGGTCCTATTAGGGATGGCACAATCCATGGACACGTATAGGTGCTTATAGAGTGCATTTGTATAGGATTCGGCAGTGGTAACTGCATTTTCCAGCTGCATGGGTGTTGTGAATTTGGCCACTTCTGCTTAAGTAGCACAAGGTTGGCTTTGGAGAAGTTTCTTACTGTAGTTTCCTTGGTGGGGAGTAGGGGGGGGGATGTGGATATCTAGGGTGATTAGTTTATGGTTGGATCTGACCAACAAGGAGTTGACTTCAGGTGTGGAGCACCTGTCACTCATGTTGGCAAGTACTAGGTCTAGGATATTTCTGCCCCTGGTAGGGGTGTGGACAAGTTGATTCAGGGCATTGGAGTTTACGAGTTCTAGGAAGCATTAAGGAAAGGAGTTAGTACAAGAGTAGTTTTCCCAGTTAATGGTGGGGTAGTTGAAATCTCTCAATATTAGGGTGTTTGGTTGGACCCTGGCATTTTCCTCTAGGTAATGAGGAAGGTTGAGTGCATACAACAAGTTCTGAACAAGTGCTGAGCATGAGGAAGCAAATTCAAGTGCTAAAACTAAGAATCTGGTTAATTCCAAGGGAAAACTGAAGAGGAGACTTTATGGTGCCGGGAATAGTTTTATCCTAGCTAAGCGGCGCTGCACGATGCACAAAACTGCACAAACACAGGTTTTTAAGCAGAAAGGTGAAAGGGATAGAAATAGCCCAGAACGGCCAATAAAACTACAGTTTTTGGGTTGGAACCCCTCCTCCAGTGACAGGTAGGCTGTTCCAAAACAACTGACACTTCATGGTGATGAACTCATTGGTTCATTCCCTTGTGGCCATTGTGGATCCTGCCAGTATATGCTTAAATCCAAGGAGTTTACCAGTCGTAATACCAGTAGAATTTTTGACATTAAGGTTTTTGGTAATTGTAGTAGCGATTGGGTGGTGTACCTGGCCTCTTGTTACTGTGGGGGATTTTATGTTGGACAAACCTCTAGGGCTTTGAGATTTAGAATGAATGAACACCGTAGTGATATGAAAAACCATAAGGAGACTAGTGCCTTATATCAACACACATTAAAACATCCTCAGGCTAGGTTTACCTTTATGGTTATTGACCGCATTTCTGGAGATAGAACCAACAAACAGGGCTGGCATGGGTTACTGGATCAAAAAGAGAAATATTGGATTACTACATTGGGGGGTTTATTTCATCCTGGATTGAATGACCATTTATATGAGAATTTGGTTATTCCTTAACATTAATGTTGATATATCTGACACAAATTAGTGGATTACATTTTTTTAGGTTACCCCTTATGTAGGGTTAATGATCATTTAAGCATTTTGGCTGGTATTGATCACGGGCCCTACTCTAATTATACATAGTATATGGACTATGTCCATGTGTAAACAATGACCAATTTGAACCCCTGTGGTCATGTAAGCTTAACACAGTTCTTTATTCAGTATCTCAATCAGTTGCACATATTATCATATTTTTTTATATCTTAGTGGTTAAGAATGTGTCTCTTGATCTTTAATTTCCAATTCTTGATTGAAGATTTACAGCATGGATCATTCAGTATGTATAATGGCATACCCACATTTAGTTATATGCGCATACCCACTTCAACCCTCTACACATACGCCTTTGATTTCCCCATTTTTCTGATATAGCTTGTCTAGGCCTCTTACCCTAAGTACTTGATATTCAACATTTTCGGTGCTTTAGATGAATAATTGTTTAATAGCTAAGGTTTATGGCTATACATATACAGACTGATATAATATGAGTATATGGCTGGATGGATAGGCCATATTATATCAATAAGTTGTCCTATCTTATGTACGTATTTTTTTGGGATGTTCACCCTTAATTTTCAGGACTGATTTTATTATTATCTAAGACAAGATATTAATACATAGTTGCACTTACTATCATATTATCAGTCTTGGAGGTTATCAATACATATTTTGGGCTTAATCTTTGATATAAGCCTTACATTATGGATGTTGCTATTTTTTATTTTATTTTATTTTGTTCTTTTGTACACCCATATATATTCACATATGTATATTCACTGTGACTTCCTATATATATGCTCTATATTTCCCCATTTTTTGAGTCTATTTAATTTAAGTACTTGATGTATTATACATTTGGTGCTTTTGATGAACATTGGCTTAGTAGCCAGTGTTAATGGCTACCCAAACACAGTTTGATATAAACATGAGCATGAGTATATGATGGGATGGATATGCCATAATATACTAATAACTTTCCAATTCTATGTATGCACCTCTTTGGGGTGTTTATCCTTACATTCAGGATTGACTTTGTCAGTATATACAGTACCCACTGCATTTTTGTATGAAAAAATTAAGATGTTTCAAATTTATGAATATTCATGAGCAAATAATTTTGATTGGCTCTGGATAAGTATTTAAATGATGATTAAAATGGAACGTGACTATATTGTGTTACACTGAAGAAGGCTGTTTGCCGAAACTAGTCTGTTATTGACACAAGTATTTAATAAATTTATTGAACTCTGTGCTGCCTTGCTGGTCTATTTGGTGTGTTCCAAAACACACCATTCTCACTGAAGAACAGAGAAGCTTCCCTCTATCTTAGAAAGGTCTGGGCAACACAGGAACTTACAAACAGCCCAGAATTCAGCAAACTCTGAAATCAGGACTTTACTAGATCTAGAAAGGTGGGAAATGAGTATAGGGATAGGATTTTTTTTCAAAAAGTTAAGTCTGAACTTATAGGGTAGAGGCCAGTCCAACAGTACTTCTACAGTGAATGACATCAGCAGATCTTGTGAAGAAAGGCAATGGGAGGTGTACTGGGTGGGAATGGAGTAAAACACTTATTCCTACACCCCCCCAGACACACACAAACACACACACACACACACACACACACACACACACACACACACACACACACACACACAAAGGTAGGTGATGTGATATTACAACCCCCACCTCAGTACCATCAGACAATGAATCTCATCTTCATGCTAGCACATGCCAGTGGTTACAACTAGTATGCAACTGTCTGCAGCAGGACATCACTCTCTGCCATTCAGGCTATCTCTGTGTATGACTCACTCTGTGTGTGTGTCTCTCTTTGTGTCTCACTCTATCACTGTCTGTCACTCTCTTCCCCATGTCTATGTGTGTATGCTTGACATATTGTAATATGTTGTCCATATATATATATATGTGTGTGTATCACATGCAACAGATGCAGATATACCACATCTGTGCCACCTATAGTTGGCTGTGGGTAATGCTGTCTCATGGGTGTGTGTGTGGAGACAGTTAGGTTTACATAGCTGTGTGTATGCAAATACATTTGCACATTACAGAGATATATAGTCCGATGTGGTTTCAGACATGGGCTTCGCTTCTCTAAGTGTAGGAGTATGCTCAGTATGACCTTCTATAGTAAGTGTGGGAATCCATTCCAGGAATATTTGTACTCCAGTCTGGGGTGTTGTGTGCTACAGCCATACCTTGCAACCTGTTTGTGCAAGATATCTGAAGATAGGCTTCCAATTTGGGGAAACAATGGCCCAAACATAGGGGGGTACTGTAACTATTGCTCTTATCAATGTATGTGTGTATATCACATGCAACAGATGCAGATGTACCGGGTCTATATTAGATGCACGACCGCTTAAATGTTCGAATCTCTAAGGGTCGACCTTTAGAGATCGAACAGTTAAGCAGTCACATTTTTACAAAAATTAAAGAAAAAAAATGCACAACTCAAAAAAAAAACGAAAGGGTTTAAGCAGGGGGGCAAGCCCCCCTGCATCACCCACCCCCCTACTTTAATATACCAACTCCAAGATCACACTACAGTGTAGGGAATGGGAAATTTCCCATTTCCGCACTGTAGTTCACTAAAGTGCGATCTCGGAGTTGGTATATTTAAGTATATATTTAAACCCTTTCCTCGTATTTTTTTTTTTTATTTACTTTTCTACAATTTCGAACATTTAAGTGTTCGATCTGTAAAAGTCAACCTTTACAGATTCAAACATTTAAGCATTCATTGTAGTAATATAGACCCGATATACCACATATGTGCCACCTACAGCTGGCTGTGAGTAATCCTGTCTGATGGGTGTGTGTGTGTGTGGAGACAGGTTTACATAGCTGTGTGTATGCAAAGACATTTGCACAATACAGAGATATATAGTCCGATGTGGTTTCAGACTCAGGCTTCACTTCTCTAAGTGTAGGAGCATGTGTATTCCTATACTTACTATAGAAGGTCATACTGAGCATGCTCCTACACTTAGAGAAGTGAAGCCCATGTCTGAAACCACATCGGACTATATATCTCTGTATTGTGCAAATGTCCTAGCATATACACAGCTATGTAAACCTGGTCAACACAATGAACAAAACATGCTGGAGGGATAAATTCCTGACCCGGAGACTCCCCATACTCTGGAATAGACTGCCCATACATGTCAAGCTGAGTGCCTCTTTGGGCCTCTTCAAAAGGAACCTTGACGATTGGATGGGAGATAGGAAATTCACCCCAAGGATCACGTCAGTCATCCTGCTAGGAAGGGGACCAGGGAAGTAAATATTCTGGGAAGAAATAGCCAGGGAATTGTTATGGCTAGGCTTGTATAGGCCCTAGGGCTGATAGCCTAGTACCAACCTATGAACCTATGAACCTATGAGTTTCTTAAGTTACAGGGTTTGGTTTAGCAGACATTTTCTGACATATGTAATGTATTGTATCATTACCTACTGACAGATATAATTGGATCATCACAGTTATTTACCAGAGAAATACCAGATGGATGATGCACAGACCTATATTATGAGGTAAAGGCTAGACATTCTTGCACAATCCGGCCAGTTGGGAGGTGTGGCTACAGCCTATTGACTGATGAAGTTGTGTAAAAGGTCCAGCACCTTGGTGATATACTGGCTGGGGATCCCCTGGTTATGCAGTATTCTTCTTACCTGAAAGGTCGTATCCTGGTGTGGCCATATGGCCATACCTGTCAACTGTACAGATTCTCACAGATTATCCAGATTCATGTCTCATATATCTAGTCAGATCCCTTAACATTGTGGTTTTCAAGCACATTTGTTGCAAATCACTCAGGGTTGTAGTCCAGGAATAATGACAGAGCATTAGTTTCATACTTCACACCCTTCATGACATCCATGCTACTGCACACCCCTCTGTTATTCTATCAACTTTCTAACATTATGAGAGCAATATTTCAAATGTGTCCCTATAGTTGGGCCTTTATACCACCATTATGTATGGCTTTGTCCAGATTTCTTCCTCTATGAGGTTGAAAGGTATGCTACTAGCATTTAGTAGCATGGCCTTACATTTGCATTTTGTTGACTGTGTTATATTGGTAGTATGGACCCCATGACATTCCCTACAAAGGCACTATGGGTGAGGCATGGGCCTTTGCCAGAGCCCTGTAGGCCATGTGAGACTGATGCAGGCCATCTGTAGCAAGGCAGTGCATTCTGTCACTCACATGTTCCTAGGCTGCCAGGCAGTGGAACCCCCTGGGGCGACAATGGTAAGTGACAGAACACACTGCTGTGCTACTAGGCACCGTACCTCTCTATGTATGTGAGCCAGACATCTGGACAAAGCCATGAATAATTGGGTGACAAAGGCCTAACTATACTGACCATTGTAACTATTGGCCTTACAAACCTGGAAGGGTGATACAATAACAGATTTTGCATTAGCATGCATTTTTCTATAGGGTATGAGGTCTGAGACACTACAATCCATCATTATTTTCTGACTTTAGACTTTTGTGATTTGCCATTGATTTGCCAGACAACCACTATTTCAGAATAAAGACATCACAAATCTGATGCAAACCTCTGTACATTCTGCAAAAGGTCTGTACAGCTGGGAGGTATGGTAATGTCTGTACTGTTCATATGTGTGGCCCCCTGTACATGACCTGTCCAGCTTCCCAGCAGTAATGGATATTGACATCTGGACAGTGTGTACAACTCCCACCGTAGGTGTAACTGACATGCAAAATAGTTGGCACTGCATTTCATGGAACATGGCCCTGTCTACCATAGTGCTGTACCTAAGCCAGTAGGACACAACAGCCATGAGAAGTTGCTGGCTACATCCTGACAATATTCCTCACACATGTGCATAGCTCATTGTCTCCTGTATATTGTGGACATGCAACAAGTTATCATGTTGATTGGGGCAGCCCTGGCAATGTGTGCTCTGCTGCTATTACCCTACAAACTTACATGTTACTGCATTTCTATGGGAATATGGGTGTGAGGGGGGGGGGCGCACCTGTCAACGGTATACATTTGCACAGACTGTGCTGATATTGGCTTTACATTTTGGTTCCATTTAGCATAGTATTGTGTCCCATCTTGGAGAATAGAGGCATATCACTAGAGACCACAGGTTAGATTGTAATGTCATACAATTGAGTTTCAGACTTCTTACCCTTCAGAGCCTTACTGTAAATGCAAGGCCTGCTGTGATATCACTGTGTAAGTCTGTAGGGGGGGTATTCCATCATTGCCGCCATTTGTGGACCTTTGCCAGACATTCCTGCATGGGTTTCTATGGCTGACTTGCTGTATGAGTGTGATGGGTGAGTATGGGATCCCCACAGTGACATCCATGCATGTGACCTATGACCCCCCTTAGTTGCCCCCCCCCTACATATACTGCAGTGGGATTTGTCACCTTAAATGATACTGCATAGTGTGGGGAATCCAGTATTGTGCAGACATTTTCTGGTGTCCCACATAGCTGTCTGTTGTCTGCTGCTATCCCAGTAGGCCACCCCATTCTCTTGCATGCATGCAGCATTACCAGAGATATGCTACCAAAACATACTAATCCATTCATTTATTGTTAAGAAGACTGCCTTACCTTGTGCCTGCGGCAGTTGTGAGGATGGTGCTTGAGGGCTGCCTATGTTGGATGCACACAGTACACTGCCTATACAGGGTAAGTTACAGGTAATGTGATGTGTCATCCATTTTACTGTGTGTGCGAGTCAGAGAGAGGTGTCTGTCCATGGGTCCCTACATTCTCAGTGTGTGTGCTATGCATTGCCTCTTTGCCAAAGCCTAGGCATACTGGGCATGCCTCCATCTGCCAACAGGAGCAGGCTCAGGGGCTTCCTCCTCTGAGTCCCTCTGTGCCTGTGGGGACCTTGGCAATGATGGGGGGGGGGCTGTGTGGCCCTTCCCCGTGCTGTTTCTGCTGCAGCTGTTTCCACAGGATCATATTGTGTAGCATGGCATATACTATGAGCATATGTGCACATGTGGCTGGAAAGTACTGCAAAGCTCCACCAGATATGTCATGGCAGTGGAACAGTGACTTGAGCATCCCAAACACACACTCTATAATGATCCTGGTTTGTGCATGTGCCTTATTATGGCATTCCTGAGTGGGTGTGTGTGCATTTCTGATGGGTGTCATCATCCACAGCTTCAGTGCATAGCCAGCATCCCCCACCAGATGGCCATATGGGATGTATCCACTGGCGAATGCCTGGTACAGCTGTGACGAATGCCAGATGTGGGAGTCTTGATAGCTTCTAGGGCTGCCAGCACACATATTCATGATAATGCCCTGGGCATTGCATATGACCTGGCAGTTGATGGAGGGGAAGCCATTGTTGTTTATGTAGACCCTACCCTGTTCAGTGGGTGGTGCCTTGATGTGGATGTGCATGCAGTCTATCGCACCCAGTACCTCCTGGTATTCTGCTACATGGTGGAAGAGATGGTTATTGCTGGTCCTCTCCACACGGGTGTTGGAGAAGTAAATGTGCTCACCAGCACATGGTAGGATGGCATCCAGGAACTGGTGGAGTACCCTGGATGCAGATGCCTGTGAGACCCCCCATGATGTCCCAGTAGGTCTTTGAAAAGTACCTGTAGCTAGTATTCTTAAGGCTACACATACTTTGGTATCCACTGGGATGGGTTCCCCTCTGTTGGCTCTGGGTCTGAGTAGAGGCCGGCACAGCTCAATGATTTGCTGCAGTATGTCTCTGTCCAGCCTGTAGCACTCTACTATCTTCAGATCATGTAGCCCCTGGTAAGTTACCCTAGGTCTGAACACTCTTCTCCTCTTCGATCTGTGGCAGTTGTCAGCATTATCCTCCTCACCACCCTCAGCCTCTAGCACATACTGATGGAGCAAAGCAATGGCAGCCCCTAACATTTTTTCAGTTAAAAGTCCCCCGCATGTGTACACCAATGGTGCAGAATTTGTGGGAAAAACCAGACTGGAAGGTGTTTGCATAGTTTATACTGCTGAGCTGCAAATGCTGCCTGTATGATTGGCTGACTATGATGCATTCCACCTGCCAGCTATGTTATTTGTACTTTATTGCTTTTATTTTGCTATTTCCCTTTTTTTTACTTTTTTCCCCCTCCTATTTCTGCCCCTTTTAAGCCCTGAGACATGCCATGCCAACCCAGTGCCCAAATGTAAGAGTGTAACAGTCCTGCTATTTCCATTTTTTTTTTTTTTAGACCTGTACTGCGCAAACCCATTTAGCTAAGGTAAACAATGAGAATTGTCCCTCCCCTGGACATGAACATGCTTTTCATTTCATGGAATAAGTCAATACAGCCTGAGACACACCCCGTTGCTTACCTGTGCTTAGCTAAGCTCAAATGTGAACCGTGGAGTTCCAAAGTGCTTACACCAAGCATGACACACCCCCTTTTCATGTCAGCTGCTTCTCCTGCTTACACCACTGCTTTATAGCTCCTACACGGTTAGGTGCAGTTTGGCACTTGTCTTCTTTTTGTGATTCAGTAAATTTCCCTCATTAGCATACCCCACTGCTTTAGTCCCAAGTTACAGCACTACATTAGAGCCTTTCCCCTTAGCAACCACTGTTCACTGCTGTTGTTTTGATTCTGCATGCCATAGACTATAATGGCGAAATGCAGATTTCAATTAAAATTGCCTTATCACATTTTTTTTGGCACGATCCTGATTGCGAGCTGCTGCCATATTGTTAAACAGCCAAGATCGGCCAAAAAAAAATAACTTTTATTTTTATTATTTTGCAAAACTTTTCCATGCCAATGGCCATATATTTGGCCATTGGCATGCGTAAGGATTGCAATACATGCTTTAGTTTGAGCTAACATGCTTCTGTTTTGATTTTTGCAGAAATGTATTTGGCTAGTAGCTGAATACATTTCTGCATACATTCTGCATACATTTCTGCATGCTACACTATTCTGCCACAGATGCCTGCCTGCTACCTGGATCACTAATTGACCTCATTTGCATGGTTTTCACCAGCAAATGAGGTCATTAGCATAATCCAGTTGTGTCCGTGACATAAAAGTGTTAACAGGCTCGTGCACGTCCCCAGGCTTTTTTACTGGATCGCTCGGTGGCCATATTCTGTGCAGGAATGGCTACACTAGTCCTGCATGGAAATTTTTGCTTATTGAATCCTGGGGTCTGTATACTTCTCCTCACTCTGCTCAAGAGCTGAAAGACATTTGGGAAAATGAAAATATGCCTGACGCTTATGTCTTGCAAGTGCCCTGACAGTTATGCATTGCAATACATTAAAATGCACCTGTTTTGCATACTTACGATAGAATTCAGGAGCAATCTCTCTGACCTATTTATCACATTGGTACAGAAGGTCTAGGTGATGCATCCTAAGGTCATTAGCATAATCCATTTATGTCCGTGACAGAATAGTGTTAGCAGGCTTATGCACATCGCTAAGCTTGTTTACTGGATCGCTCGGTGGCCATATTCCGTGCAGGAATTGCTACACTATTCCTGCATGGAAATTTTTGCTTATTGAGTTCCGGGGGGTCTGTATACTTCTCCTCAGTTTGCTCAAGAGCCAAAAGATATTCAGGAAAATGAAAATGTGCCTGACGCTTATGTCGTGCAAGTGCCCTGGTAGTTATGTATTGCAATACATTAAAATGCACCTGCTTTGCATACTTACTATAGAATTCAGGAGCAATCTCTCTGACTTATTCTTCCCATTGGTGCAGAAGGTCTAGGTGATGCCTCCTGAGGTCACTTGGTGCTGCCCACACTGCCCTCCAGAACAAATGATTCCGGTTGCAGTAGTCAGCACCATGGCAAGGCTGCACCAGCCTCTATGCATCCACTTTATACTGGGGGCTTTCTTAAGAGGTCACACTCAGGAACCCCTGGTGGTCTCTGTACATGGTGTACAGAAATATGTATGACTCTTTAGAATGCCACTGCACTCCCATTGGTCTTGATACTTGATATACAGAAATATTTTGATTCTTTAGAACACCATATAGGAGCCCTGAAACCATCAGTGTCTTCATAAACTATAACCACATCTCAGGTAATAGTCCAGCAGAATACATTAGCTTAATCATATTGATGCATGTTGCTACTGGCACATGACACACAATGGTGGGCACAGAGGTAATGGTGGCACATGTATACATGGCATGGCAGGATGGCGTTTGCATGAGAAAAATATGTTGGCATGATTGTATGTAACCTGAAGCATTCCCAACTACTTCCATTATTGTTACTTAGTGCCTCTGTGGGCCACAGACAAATTTTAAATATAATAATTTGCTACAGGAGTCAGTGACCTTCCCACACGTGGACAATGTGATTTTCATTTACTCACGAGAAGGGTGCACAATCGAGGATGAGCTTCAGAGTACAGTCTTGAGCAGGTGCACAGTGCAAAAAAGTACAGTTTGGGAACACATACCTGAAACTGGCTGAGTAATATAATTGCTCTGCTATTAACCTTGAAATTGCATGATAAATACAGCCACAGCCATTACAATACTCATCACACAAAGTGATTTGCTACTCTTTTGGCAAAAGGAGTAGAGTGATGAGAAAGGATCCTTTTGGGACAGTCTAAACAACTACAGTTGAAGAAACATATAGAGGATACTGCCTACACATGTTGGTCAACTGATTTTACATCTCAGTTGCAGTTTAACTATTGTTTTTAGACTTAAAAGGGTTTGAGGAACTAAGTTAACAACAGCTGACTTCTGATTTGTGGAGATGTACACAGGAGTGGATTTTGATAAGCCACAAAGTGCACTGCCACTATATTTTACTTTTCAGAGCATCAGTTAGATTTGTAGGAGGTGGGGCACATATGCCTTGTGAGCAGGCTGAAGATGAAGGGTTTCATACTGTTGATGACCCTTTGTTTCCCTATGTATTATGTAGGTGTAATTAACTGCAAAACGTCTTTTTGGTGTCATGTGGAGTTGAGGACAGGGGAGAGTAGGCTTCTGAAGATGATAGTCAGTGTCTGTCCCTTGTTTTGTGAGTATTTGTCCAGGGAATGTTTTTTGCAAATTGTGTATTACAGATTGTGGTAGTGTAGGGAGTGCAGTTTATACTTGTGTCTCCAAGGTGAGTGAGTGACAGTGATAGTGACCATGCATTTCAGAATGTGTTTTATTTTTGTGATGTTACTTATGCATTCAGGAATTTCCTTTTACCAATGTCCACCTATGTTTGTCATTGTGAAGGGTGTCATGCCCAATTGTGCTTCTTGGTGATGGGACAAATCTTTTCCAAATGTGTATTTTTTTTTGGGGGGGGTTAATAAACCCAATGGGGCTTATACTGAATGTTGTATAATACGTCTGGAATATGTTGCTCTGAACCAGGGCCTGAGGGGGCCATACTGGTATACATGTACAACTAATCCTGGAGATTGTCATAGGTGGTATTAGTGACATTCTCACAGATGGCTTACAATGGACCTCAGCCTGGTAATGTGATGCATGCATACATAGGCCAGGGATCTCACAACAGTGGGCTGTGGTCATGCTGTTTGCATAACTGTATTACCACTGACAGTGGGTGACATGGGCAGGTTTGGTGATTAAAAAGACATACAAGTTTATCTGTAGGGCATGTAGCAGTACACCTAAGGAAACAAGCAGGATACAAAGGAGCATATTTGAAATCATTCACATTTCTGGTGGAAATCATTATGTGTGATGTTGTAGGTCTGTATCAAACAGAACATGTCATTCTGCATATATCAGATCTGACTGAAAGGATTTTTTTCAATTGAATATATTATATTGCGGTTTTGTGTATGTCACAGAAATACCTCTGATTGGCTATTGATTTCTACCATATGGCAGGCACCTTTACAAGACCCATGTGCCTCTTTGTATGTCAGGTTTAACACAGTCCATGGTAGTTGTGGGATGCTGTGATGAGGGTGTGAGGTTATAACAAGCCAACAGCTTAACCTATGTCTATCCTCACATTTTCAGAGCAAGATGCTTGAGAAGAAGAGGACGATGAAGTACCTCACAAGGAAAGAATGGCATTGCACTGCAGGTCTTCCATGAATATGGTTGTCACTTTCTTCATTCAGATAAGAGTGTTTGGGCCTTCCATCAATGTATCTAATGGGACCTTGGTGTACAGGTCAATACTGTGAATACAGCCATATACATCTGCAAGCATAACATAAGGCTACTGATATGATCTATCATGCCTTCACCAAGGCAACCTGCCTTGCAGTGGAGAGTAGCACACCTGCTAACCGAAAGATTCAGCATCTCAGGGTAGCATTTAGCCTTGTTACCATTTGTAGAGGGCTTGCACTGTTTTTTTCTTATCCCTAGCTGTTGAAACAGGTGTTAGAGCCATGTAGTAGCTGAGCACATTTAAAATGTGTGCAAGTCTCCAATGGCTGTTATAACACCTAACTCGAGACAGAGCAGGTACAAAGATCCAACAGCTGTTTTAACAGCTAAGGACATGAAAAAAAAAAGCAGTGCAAACCCCTGTTATGTGGCCAAATGCTGAAAGATCTGACAAACAGCTGTTATTACAGCAACCTAGAGTTACTGACTATCAACTAATACACAAACATGTGCCTGAATTTGTTAGTCCTGATGTGTCTTTGAATAGGAGGATCTCAGGTTGTTGGGAATCATGTCCACCTTGGTGGTAACCACATAATAACTGACATGGAGGACTTACAGGTTTTTCTGCCTGAACAGACATGACAGTTCCCCTCACACTTGGAGGTCTTGACAGTGGTGCCAAACTTCAGTGAACACCTTGGGTGTCAGTGAACAATTATCCAGGTAAATATTACCTTACATATATTTCATGGTGTGCAATCAGCAGGAGCCAGAATGATACTCATAGGGAGTATAACCATTTTCTTCTTACAGGCCTGTCAGGACTTCATCTACAACATTAGTCTTCATAAAGTACACGGACTACATTCTTTGCATGCCAGTCTGATTCATAGCTGCATCCTCAATGGAATTTTAAGTGTGTGTGATAGGACAGCACTGATACATTTGGGTGTGTCTGTCAGTCTTCCCAGGTCCTTTGGTGTTAGGGTCCTCCATGGTCATGTTGGGACTTTAATGTCAGAGAACTGTCTGAGCTTGATGATGATGCCTGCTACACCCTGACACATTCTGTAGTCACAGTGGCCTGTAAGGCACTGGTAATGTGGAAGGTATATCATCTCCTCTTCTTGAAACACTGATTCAATGCCTATGCAACCCACCTCTCAATGTCAGGATACCATGGTACAGCAGGAGTTTGCCAACACATCAAGCCTGGGTGCACTGTCTTCTCATGTGGTCTGGATATCAGTGCCTGCTGCTATCTCTGATGACTGTGAGAGAGTGGTAGAGGCCAGCATACTGGTGGCATCCAACACCTTGGTTCCTACCTCACACCTGACATACATGTCTCCATGGCCACCACATAGTGAATGTGCATGGCCATTATATAGGTTCAAGCTGATGTCACCATAGCCATTGCAAAGCTGATTAGTGTGCTATGTGGTCTGTGTGATGATCTCAGAGACAGCTTTACCCATTTATACAGCATTTTTTTAAAAGCCGTCATAGGGACTCTGTATCCTTAAGAGGTCCATGTGCAACCACAGTCCATTGGTATCATCCTTTCTTCGGCCATTGTTCTTTAGCTTCTGGTGGGGAATTCCACTGTGGTATTGTCAGGAGATGTTCTAGGGGATATAGTGTTACCTCCTTCATGCTTACTACCAAAGATGAAGATGCTGAGAGTTGCCATGGATGCAGACTTGGATGGGGTGCACAGGCTGGACCCAGCAATCGCACATTCCACCATTCATGGTCACAAAACACTCCATCCTCTGTGCCAGCAGTGGATCATGTTACAGACATGCCTCAGGGGACATGCCCAGGGATGGTAATGTGTACAGTCAGTGGAGATACCACCTGAAGATGCCCTGGACTTGTCCCTGAGACTGATGCACAGAGGGGCACTTTCTACAAGAGCTGTGCCCACACACACACACAAACACACACACACACACACACACACACACACACACACACACACACACACACACACACACACACACACACACACACACATCACCACCAACCTTCTCTGTCAAGGTACACTACACCGGAGACACTAACCCCTCCTTCACCAGTCTTTCTGGCACAGTACACTCACAAAGCCATGGCATAGACACTCTCCTGCATTAGTAGCCCCCCACAATTCCCAGTGCCAGCACCAGCCCCTGTGGGTTTCCCTCTTATACCAGGGTAGTTTGTGTCTACTACACACTGTGGCCAGTCAATACATGGTACAGTATGGTCTGGTATTAATATTGTACTCATCATTGTTAATCTTTATATTTAATTTGGCACATAGTTGTGAACCGGATGCTTCATCTTACCCAATGCTATAGCATATAGTGCCCATCCCCCCTTCATGTTGTCATTCAAAAGCCCATCCGCTGTTATCAAAACATTTTCTTCCCCAGTGTTAGTCCCCTTCTGTATTTGTTTGTGTACCAACATGTTGTGCAACCCTGCAAACACAGCAAATATTTTGCTGTGTGTTTCTGGATCAAACAGCCGAGTGCCACCATTGGCATCTAGACAGATAAAGCTGGACTTCATCAGTGACAGGGTTATTTAGTATGCATTCTCTGCCATGATGTGAAGGTTTCTTATGGGTGTCATTAACCATGGCTCCAGGGCATATCTAGCATCCCCAGTAAGATGTCCCTGGGGGAATCATGCTGTTCAAATCACTGATGTAAGGGGATATGTGCCAGATGTGAGATTTGTGGGCACTATCTGGGTGGTGCAATAGTACACTAAATGTTATACCTTCTGCACTGCAAACCACCTGGAATGAATGGAGTGGAATTCCTTACAGTTATGCTGCTGTCCTTGTCTTGTGGTCAGGGCCTTGATAGCAATGTGGGTGCAGTCAATAGCTCCAATCTCCTCAGGAAATGAGTTATTTCAGAAAATGCCTGCAGAGCAATTTCTTTCCTCTGTGGGGTGTGGGAACTACGTATTTTCCTCTGTGTGCTTTAGCACAGCATTGAGAAAGTGATGTAGTATCCATAACGTAGATAATAGGTTCATAGGTATTTACTAGGCTAATGACCACAAAGGCCTTTTTAAGCATAGCCATGCATCCCAAATCTCTGACAAGTTCTGATACCCTTGATAAGTGTCAGTATGGGCCTGGGAGATGAACCATTTACAGGTTACCTGTGTCCATTAGAGACATAGGTGCCAAACCAGGGATGAATTTCCAGTTTCCCATCCAATTGTCCAAGTTGCACTTGAATTGGGTTAGGGAAGAACTCTCCTTCACATTGATGAGGAGCCTGTTCCATAGTCGGGGTCGTCTCTGGGATACATACCTATCTCTCTACCAGGTCCTATTTATATCACAGGCAAGGTTTAAGTCCTTAGAATGGGTAATTCTGGTGCTGTTTGTTTTGTGGATATCCAAGAGGTTCATCAGAGTGGGGTCTGATAGATTCCTGGTATACACCTACTGTGTCCCATGTTGATCACTAGAAGATCCCTGTAGCCTGTATTATGAAAGTTATGCATACCTTGATATCCACTGGAATGAAGAGTTCATGTATTGTAAAAGTCAGCATGTAAGGGTAACACATCTGTGCTATCTCCTGCATGGTGTTTCAATGTCTACCAGTCCACTATTTCAGTGTAATGGAGAGGATGAGATGTTAGGTGAGGCTGGCACCTTCTACGACATCACAGGCAATGACATGCACCTCTGTGACTACTGGCTGCAAGACCAGCATCATACATATGCATTTATGGTAAATGGGAAGAAATAGCCAGGGAATTGTTATGGCTAGGCTTGTATAGGCCCTAGGGCTGATAGCCTAGTACCAACCTATGAACCTATGAAATATGCTGCTACCCTTCAGATAATTTCACTGTCTCTGTCTTTGAAGAACCAAAACCAAAATTTTATTGAGGACAGCTACTCTGGCAGTCGCACCTCATCATGCAAGTTTTATACATTTATGAATCATTCCACCATATTTTTTATCTTCATTTGCATTCCCAATCACCCTCATTATAATAATGTTGCTCATTTGCATCTTATTGTAACACTATTTGCATCCTATGCTGACCATAGTATTTCACTGCCTACAATGAACTCACTGTATGTATCTGTAAATCAACACTTCCCTGCACTCCATTACTCACTATACAATTTCACCATATGCTTACACTGTTTCTAAACCCAAACATTGTTGTTCTGTTAAGCAGTTTACTTAATTGTATGTAAACAAGCTGTCTGCTCTGTTGACCTACTTTGTTACATTTAACTACTTGTTATGCATTTTTACATTTTGAAATGGATAAGCAAGATTAAAGCATTGCAATATGTAGAATCCTAGCCCATTCTGGCAGTTAGTAATGGTTATAGTAGAAGGGATCATATGAACCCTAGAAGTTGTATGTGTCTGTATCTTGACATGTGCACGTGCCCATTTATTTATTAGCTAAAGCAGTCATTCACATTGTCATACTAAGTTAATAATGAAAATACTGCCCCACATTTTCTACAAGCATAATTATCTAATGCAAAATAATAACGTAATGCTATCAAACTAAACATGCAGAAATCCTGAGGCATACTTTTCAAGCTCTTACTAGATAGATATTCATTTGTATTAGGTCATCTTTAATGTTTTTGTAACATGGATTAAAATATTTATTCAGTGCTTTATTAAAGCAGCAATTACAAAAATATAATTTCTGAAAAGGAATGCTTATTGACGTTATATAAATGCAGACTCATTGACTGTGGGAGAATAGTCTCTCTCTCTCTCTTTCTCTGTCAGTCTCTCTCTCTATTTATCTCTCTCTCTCTCTCTCTCTCTGTCTGTGTCCTTGAATCAGGATGAACCATTTGAGAGTTTTGAACATGTGATGTCATACATCATGCAATATATACCCTGCTTTCACTTCTGGTGTCTTTTCACTATAAACCTTCACTCTTCCAGAGCTAATGGAAATTGTTTGTGTTTTCTAAGTGACATTTAAAATATAATTTCCAAGAAAATCTCTTTTAGTTTCAACATCAATAGCAATGACAAAATAAGTTCTGTAACAAGCAATAGCAGTTAAGAAGATTTATTGCATATCAGCCAAAACCGAAGCACCAAGAGAAAGCTTTTGCAATTAGTACAACCACAAAGCAAACATAAAGAACACTTCTCTAGCTTGTCTCAGTTTTCAAGTACACAAAGATGTCACTCAGAAACCTGGACCTAATTAACAGGAAAGAAAGAAAGTGAAGGTCTCTTTTTGCTAAAATGGGGATCATGACATGAATTGGGTATGACGTCCTATCTCAGATGTGCAGATTAATCCTGCATTTACTGAAAGCAGTGTCCTCAGTCAGCTCAAAGAAGCTTCTCATACAGTGCAGTGTCATTTATAGAAATAAATGCTGAATTCCTCAACACTAAACAATCTTCAGCTTATACAATCATAAACATTAAACTAAAGTGGATGTTTCAAATATGTTCACAGATGGTGAGAGCCTTTAGCAAATGTTTAGCCAAAAAGTCAAGAACTGGGTATCACAAAAGACCAAAGAGAAACTGTTTTCTTTTTTTTTACTCCAAGTGTTTTTTATTAATCTTTCAAATAATTCCATTGTATAATAATCTTAATACATTTTCTGATAAATAAACCAGTATGATTAACTATACACAATATTTACAGTTGGCCTGAAATTAAATTATTATATCGATCAGTCTAGTCAGAGTAACATCATATTAATGAGAGATCATTTGTTCCTTTTTCTTTTACTCTCATTAGGAGTTTGAATTCAAGTTTAGTGTCTCAATAAGTGATAGCATTTTTTTTCCCATGGATTTTTATCATCTTGGTGCTAATCTTAGTTCTTTTACTCTGGTTTCCAGTAATGCAGTTTTCTTCAATATTAGCAGAAATTCTTTAAATGATTCCAGATTTGATTTCCATTTTCTGGTAATACATTTTCTAGCATTTGCTAGAATGTTCCATAGTAGATAGAGATTACTGTTATTTAAATCTAAATTCTCATTAACATTCAACAAAATTAGAGATTTACTTACTACAAACGTATCTGAGAATATGGCTTGTATGAAATTGCTGAAATCTTCCCAATTCTTTTTAACTTTAATACAGTCATGAAATATATGTATCCAATCTGCTTTACAACTCTGCAGGAATCTCCAACATGTAACATTATTAGAAGTATTACATTTTTTAATGTATTTGGCATAAAAAAAAGATCTGTGTAAAAATTTCCATGTGTAAATTCTCCAAAATTGTATGTCGGATGTCAATTTAACATAATTTAGTATTTTGGTTTTGTTTTCCAGGGATACATTTATTGAATGACCTTTTGTTATATGATTCCAAATTTTTTGATTGATTTTAACTTTATAATTTATTACAATTTTATATAATTTTTATGTCAAATTTTCCCAATTTTGATTAATGTATACTATTTCATATAAATGAGTTATAAATGTAGGTTTATCTCTAAAAGAAGAATTGTTAATTATTCCGCATAGATCTTGTGAGTATTGTAATATGCTTTGTAATAATACCCAGTCTGATATAGAGATATTATAAGTTTTTATTATAAGTTGACTATCCAAAACCTTATGTTCATTAATGCATTGTTGCCAGAAAATTAATTGTTTCTTTTCCCAAATAATGAAAACCGTCCTATGCATTTTGTTTGGAAAATTTCTTGTTACATTGAAAGGATATAAAAGTTCTAGCCATAACTTTATATCTGTATTAGAAGTTACAAATCTTCTAAATGAATTATACATATCATTTAAGTATTTTAAATTAGTAGGTTTTGTTAGATTATATTGAAGGCTAGCGCATAAGATATGCCATGGTTTATTAATATGATTGTCTATCATTAAATTCTTTAAAATGGTATTTTCATTTGAATAAATAACAGTGTGAAGAGATTTCCAGTTTGAAGAATAGCATGGATCTATCCAATTTATAATTATTTTAAAAATGGAGGCTCTAATATAAGTTTCAGTATCCAGGAAATTGATTCCACCTAGTTTCCATAGTCTAATGTGGTGTGTATAAGCTATTCTGTTTTTGTTAGGATGCCAAAGAAATCTTAAAAATAATGTATTTATTTCTTTTTAAAAATATTTGTCTGGTATTACTGGAATAGCTTGTGCTATATATAGGATTTTTGGAAGTAATATCATTTTTATTACTTCCAATCTATCTTCAAATGTTATATATATTTTGTTCCATTTTATTATATTTGACTTTATTGTGTCTATGATTTCCCTGTAATGTATATTTAAATTTTTTTCTAATGTTGTATTTAATGTTATACCTAGATACTTTAAAGTGAGAGATTGTTTACCAATTATATGATTATCATTTATTTCAAGATCATTTTTTATTCAGTTTCATAAAATTTGATTTCGTTTTGTTAAAATGTAATCCTGAAATTGAATAAAATGTACCAACTTGTATATCTAATTCTTTTAATGAATTTTTAGAAGTAAATGTGGTAAGAAGTATATCATCTTAAATAATATTATTTTTGAATTATATTGATTATATAAATTTATACTCTCTATTTTGGGATTGTTTCGTATTGAGACGGCAAATATTTCAATGTCTAATGCAAATAATATGGGGGACATGGGACAACCTTGTTTTGTGCCTTTTGTCAATATTATTGATTCAGAGGTGAAAGGTCCTAATTTTACATATGCTAAATTGTTTTTATATATGTTCTTTATTAATGAAATAAAAGAACTAGGAAACTCATAATACTCTAATATTTTGAACAAGAAATCTCAGTTTAAGGAGTCAAAAGTGTTCTCTATATCCAATGCAACTATTAAAGCCTCTTGTTTTTCAATATTTAAATAGTCAATAATAGTATTCTTTGTATATTATCATAGGTGCACCTATTATGTATAAATCCTGTTTGATCTTCATTTATATTTTTTATCATAGATTTTTTGATTCTATTGACTAGAATAGCCATAAAGATTTTATAATCATTGTTTGGTAATGAAATTGGTCTATAGGAGCTGCATTTTGATGCATCTTTATTTTCTTTTATTATAGGAGTAATTAATGAATATCTCCAAGATGGTGGAATGGTGTTGTGTGTTTGTATTTCTATTAAGGTTTTTTTGCAAGACTGAGATTATAGATGATGGAAAGATTTTGTATATTTCAGCTATAATACAATCCATTCCTGGAGCTTTATTATTTTTGCTTTCTTTGATTTTTCCCTGAAATTTCTTTTAAGAGTAATTTGCTTTTGAAGTTCTAATTTTAAATTTTCTAGGATTGTTTTAATCAATTCGGGTTTCAAATCTAAATTAAAGTTTTTTGTTTGAGTTCCTTCCATCTTATAATGTTCTGTAAAATGGTATTTAAAAGCATCTAATATATCACTTATATTTGACACTTTCTTGTTCTTCCTTCCTTCGTGTATAATAGTAGTAATGTTATTTCTTTTAGATTGTACTTTAACGCTTATCGCCAAGTTATGCATATGTTTGTGAGAAATAGCATATGAGTTTAATTTTAATCTTTCTAGTGCTAGATTAGTTTTATGTGTTAGAATTTCATTAAACTTTTCATGCAGATCATTAATTTTCTTCTTATTAGTCAGTGCATTTGTTAAATTATTATTATTTATTTTTATGATTTGATTTTGTATGTTGAGAAATTCTGATTCCCAGTTTATTTTTGTACCATGTGATAATTTTACCATGAATATAGGCTTTTAGAGCATCCCATACCATAACTATGCTGATTTCATTAGTGAGATTAGTGTTTAGAAAGAATTTCAACACTGTGAGTAGTCAAGGTTTAAATTCTTTTAGTTTCGTAATATATGCTGGAATTCTTGTCATTTGTATTAATTTTTTAAAATTTGTTTGAATATTAATAAGGATATAAGGATTGCTCTATTATCTGATAATGAACATGGTATGATTGTAAAACTATTTATCTTCACATCAAGGTCTTGTGCAACAAAAATTTTATCTATTCTTGTTTGGGTTGTAAATCTGTGATCTTGGTGTGAAAATAACAGTGAGTTACTTTCTCTAAATTTGAATGTGTCTATTAAATTGTGATTTTCAATCCATTTTTTGAGTAGCTTTGCTATAGGGGTTATACGTATTTTTTTTTTTTGGTGGTCTCTGAATTATCAAGAATGCAATTAAAGTCACCACCTAATATCAAGCTACCTTTATATGTTTTACTAATAAAGTCTAGATGTTTCTTTGTCGTACTTTTTCCTATTCCTGGGAACCAATAAAGATTTACTAATGTCCAGATTCTATTACTGAATATTATTATAACAAGTGTTATAAGCCCCTCTTTATCTTCATAGCTATAAAGAATTTGGGGATTAATGATGTTTTTTTCTCCATAGTATCCTAACTCCTCTAGTTTTGGTTTTATATGATGATTGTATTATTGTTGTATACTCATTTGGATTCCATAAATGCTTTTCATCATCTTTAAAGTGAGTCTCTTGAAGAAATATTACTTGCGCTTTGTTTAATTTTAAATATTTTAGTAGGTTTGATCTTTTCTTTGGATTATTTAAACCATTTATGTTCAGTGAAAGTAGTGTTAAGTCCATGTTTGTTGTTGAGTTTCATGCTTGCTAATATTTAAATTAATATTCAAGTAAATTTTATAGTATTGTATTTTGAACAAAATTCTCCTTATTTCATGTATCATAAATAGACTGAATCTCTTTTGTAATACTTTTATATTGATGTTCATTTCAGGCCATAATAAAAAGTGTAAAATGATTTAAGTAAAATTATTTTGATTAATATAATCTTTTCTTTCAACCTTCCCCCATCACACATGGAATGATACACATTCCTAATCTGATAGACATAAACAAAATATCTACCAGACTAACCCTCATGTTTGGTAGACAGATTTCCTCATGCTCCATTCTTGTATTCTTAGAGACCTTTGAAATTATAAACTAGTATATGTTGAATGATATTTATGGTTCTACATAGTATATACATAGTGAAACACATAAGTAATTGTAGGCTATATACATACATATATATATATATATATATATATATATATATATATATATATATATATATATAAATACATTCCTTATTATGAACATTTATAGTATTGTATTTTGAACAAAATTCTCCTTATTTCAAGACTCTTTGTACCAAAGGCAAGCGTCCAGTCTGGTGGACCCCAGCCATAAACAAACTCTACAACAAAAGGAGGAAGCTACTACAAGATAGAGCAAAATCTTTAAAAGGTAAGACACCCTTGATCACTATAAGTAAAAAACTAAGAGCTCTCATAAAATCATCCAAAGCAAATTTCGAGAGAAAAATAGCTAAAGACTCAAAAGACAATCATAAGGCCTTCTTTAGCTATGTTAGAAACCTGGGAGGAAACTCCCAGATATGCTCAGAGCTAGTTCAAAATGATGTGAAGATTACTGATCCTACAGACATTGCCAACATACTGGCTGACAGGTTCAGTGCAAACTTCTCCCCTCCCCAAAGGAGAGATATCTATACCAAACGATTGCAGCCCCCAAACATCTCCAGCGCCAAGTGAGAACTGCTCTCTCCAAAGCAAAAAACACAGCATCCATGGGACCTGATGGTGTCCCCGGCTGTGTGCTCCATGAACTCAAAGAGGAATTAAACCCACAGCTAGGACAGCTGTTTAATCAAAGTCTTACCTCTGGATACGTACCCAGGGAGTGGCGCACTGCAACTGTGGTACCACTTCACAAAGGCGGTGCCTCCACCGACCCTGGAAATTACCGGCCCATTAGCTTGACAAGCCTTATCTGCAAAGCCATGGAGAGGATCATAATGGACCTCATAAATAAAGACATAGGGAATTTGCAGACTTTGGATCCAACCCAGTTTGGCTTTGTCAAAGGCAGATCATGCCTTTTAAACTTGGTTGACTTTTTGAAACAGTCACCAAAGCCATTGATGAGGGAAAGGCAGTCCATACAGCCTACCTCGATCTGGCTAAGGCTTTCGATACAATACCCCATTCGGGTATCATTGAAAAACTCATCAGCTTAAATGTCAACCCATACATCACAAGATGGGTTGCAAACTGGCTGAGTGACAGAACCCACAGGGTCAGAGCTGCTGGCACCATGTCAGACTCAAAGCCTGTCACAAGTGGTGTCCCACAGGGCTCAGTCCTGGGCCCACTCTTGTTTGGCATCTACTTTTCAGTACAAGCAAACACAGGAGGGTTATGGCTGACAAAGTTTGCAGATGACTGCAAACTGGGCCATAGTAGAAAACACATCTGACACAGATATCCTTCAGAAGGGTCTCACAGAAATGGATAACTGGTGCCAGAGCCACGGCCTAAAGTTAAATGCCAAAAATGCATAGTCATACCCTTCGGGAAAAACAAGGTTACCCTAGCTACCAAATAGGTGGCAATCCACTGAGCACAGAAGAAGTTATCAGGGACCTGGGGACCCAGGTTGATAGTAGTCTGTCATTCGACACCCATGTAGCTAAAGTAGTTAGGAAGACCTTCTACATTGCCCACCTTATCATGAAGGGATTCTCATCTAGATCAAGGGAGGTCATAGTCTCCCTTTACTCATCACTCATCAGACCAATGATTGAGTACAATGCCCCATTCGGAATGTATCTGACCCGACACTTGCAGCAGCTGGAGAGGCCACAAAGTTCCTCACCAAAAGGATAAAGGGTCTCAAAATCTGTCCTATGCTGCCCGACTGAAAGAACTCCAGCTCTATTCAGTCGCCACCGCTTGCTCAGAGGTGACCTTTGCCTAACATACAAGGCCATGTCAAACCCAGATTTGATGAATATGCTTCACCTCAAAAATCTAGATCCATCAGAGCCACAAGGCGGAGACTTAAACCTTGACACGGCTATTAATAGGACGTGCTGGAGGGATAGATTCATCACCCAAAGACTCCCTATGCTGTGGAACAAAATCCCGGTACATGTGAGGCAGAGCACCTCGCTGGCCTTGTTCAAGAGAAATCTTGACCAATGGATGGGAGATCGCAGATATACCCCAGGGATTACCTCAGTGTCACTGCTCGACAGAGGCACAGCAAAATAATGGGTATAGTTCCCCATACTAAAGGGGTGGCGTAAGCCACAAAACGATGGGCTAGGCTTGTAAATGCCCTCGGGCAGATAGCCTAGTATGAACCTATGAACCTATGAACCTATAATAACATATCAATTATATGGCTAAGTATATTCATCTCAAATAAGTTAAACCCGACATGCAATTGCTCTAATGTCATCTTCTTTTCCCCTTCTCTCTCTCCCTTATGTATATGAACAATTTGCAAAGACACAAACATGTATTTTATATACTATTTTCATTGAACCATTCATAGTGACTGACTGATATCAACTATTGAATCATTTCTGAATCTGATGTGATTATAGATTTTCTATATATGCACATGACAGAACTATTAACATAGTAATATATGCATCAAATGTTCAAGTTAATCATCTAATAGTAGATTATAGATAAAATATTTTCCAAATACATATTGATTGTAATTAAATCTATTTTACATAAATACATTAAGATTTAAAAAAATTCATTGAATGGTATATGCTTGTAAATTTCTCATGAATCAAGAAATTGTATTATATATACAGTTATGATATTGTTTTTTACTAAAAAAAAATAAAAAAAACATATCATTTTTGTTAGTGCAAACATATGGTAAGCTCCGCAAACTAGTTATTGTTCAAGATAATTTAATACTCATAGATTACTTATTATATCCAATGTTTCTTTGACTATTTGGTTATATACTTCAAATCCTAGTTTATAATGCGTATTAGAGTCTTACAATGTTTAGTATTCTTTTGTCTTTTCATGTAATCCATAAGTTTAATACATAAATTTTACTTTAGGTTAAAGAAACATTTTATAAACTTTTTATATAAGACTCATCTCGTTTATTCATTCAAATATAACAGTTTTAGCTTTCTGTCAACAAAAACTATTAAACCAACTATATTTTTATTTAGGATAAGCTTACTGATTAAAAAATATCAGACTCAGAATGCCCACTGAAGTACATTGTAGTAATTACTTTGTTGTGCAGCTTAGCTATAGTGCAGTAAATGAGTTTCTATGCATGACAAAAAGTAAATTAAGTTTCTAAATAAAATATATAATCATAACTAGCATCAGTTAAAAATATGTCTGTATTTGCACATGTGCACATTGTCAAATCTAGCCATGTAGATGATAAACATATTTGTGTATTGTCACTATTTTGTGCTCATTTCTGTGCTTATATACATATTTGTAGATTGACACATACAGACTCATATTTCCATGTTTGAGATTTGTAGAATAAATCACTTGACTATGTTTCTCTAATTCTTATAAAGTTATTATACAGTGTTTTCCTGAAATGAGTAGACTTATTTCTTCCTAATGTTTAGCCTTGTCTTATCATTACTTTTATTATAAAGTACTTCATATTTATTCCAACTAAATATTCTGAGTCTATCCAAGAGCTTTACAATATACAAGTCAGTTCTCCTTTTGAAATACAATCTATTAAAGAGTTAAACATCAATCTAAGAGAGATTTTCAGCGTGTTTATGATTGGCAGCAGACTGCTGTTATACATGTCACTAACTATACATAATGTAGCCTACTTTTCTATGTCAGTGCTGTGGACAATTAAAATTGTATCTGTTGTCAGTTGTAAAATATCATGTCACTGCATTTTACAGATTAACTGTCCATCAGTATTTTAATATTGCTGGAATTTGATGTTTAAATCCACTCAACTGATTAACCATATATCCTTTGAACGTGCTATGCTAGGTGTACCGAAAGTCATAATGAGACAATAAAGTGGTAGAACAGCCCAATACACACTATAGAACTTTGATGTATATATTTTAAATACTTGTGCCAAAAATGAATATGCATTACAGGAACAAATTGGCTAGCAGGCATTAACTGGTATGTATGACACACTGCTGTCTATTACATTACAGGATATCCCTGTCCAGTAAACAACAGTAAGAACTGGATTGCGTTTGGTCTTTAACATGTAATTATACATTCAGCTAGTCAACCAACTATTTCATGTAAGCACATGCTAGAAGGGTGACATCTTACAGAATTATCATTTATTTTGGAATTAGCAAATACCTCATACACTAATAAAAAAAAAAAATCTGTTAAAATATTTTTAATTAAAACAATGTTAAAATCTGTCACAGGGTTTTTTATAAGCAGTACAACAGCTACAGTCAAGAAGGTGAAAATATAGCTTCAAAATTAGAAGATTTTGGAAGATAAAATAAATTCTGTACATAAAATTCGAAATATTTTCCTGACCATTTCCTGAATGTTTTGGACATTAATAATCAGCGTGTTATCAGGACTATATTAGAGGGTGCTTGTCACTTTAAGACTAACAGGAAGTGTACAGCTGTATTGGTGTGATAACTCTTGGTATCTTGACTAACAGTTTATACACTGAATCCCTGCCACTCACCACTCTTTAAAAGTAACGGTTCTTATTTATATTTCTATTTTAGTGATTTAGTTTGTGTACTAGTATAGTGGCTTTTTTCACATTGAATTTTATAGTTGTTGTAGTCCGGTAAAGCTGAATGTGTTCATACTGCTTTCCTTTTACTTACTCTCTCCCTAGTAAGACTATACTGTATTATGTCCTCTTTCTCTCTCTTTTACATCATCGTATCCTTGTAGAGCTGGAGTGCAAGCTATTAGTGTTACTGTGGTGTTGAATGATTACAAGGATGCTATTCATGTGTTCGCAAGTGTGTTTAACTGTGAAATGAGCTCCCGGCTTCTTGTAAACAGCCGTTATTGATTCATATCCTCATCAGACAGTTCGTGTAAAGAAAAAAAAAGAGAGATGATGCTTTTAAACTGTAACAATGAAGTGTTCAACACCGATCAGTTATATAACTACTATATTTATATTTTTTTACCAATACCTACTGCTTATTGCTTGATATCTTGTAGCCACCTGAAACCTGATGGTTACAAACCATCTATATGAGCTGCATGTCAGTATTTCTTAACGGAGACACCCAGATCATTCACTGCTCTTCTCCTTCCTCTCCCCACCTCCCGTTCTCAATTCTATCCCATCAAGACAATCTATTAAGTAATTAAAATGAGCTTTTTGAAAGAAACAATCCCTACAATATTACACATTTAAATTTAATATGAGTGTCATTGTGCTAACCACTTGACACAAGCAGCCTCATCCTGTAGTAAGTAGAGTTGAAGCATCACTGTATTAAAAAAGAAAAACAAAAGGATTATAAACAATATTATGCATATCGAGACAACTAAAAAAAGTAAATGTACATACATTTTGGTTTCAGTTTCCTTTAGTATATATTTCACTTTTTAGTAGAATCTTTGAGAGTATTTAAACTTGTTACATTGTTTATTTCAGTTCTTTGTTTCTTCTTCTTTACATCAGTCCAGGAATTTTTTTCTTGGGATCTTTTCAGTGATTTAGATGTTGACCAGTCCATTTCTTCTGGAATTGTAATTACATTATTGTTCTTGATAAAAGAAGCTGCCTTATCTATGTTGTTGAAGGTTCTCATTTCATTTGAGTAAAGAATCTTGATTTTTGCAGGGTATGCAATTTAAGCTTTGATTATGTTTTGTTTCAGGAATTTTACAAATGACCATGCTTTCTTCCTTAAACCTAGAACTTTAGTTGAATAGTCATTATTGAATCTTATTTGGTGTTGTTTAGTATAAGTTCTTTATCAAGGTATGATAAAAACTTTATTACAATGGATCTGGGAGAAGTATTAGGAGATGATGATACAGGTTTTCCTATGGCTCGATGAGCCCTTTCTATGCCATTTGACAGTCCTTCTTTTAGGTCTAAGAATTCCGGCAACCAGGAATTTAAAAATAAAATAATGTCCTCGCCGTCAGCTTTCTCCGGAAGACCAAATATTCTAATATTTGTGTGCCTTTCTCTGTTTTCTAAATCATCTATCTTGTTGATTAACCAGTTATTTTGTTGTAAGAGAAATTCACTTTGGTTTTTTTCTTCCTTCAACCTTCCATCTATATCGGAGAGAGATGTTTCAATGTTCATTATTTTTATTTGTTGCTGCTGTAATAATTCTTTAAAGACATCTGTTTGTTTTTGGTAGTTCTCTTTTAGATTTTCAAGGTTGTCCTTAAAATTATCCATTTTCAATGACAGCTCCTGCAGTACAGATGACATCAATTGGATTTCCTTCTTCAAGGCTGTTTCAGAGTGTGAGTTCTTTGAGTTACTCATTTCCAAGTGGCTATAGTAGTATCCAGATTAATTTGACAGGAAAATATTGACAATAAGCTTTCAAAGTTAGTACACTATTAGTTCATAAGTTTATCAATAATACTTGGATATTTTTGTTCGATTAAATTAATTATTTTCCTGTTATTTGAACTAGTTTTGTGAGCTCTAAATAAATGCTGCTACCAGTTAGCCATTCAGGCTCTGCCCCCCAGAAACTGTTTTCCATAACATGAAAATACTCTCTGGTCATTGAATGAATCCTGTGTGGCAAATAAAGTAGAAAATTCAAACATTAGGTGTCCTGCTTTCACAAATCTCTAGCATTCAGTTTCATCAGGAAATCTTAAGGAAGAAACATTAAAGATGCTGCCTTATTGAGATAACTGTTAATTAAGATGCAAGAACCTGAAGTGTATTTACATCAAAGAATTTAAGAAGAACTCGGGGCATCCCAGAAGGGTAAAATTTTCTTTACGGTCTGGACTTTCATGTCAGAAATAAATTCTTTCCTACTGTTAAAGGATCTTCTCAAGATGAAGAAATAAGCAAGCTAATGAAGTCAGGCCAACTATATAGAACAACCAATGTCACATAAAGATATTTCTGGATCTTAGCATGTTGATGCTGTGTTGACCTCATGATGTAAATAGCACAGCTGCTGACACCATATTAAAGAATCAGCTATATGTGGACAGTGCCAATATTATTCCCTTTATAAAATAAACAAGGGAAACTGGCCAATCAAATTGCCAGCAACTTATTCAACAAATATGTTCCATGTATGGGAAAAAGCTAATGCACATCATCTAGACCTTACATTTGTTCACATATCCCTACTACCTGACAGGCTCCCAAATCCAACAAACTGCCATCATCTTGAAAAGTCATTTAGCAGGGGAAATTGAAAAACACACAAATACCAAAAAAAAATTAACACAAAGCAGTATTGAATACCAAAAACATCCATCCATAATTGAAATACATTGCTAATTCTGTACAAAATCAAATAAAAAAAGAAAGACAGCAAAACAGAAATCAGGACTATGGCACACATTAAACATAATTTACAGTAATAAAAGCACCAAAAATTCAAATTTAAGTACATTACCTGAGTAGGAGCCATACAAAACAGCCAGTAAGATAAAAATGTAATGTCTTGAAGAAAGTGAAAACATAAACTTCACAAGAGAAATTTAAACAGTTTAGGAAGAAACAGGAAATGTATAGGATGGCACAAAAATGTCACTACAGCAACAGAAAGTAGCCACCATAAGCCAGTCAAATTATGAACACACACAAATGCAGAAGGCAATATTTGCCACATATTCCTTGATATAACAGGTAAATCCAAAGATACAGTACACAAAGGTAAAACACTGTTTTAATGCAAAATGCATACTAAAATAGAAATAAAACACATAAAATAATCAGAGAAACCCAATTAAATAAAGGCAACAAGCATACCACCAGTTAAATCAACACAATAAAAATGATGGGGGTGGGGGAGTATTACTATGCCAAGGTTATTTTTTCACTTCTTGGGAGTTGCTACCAAAATAATTACACAGAGAACTATCTGAGGAGGAGCAGCTGATCTGTGATATATAGCAATAAGTAGTAGCCTTTTTTTGCTTATTTGTAGTAGTTATTGCTTATTTTAGATATTTATAGTAATTTTATTGTATACTGCATACTTGTACTGTAGTTCATAGCTATTGACTCACTTGTGATAAACATTTCTGTAGTGTTTTCTGCCTAAAATAGTTTAGGTGGTAGCTGTAATATTGTCCATATTCCTGATTGTGCTTGTGATAAACATTTATGCAGTGTGTTCTGCCTAAAATAGTTTAGGTAGTAGCTGTAATATTCTCCATATTCCTGATTGCCACTTTAGTGAGAGTTTAGTGTTTATGGTCATTGTCTAGTTGAGTTGCCAGGGCTACGGCTTGGAGAAAGCACCTCATTGGTCTTTGAACATTTTTTAAAGTGTTTCAGGTTTCAACTTTCTGCTAAGAAGTTAACTTGAGTGTTTCAGCCATTACACAGAGAGCTATCTGAGGAGGAGCAGCTGATCTGTGATATATAACAATAAGTAGCCTGTTTTTTTTTTGCTTATTTGTAGTAGTTATTGCTTATTTTAAATATTTATAGCAATTTTATTGTATACTGCATACTTGTACTGTATTTCATAGCTATTGGCTCACTTGTGATAAACATTTCTGTAGTGTTTTCTCCCACCCACCCTCTCTATTGACATCTTGTCTTTATACCTGCTGTCCTTGCAGTTGCACACCCATGCTCTAAATTTGATCTTGGACACTCCCCCAGTCTAGTGTCATTAGCTCATTCTACTTAATACAGAGAGAATATCTTCCTGTTCCTCCTTTCTCCCTTTCTAAAAAAAAAATTTGTCTGAATATCCTTGTGTTCTGACTGTGCTTCTCAAACATTTTGAAACTATAGAGTATATTTTAGTGCATTTATTAAAATTGTATTTGCCTTACTATTGCTACAACTCAAGTGCTCTATGTTGCACTGCATCTGAATTGTTTTAGTGTGTTTTAGCTGCTTTTCTGTATATGTAGACTAGCTACTTATTCTACTGTATTACTGCCTCTTAAATCATTTTTCAGTTATGCACTTGCCTTTCTTCATATAAAAAGTTTTAAATTGTTAATTTTGTAGAGTTTTAATTGTATTTACTGTTTAGGGCTGCACACTCAAGTGTGTTAGCCTTTTCTGTGTTTATTTAGTGTATTATTGCATTGTTTAGCCTGTTTTAACAAAAAAAAAACTATCTTTGCTCGTTTCCCGCCTTTACTAGCAAGTATAGTCCAGATCCCAGGCTTTGCTGGTTTCAGGACTTTATTTTCTGTGTTCAGAGCTATCCAGACCTTGCAGTGGTAGAGGGAAGTCCTATTGCTTACCAGTGGCAGTGGTGAGCAATGTACTGCCTGTCTGACACTAGAGGAGTGGTTTCCAGCTCTGAAATTGTAATTTTAGCCATTTGGGGCTGATTTCTATCCCTTTCAACTTTCTGGCTTAGAAATGTGTGTGTTTGCACATTTTTCACATTGTGCAGCACCGCCAGGCTATGGTTAAATTATTCCAGGTGCCAGAAAGTCTACTCTTCAAATTTTCCCTTACAACTAGCTGGTTTCTCAGTAGTAGCATTAAAATCTGAACCCCTGTGACTAGCACTTGCTCTAGAACCTGCTGTAAAGCACTAGGAAACCTGAAACTGATACAAGCACTCAACTCTCCTTATCAATAAGGAGAAATTAATCGTAGGCACTAAACAGCCTATAACTGCAAAGTACCTTGCAAAGGTAAGGGAAAAAAGCTCTTGTACTTTACAAAAAAAGCACCTAAACAGGCATGTCCAAGGGTCAGCTTCCAGTGATTTTTCCTGTCCACCTGGTGAATCTGGGCATACTGGGGCAATGCAGCAAATGCCTCATGTACACAGACAGCCTTCTCCTCCTAATACCCAACACTGTAACCTGCAAGAGATGGACTTACATAGCCAAACTGGAAGCAAAGCTCTCTCTAGCCAAGATTGTGCAAGACAGTCAAGAGGAGAAGGTTAACACCTGCACTACACCTCAAGCAACACATAGCTCTTCAAAACCCACACCATCAACACCCACACATAGCAACATTAAACCCACATATGTGGAGGCCCTTAACATTAACCTGCCCAAGCAACAAGGACCTCTGAAGCTGAAACACAAACAAACACCAGTCACAACCAAAGTGACACATAGCTCACAACACCAGTATGCCACCCAACAACAGCCCCTAAGGCAAGACAATGTACCCAACACTTTAGTCATAGGTGACTCTATAGTCAGGCACACTGATGTCCCACTCACCAGGCTGAACAAGGAGAAAATTACAGTCAGCTGCCTGTCGGGTGCCAGGATCCACCCCATAATGCATGCACTCAAGTCACTTCACAAGTACAAATATGACTCTGTCATTGTCCATGTTGGAGTGAATGACTTGAGACATACGTCCCTGGACTACATGAAAAGAGACATGGAAGAGCTCTCAGATCATGTGCCCCAGGCAGGCATGACCCTAGCCCTAAGTAGCATCCTGCTTTCGCCCAGAATGACACCACAGTATAAGGACAAAATGATTGACATCAACAATTGGCTAGGCTTCTGGTGTTATTCAAAGGGGATCCAGTATCTGTCTGCCTGGGACGACATGATCAACAAACCACAATGCTTTGCCAGAGATGGTCTTCACCTGTCACTCCTGGGATTCAGGTTGCTGGCTAAAGCTCTTGCCACTCCTATAGTGCCTTTTTTAGGCAAGGTTCAAAGGAAAAAAACACCACCATAACAAATACAAGCATGCAAAATCTGAAGGTAATGGTACTCAATGCTATAAGTCTAAACCTCAAGATGAACTCTCTCAAGGCACTCCTAAAAATGGAGAACATCTATATCTGTGCAGTAACTGAGACCTGGTTCAAGGCTCCAGAGAGCACCCCTGCAATACCAGGCTACAACTTTTACCACACTTTTCGGCCACCAAACCAAGACCGAACCACTAAAGGTGGAGGAGTGTCCATATTCACCAAGGATATTCACACCTTCAGGCTAGTTGCCCAACATAATGCATCTGAAATTCTCCAGGTGCAACTAACACTAGGTAAGACTGCGATCCAAATTGTCGCTTGCTACAGATCCCCCACCATGCCCCAAGATTCTCACTACACCTTTCTAAACATACTGGACAATATTAAGATACAACCAAACACTCTAGTACTGGGTGATTTCAACTACTCTGCCATTAACTGGGAAAACTACTCGGGTACCAACACCTTTTCCCAGTGTTTCTTGGAATTCATAAATTCCAATGCCCTGGATCAACTAATCCATTGTACCACCAAGGGCTCCAGTATCCTAGACCTGGTCATTACCAATATGGGAGATAGATGCTCCACACCAGTGGTCACCCCCTCATTGGTTAGGTCTGACCATAAGCAAATCACCCTTGACATCCACATGCCATCCCCACCCCCCAGTAAGGAAACCTCCATAAAAAACTTCTCCAAAGCCAACTTCATGCTACTCAAGTCAGAAGTGACAAACTTCATGACACCCATGCAGATGGGAGCTGAAAGTTCAACTGCTGAATCCTACACTAAGGCACTGTACGAGCGCATCCACTCGTGCATGAATTGTGCAATTCCAAATAGAACCAAGACACTCTCCTCCAAAAAAAGGAAGCCAATCTGGTGGTCCCCTGCCATAAACAAACTATACAACAATAGAAAGAAACTGTTGCAGAAAAGAGGAAAATTCCAAGATGGATAAAACTTCCTTACCAGCCTCAGTAAGAAGCTGAGATCCCTCATGAAATCCTCCAAAGCTAGTTACGAAAATAAAATTGCCAAAAATTTCAAAGACAACAACAAGGCATTCTATAGTTATATCAAAAATATGAATGGCAATGCTCAGATATGCTCTGAGTTACAACACAATGGCATTAAATATACTGATCCCAAAGATAATGCCAATATCCTGGCAGATTGATTTAGTGCAAACTTTAACCCCCTCACCCCCTAAAGGGCCCATCTCAATACCAAAAGATTGCCAAATTCCAGTAATCATGGCCACACAGGTAGAAACCACACTCTCCAAAGCTAAGAATACAGCATTCATGGGACCAGATGACATCCCGGGCTGTGTACTACATGAACTACAAAATGAACTGGCACCTCACCTAAGTGTCATGTTTAATCATAGCCTCACCTCAGGCTTCGTGCCCACTGAGTGGCACACAGCTACAGTTATCCCACTTCACAAGGGGGGATCCACCTTGGATCTCGGGAACTACCATCCCATCAGTCTGATGAGCCTAATCTGCAAAGGCATGGAACGCATTATCATGAAACATATAAACAAAGACATTGGCAACCTTCAAACACTGGACCCCACACAGTTTGGGTTCGTGAAGGGCCAATCTTGTCTCCTAAACTTGATTGACTTCTTTGAATCAGTCTCCAGAGCTGTGGATGAGGGTAAGGCTGTCCACACAGCCTATCTGGACCTCACCAAGGCCTTTGACACCATCTCCCACTCTGGAATCATGGTTAAACTTACTAAGCTGGGTATAAATCCCTACATCACTAGATGGGTTGCCAACTGGCTTACTGACAGAACCCAGACTGTAAAAGTAGCCGACTCCAAATCCAGCTCCAGACAAGTGACAAGTAGAGTACCTCAGGGTTCAGTCCTGTGACCACTCTTGTTTGGCATCTACTTCTCTGAAGTACAGGCCAACACTAAGGGACTCTGGCTAACAAAGTTTGCAGATGACTGCAAACTGGGAGCCATTATTGAATCCCCAAATGATGTGGATACTCTACAAAAGGACCTTACAGAAACAGATGCTTGATGCCAGAGCCATGGGTTCAAGCTTAATGTATAGTTATCCCCTTTTGGAAAAACCATGTACCCATGAATTACCACATGGGTGGCAATACGCTAAACACCAAAAGTGTGATGAGAGAGTTAGGGACATAGGTGGACAGTGGTCTCACCTTCGATAACCACATTGCCACAATAGTCAGAAAATCCTTCTATGTGGCACACCTCATCACTAAGGGCTTTTTATCCAGAAAAAAGGAGGTCATTGTCCCACTGTACTCATCCCTCATTAGACCCATTATAGAGTACAACATCCCATTTGGTATGTACCTCACAAGACATCTGCAACCGCTGGAAAGGCCACAGAAATACCTCACTAAAATAATCACAGGCCTAAAGCAGATGCCCTATACTGACCGTCTAAAAAAACCTCCAGCTATACTCTGTGGCATTTCATCTACTCAGAGGCGATCTCTGCTTAACATACAAGGCCATGTCAAACCCTGAGTTGTTGGACATGCTCCACTTAAAGAAATCCCAATCCCTCAGAGCCACATGCTCCAGGGATATAAACCTTGTCATCGCAATGAACAAAATATGCTGGAGGGATAGGTTCCTGACCCAGAGACTCCCCATACTCTGGAATAGACTGCCCATACATGTCAAGCAGAGTGCCTCCTTGGCACTCTTCAAAAGGAACCTTGACGATTGGATGGGAGATAGGAAATTCACCCCGGGGATCATGTCGGTCACCCTGCTAGACAGGGGTCCAGGGAAGTAAATATTGCGGGAAGAAATATCCAGGGAATTGTTACGGCTAGGGCCGATAGCCTAGTACCAACCTATGAACCTATGATCTTATCAGCTAAATCAACTTTAAAAAAGATGAAAGAGCATTATTGCTTACAAATACATGTCTTTCATTTCATACAGTTTCCATCGAAATTGTTACTTTTATGAATATTTCTTAGCCTGTCTTATCTGGAAAGCAGTATACACATATATGAAGTACTGTGCAGCTGATATGTTAGTGTTCTCCTCAAGACTTATTGATCTGTCAGAACTTGTTTGAGGTATTCAGTTTATTGTATGTGTTTAGTGTTTGCACATGTATTATAATGTGTATAAAGTGTAATGGTATACAACAGTTTGACAGAGGAGTCCCTTAAATGACTTCCCTGAAATAATTCAGACCAAACTTTCATATGTTAAAAAGTTATAACCTAGCAAATTTATCAATTGGTTAAAATAGGCAAAGGAACTACTTTACATTAAAATACACGAGTAAACATATAATCACCAGACATAGACTATTAAATGTTTAACGCTATAACCTTATCATTGCAGCAACAGGCAGCACACTCACCTTTGATGCAGAAGACTGTGGGTTCCATTTGTACACCAGGTAGATCAATTAGTGCACCATAAAGGGGGTTTCTGCACTCTTCAATGTGCCATCTTTCAGATGAGAAGTTAAACCAAGGTCCCATATGCTTGAGTTGGTGGTAATTAAGGTGGATCTAAAAGATCCCATGAGACCTATTGAAAAGAGTAGGAGTCCTTTATTTATATACAAAAATAGCTCTTATTTACAAAATATTTACATATTTACAAATACTTACATATGTACAAATACATAAATATACAAATCTGTTTACACATATTCATAATGTCCTATACAATCATGCATTTTCATCCTTATTAGACCCCCACTCCTTTTCCCATAACCACCAAATAATTTTACTTAATATTGTTGCTAAAACCCACTTACCCATTAAACATAATTTATTTTTTCATTCCATATAACCCATATAACATAAAATAACTTTCTATCTATTCTTTTAACATATTCTTTACTTCTATTCTTATAATATCCATTTTAGTCATGTCCATATTTATTTTATCCACTTCTTTTATATCGTAAAAAAATCTTCTTTACATAGTGTTCCCCACAAAATTTTTACTATTTTATATTTCAAAAACACATGTTCCATAGTTTCTTCTTCTAGACAATGTAAACATATTCTATCACTTTTCTTTTTATATGGCATATTTCCTTTTTTAATCTAGAACCCCATGTACATGAAAAAATTATTTGCAATATTTCTCTTTCAAATACTGTTGGCAATACACTTGCTAAGTATGCTATTTTACCATCAGCACTGAATTAATCAAATAAGCCTTTTTCTGAATGATAATTTATAAGTTCTCCAGAAAAGGCATGTTTGCTTTATTTCTTCTATTGTTTCTTTCCCAACAAATTCTTCTTACATCTTTTTTCCCCAAGTTTTATATCTAACACAGAAATTCCCTTTACTCCTGTACTATTGCAAAAATGTGGAACTCCTTCCCACTCAAAATCAGGACACAGACAAGCTTCAAAATCAACTTCAAAAATCGACTAAAACCCATTCTCACCAGGTCTTGGATGTGTATATGCTCTGACTCAAGCTAACTCCTTCAACCCCAGTCTATTTCCATAACTCCTCTATATCTTGAACCATAACTATATCTGCTAAAAAAGTCTTCCAATAACTTCAAACTCATACAATTCCTTGTATTACAAACAATAGAAATGTGTAGGAAATTATGTATTAAGTTTTGCAGTTTAACATTGCTGTTATGTATAACAATGTTGTGAATATTCTCATCTGTTCCCTACACTACTATTGCTCATGTGGAAATCTCTGACAAATTTGTAAGCTTCTTTTCTAAATTGTTGTAAGTTTTTTTTTTCTTTGGAATGATATATTGTACTGTTATATGTTTCATGTACTGTCATAATGTATGGAGCTTTTCTCCCCGGGCCTCCACTGAAAATTGGCAACCCTGTGCATTCTGACATTTCCGGTAAACAAATATAAAATAAACAAATAAATTTAATTCATTGTGTAATATATACCCCCAATATATACTACATCACCTAAACCTTTACTTTTCTCTTTATTTAAATCCATCCCTATCATCTCTAAACACTCATTTGTGTAAATTATTACTTCTTTTATCCAAATTATAAAATAATTATTATAAGGTCATCTGCATATGTTAACAGAACTGGAATTCTTAACCCTTCAGGTGTTATATACTCCACCTCCTTCATTGTGAAATTTATTTCAAATACTATCACATTCAATGTGACGCCCACTCCCTGGCCCAGCAATCAAGGAGCCTCAATCCTCACCAGTAACACCAGAGAGGGCGTCTCATATAAGAGGAAAGGATAACAAATACACACAGTAAAGTACAATTTCCCTTAAGTGCACACAGAGAACACAGTCAGTCTGGGGCTGGTTGCTCCCTTGCTCCCCAGGTCCCCAATAAGACGCCCCACTGGCACAGCTATAGGGTCCAGATCTCAGCCTAGCTGGCAAGCTAACCTCCAGTACCCTCTCTGTCCAACCAGTGCTTCATGTCCCTGCCCAAGTAGCTGACACACACACACTTTGAGATAAGTATTTATACAACTTCACAGACACTCCTGGGAAAGGCTGACAAAGATTCTCCAGCTGTGCCCCTTTACCCAGACTATACAGTAATAATTACTGCCACCACCAGACAATAATTATCAGCTACCCAAAGGCCCTTAAAATGGTGTCCAATTATTACTGTGCAATATTATTATCCAATTGGTAAGTGTGACTAATCAGTCAAGGCTTATTAGAGTGGCTTTGTACAATAAACGCTATAAATATGCAATGTACTCTAGAGCTTAACTATCTCTACATAAACCAGCCACAGTTGAAAAGGGTTTAAAATATTTAATAATAAATACTAAAGACACAAGACAATACTACTACACCACAGTGCTATTCAAGGGTTCAGAGATCACACAGAAACTTAAAATAAATCAGTAGTACAGTTCAGACATAACAGAAAAAAACTTAGTCTGACCTTTATAGTCCTAGCTATTTTTACAAGAAAACATACTTCTAAAATAACTTACTGAAGGCAACAGGCAGTGCTGTAGGTTAGATGTCCAAGATAAAAATGCTTGATAATCTCTGGTTCTCACTGTTTAAATTGAAACTGCAGTTCTGATAAAACAATACATCATTTGTTTAGACTTTTCTGGTTCCCAGGCCACACCGAAACTGCATTTACATTATTTTACACTTAGAGCAATAAAGGACATTCCACATGTAAATTCTGCTCTTTAACTTTAGCCTTAAAACAATAGGCAGGATGCTGACTCCAGACTCATTGACTCCAAATTCTAACTTCAAAGGACATGCAAAATATAATTTTAATTTCAAAGAACATTTGAAATGGTTGGCTTAGTTTTCCTTACAGTAGATGGCAATGTTGCTACAATCTTGAAGTTCACATTTTACAATGTTTTCTTTCATTTAAGAAACAAGCCTGTATTTTATATTTATATTTACAAATGCCAGAATTATGTATCAAATTCTATTTGACTAGGCTGGTAGCCTTCACCCCTTCTCTACCAGTCTTCATATCCCACCCCCCCTGGAGAACTTAAGCTAGTTTTTTCAAGTGCCCCTTGAGAAATGCCGCTTGAGAGGGTTAGGTCTATCTGAGGGTACCTCACCCCATTACCTGTCTTGAGAGCCCATCTGCATTGGCATTGCTAATCCCACTGTGGTGCTGCACTGACATATCATATGCTTACACCCCCAGGCTCCATCTTAGCAACTTGGCATTTTGCTGACTGGCTCTGTTTAACCATGTTAGAGAGTTGTGATCTGTCATTACAGTGAATTTTCTTCCATACAGATAAGGCTAACGTTTCTGCAGTGCCCACACTATCGCTAGACATTCCTTTTCTACAGCTGCATAGCATTCCTCCTTGGGTTGGAGCCTATGACTGAGATAAACCACTGGGTGCTCCTCCCCCTCTGAAGAAATCTGTCTATGTACAGCCCCCACCCCATAGTTCAAAGCATCCACTTGCACAACAAATCCTTTGCTGTAATCTGGACTGGCTAACACAGGGGGTCCTTCCAAAGCTTCGTTAAGCTTCTGGAATGCCTGCTCACATGCTGGGGTCCACACTACCTTATCTGGCCTGTTCTTCCTTGTCAGGTCTGTGAGGGGAGCAGCTTTGGTACTATAACTGGGGAAGAACTTTCTGTAGTACCCTGCTGTCCCTAAGAATTTCCTCACCTGCTTTTTAGTAACAGGTGCAGGCCATGCCTGAATGGCTTCCACTTTGGCAGGTTCTGGCCTTATCTTACCACTCCCCACTCTATGTCCTAAGTAGGAGACCTCTGCCATACCCACCTGACATTTTCTTGGCTTAATGGTCAACCCTGCCCTCTGTAGTCTACCCAGCACCTCCCTGACATGCTGAGGGTGCTCTGGTCAGGAATGGCTGTAGATGGCAATATCCTCCAGGTAAGCAAGGGCAATCCCTCCTGCTCCTGCTAGGATATTATCTACCAGCCTCTGGAAAGTCACTGGGGCATTCTTCATCCCAAAGGGCATCTTTGTGAACTCGTATAAGCCAAAAGGAGTCACAAAGGCAGACTTCTCTCTAGCATTGGGAGTCAAGGGCGCCTGCCAGTAACCCTTGGTAAGATCAATGGTTGTAAGATACTTAGCCCCACCCAGCTGCTCTAGGGCCTCCTCTGTCCTAGGCATGGGGTAAGCATACGACTCTGTGTGAATATTTAATTTCCTGTAGTCCAAACAGAACCTGGTGCTGCCATCCTTCTTTAGCACCAGCACCATTGGCGAGGCCCAGGGACTGTTGGACTCTTGAATCACCCCTGGTTCCAACATCTCCTGTACCTCCTCCCTCAGAGTCTGTCTGACACCCTCAGGCACCCTATAAGGGGCCTGCCTAATAGGCCTTTGGGGTCCTGTATCCACCTGGTGCTGCACCAGGTGGGTGCACCCTGATTTCCCAGTGAACATGTCCTCAAACTTCTGCAACACTGCTCATATTTCTCGAACCTGGGTAGGAGATAGCTGCTGGGACATTGCTACCCCTTCCACCGAGGTGTCAGCCTGAGCATCACTGAGGAGATCAGTCACCATATCTCCCTCAGACTCCTCCTGCAATCCACTGCAAATGCTCAGCACAAGGGCCTCCCTATCATGGTAAGGTTTCATGTTAACATAGTAAAATTTGTGCCCCTGCCATCTGCGTAGCAGTTCCACTATGTAGTTAACATCACTTACCTTTCTTACCACCTTGTTGGGTCCCTCCCAAGCTGCTTGCAGCTTGTTGTGTCTGACAGGAATGAGAGCCATTACCTGCTGCCCCACAGCATACTCTCTAGCTCAAGCATTCCTGTCATACCACACCTTTTTCTGTTGTTGGGCTTCTGCCAGGTTCTCCTGGGCCAAATCCATGAGTTCCCTGAGCCTTGTCCTGAGGTGTAGGACATATGCCACAACAGACTACTTGTGAGATTCACACTCACCTTCCCACTCATCTTGAATTAAATCTAGAGGTCCCCTCACCCTATGCCCATACAGCAACTCAAAGGGTGAAAAAACTGTGGATTCCTGTGGAATCTCTCTGTAAGCAAACAACAGATGAGGCAAATATTTGTCCCACTCCCTCTTAAACTGATCTGTAAATGCCCAAAGCATGGATGTGATTGTAGAGTTTAACCTCTCAACAGGACCATTAGTCTGGAGATAGTAGGGGGTGGTCTTCATGTGCTTCACCCCACAGGACTTCCAAAGACAAGCCAGCAGGTCTGACATGAAATTGGCACCTCTGTCAGACAGTATTTCTTTTGGGAAACCCACCCTTCTGAAAATCTCTAACAGAGCATTTGCCACCTTCTCTGCCTCAATGGAGGACAAAGCCACTGCCTCAGGGTATCATTTAGCATAATCTACAACCACTAGAATATACTTTTTCCCTGTGGAACTTGGGGTACTCAGAGAACCCACAATTAACATAGCTACCCTCTGAAATGGCTCCACAATCACAGGCAAATGCATCAAAGGAGCTCTCACCTTGTCTCCTGCCTTGCCTACCTTTTGGCACAGCTCACAGGTCCTGCAGTACCCTGTTACATCTCTGGAAATTCCAGGCCAATAGAAGTTCTGCATAATATGCCTCTTTGTACGTTTTATGCCCATGTGACCTGCAACGGGAATATGATGGGCTATGGCTAGAAGCACCAGACGGTAGGCTTTAAGTACTACCAACTGCTGTATTCTCTCACCTTCTAGCCCTCCCTCAGAGGTCCACTCTCTGTATAGTAACCCTTTTGTCCCGGTATACAGATTCTCCCTTTCCTTGAGAATCAGGTGCCTCCCTAGCTACCTGCCTCAGGCCTTGCAATGTAGGGTCTGAGAGCTGAGCCTATCTCAACTCTGTCCTTGTAACCCTTCCCAGCTCCCATTCCACAGAAAGTCTGGCATCCTCTGACAGTGGTGCCTCATTGTCAGCCTGGGTACTACTATTCACCTCTACCTTTGCAGTTACCCTGTCCAAAGGAACATCAGTACCCACAAGCAGCTGTGGCTCACATTCAGTCTCACTGCTACAGAGTAGCTCCCTCCCTGAAGTAACCACCTCAGCAGTCCTGGATGCAAGTATGCAGTCTGTCTGGGTCTCCCCCAGGCTGCCAAACCCATATGCTTGTCTCCTAGCCTCACTGCATGTAACTGCATAAGCACATAGTACTGCCTCATCCAAATCCTTCCCTCTCAGGACATCTGCAGGATGGTAGTTTAGTACCCATGTTGTCTCAAGACAACCTACTATTGGCATTTTGTCTTTCCCACTTACTGGCTCTTTCACCTTTGGTTCCCCACCTTGCCTCCATGGACACCTGTATGCCACATGGCCCCATTGGTTGCATGCAAAACATTTAACCCTAGCTCCTGGACATGTACCTGGACTAGCTGCTTCCCCTGCTACTGGCAGATTCTGTTGGAACAGTCTGTGCTGCCCACCTTGGGTTTTTTTAGACCCATGAGCAGTACTGGGGTCCCCTTCCTGTGCAGGGCTGCCCTGTTGAACAGGTATAGGTCTCCCTTCTTCCCCAACTCATGTGATGTAGCACATTGTCTATCAGCTAACCAGATCCTCATGTCCTCAGGCAAAGTGCTAAGGGCTTGTTCCCTCATTAAAACATCTGTCAGCCCTTCAAAAGTGGTGACCTGACATCCACTCACCCAGCTAGGAAAATAAGTGCTCACTTCAGCAACATATTCACACACACTTTCATCTGCCTTGCATCTATGCTCACAAAACGTTTTCCTATACAGTTCAGGTGTTAGCTTAAAACATTCTAAAAGACATTTTTTACAGCAGTATAATCAAAACATGTAATGTCAGACATTTTAGCCAATGCATTTACAGCTTTACCATGGAGTAAGGGGGTCAGGAACCGTACCCAGAGCCTTTGGTCAGCACTATACTGTTTGCATACCCTCTCAAACATATGAATGAAACTATGAAAATTATCCCCCTCTTTAAATTGGAAAGACATTTACTGATCTGTTGTGCTTCTGGGGTCCAGTTACTCCCTTCCCCATTACCTCCCCATTACCTCCATGACTCTGGTGAAGAGTCAGCATTTCCCTCTCATGCCTCCTCTGACGCTCCTTTTCTTTGGCTTCTATCTCCAAATGCCTGGCCTCCAACTCAAGTCTCTTTAGCTCCAGCTGAATTTTCAAGTCCACTGCAGAAAGGTTGAGCTGTCCATTCTCCAAGGATATTCTATCTCCACTGCCAGTCTGATTGTCCTCCTGGATGTTGTTTTCTGATGCAGCTGTAACCAAGGCTGCAATCAGGTCTGCCTTAGTCAGGTTTCCATGCACCAGTCCCCTAGCCTGGCACATCTCCTGCAGCTGGCTCCTAGTCAGCTTTCCATACTCCTCTGCTGACATGCTGCCTGCTCACCCTGACTAACTTAGCTAACAAAAGAAATAAAAAATTGTGATCTGAACTCTGAGTATTCACTATGTGGCTGTTTTAGAGTAAAAAACACCTTCAGAGATCACTGTACATAAGCTACAGAATTCACTCTACCCACGTAACTACACGCCAATTAGTATGTGAAGTAGATCCCACCACTGCAAATCACATGTGACACCCACTCCCTGGCCCAGCAATCAAGGAGCCTCAATCCTCACCACTAACACCAGAGAGGGCATTTCATATAAGAGGAAAGGATAACAAATACACACAGTAAAGTACAATTTCCCTTAAGTGCACACAGAGATCACAGTCAGTCTGGGGCTGGTTGCTCCCTTGCTCCCCAGGTCCCCAACAAGACTCCCCACTGGCAAAGCTATAGGGTCCAGATATCAGCCTAGCTTGCAAGCTAGCCTCCAGTACCCTCTCTGTCCAACCAGTGCTTTGTGTCCCTGCCCAAGTAACTGACACATACACACACTTTGAGATAAGTATTTATACAACTTCACTGACACTCCTGGGAAAGGTTGACAAAGATTCTCCAGCTGTGCCCTTTCACCCAGACTATATGGTAGTAATTACTGCCACCACCAGATAATAATTATCAGCTACCCAAAGTCCCTTAAAAGGGTGTCCAATTATTATTGTGCAATATTATTATCCAATTGGTAAGTGTAACTAATCAGTCAAGGCTTATTAGAGTGGCCTTGTACAATAAACTCTATAAATACGCAATGTACTCTAGAGCTTAACTATCTACATAAACCAGCCACAGTTGAAAAGGGTTTAAAATATTTAATAATAAATACTAAAGACACAATACAATACTACTACACCACAGTGCTATTCAACAGTTCAGAGATCACACAGAAACTTAAAATAAATCAGTAGTACTGTTCTGACATAACAGAAAAACACTTAGTCTAACCTTTATAGTCCTAGCTATTTTTACAAGAAAACATACTTCTAAAATAACTTACTTAAGACAACAGGCAGTGCTGTAGGTTAAATGTCCAAGATCAAAATGCTTAATAATCTCTGGTTCTCACAGTTTAAATTGAAACTGCAGTTCTGATAAAACATTACATCATTTGTTTACACTTTCCTGGTTCCCAGGCCACACCAAAACTGCATTTGCATTCTTTTACACTTAAGCAATAAAGGACATTCCACATGTATATTCTGATCATTAACTTTAGCCTTAAAACAATAGGCAGGATGCTTACTCCAGACTCATCGACTCCAAATTCTAACTTCAAAGGATATACAAAACATAATTTTAATTTCAAAGAATATTTGAAATGCTTGGCTTAGTTTTCCTTACAGCAAATGGCAATGTTGCTACAGTCTTGAAGTTCACATTTTACAGTGTTTTCTTTCATTTAAGAAACAAGCCTGTATTTTATATTTATATTTACAAATGCCAGAATTACGTATCAAATTCTATTTGACTAGGCTGACAGCCTTCACGCCTTCTCTACCAGTCTTCACATTCATAACTAATGCAAAGAATATACAACTCATTGGACATCCCTGCCTGACACCATTCTTCATATGTACCTCTTGGCTTAACTAGCCATTTACAAGTATTTTGACTTTATTATTACTATATCCAACATACATAATTTACTAACTTTCTCACTTATATTATATATGTCCATTTGTGTCAAACGCTTTATTAAGGTGTCCTATCATGATTTTTGCTTCTTCTTTTCTGTTCATAATATCATCCACAATTACTCTACTTCTATCATTAATAATTTGTGACAGCCCTTCTCCTTTATACTATATATGCTATCATCCATATTTCCCATTTTAGTTTCAAATCTCCTTTGCATTATTTTCATAAAGATCTTATAATCATTATTATTCAATACTATTGATCTCCAATATTTTAATTCTCTTCTATCTTTCTTCTTCCATATGAATTTAAGTATTCCACTACATAATTCTTTATACATAAAACCTTCATTTAACCATCCATTCAAAATCCTTAAAAATATTTTTTGCCAGTCCCTTAAATTTTTATACATTTCATACCCTATTCCATCCGGGCCTACAGCTGAATCTATATTTACTTGTTCTAATACTTTTTCTAGCTCATTTAAAGAAATCTCTTTTTCCAATTCTTTATTCTCTTCTTCTGTTAACTTTTTTTTTACTTTCCATGTTTTTTCACTACCTTCTTTTTTTCTTTAAACATTTCTTGTACATATTGTACTACATTATTCATAATTTTTCCTGAGTTATTTCTATTTCTTCTTTTACATTTTTATTTCTCCCAGTCCACTGACATCTTCCTTTACTAATCTGCTTAAGTAACTGGATAATTCCCTTTTTCCCTGTAAAAATGTCTTTGCTTATAAAACAATTCTTGATTTTTTTTCTTGATTTCTTTTACATAATTCTTTTTCTTTGTTAAAGCACTTTCTATCATTATGTTCTAAATCATCCAATGCATCATTATATGTTAGTTTATATTTTTCTTTCTCTACTTTTCTCACATCATATTGCCACTGTAAAAACATTTTTTTATATTTTTCCTTAAATGTCACCCACCATTCAGACCAATATTTATAAAATGTTTTATAGTAATATGATCTTTCCATAACTATATTACTAATCACTTTCCTTCTTCATTCCATGCTTTCTCATTTACCCTTTTTATTCCTTTGCCTATTTGTATATATTCTTTGTTTATTTTATGTCTAGCCATATTGCAAGATGATCAGAAAAACCTGTTTCAGCTACCACCCTTCTCCTGTAACTAAACCTTCTGATACTACAAAATAATCTGTTTTAGTTCTATACATACCCCTTTTGTAAGTCAATGAACTTTTGTCCCAAAGTTTTAAATTGCCATATCTTATAATTTCTAACATTTTTCTTATATTATTTCCTTTCTTTTTACACTTGCCTCTTTTCTCCCTCTTTCTCGTTTATGCACCATGTGGTACATCAAGCAATGAGCACCTTTAAGCACTCATTGTTTTTGTAGGAGTTAAGGGTTTTATAGGCTCAGGTTGCTACCCCAAGGCCCAACCCTCCTCAGAGGGTGCACCACACACATCCACATGCACAACTAGGGCCAATTTAGAGTGTCCAATCCACCTACTTTTGAATCCTCTTTCGAATATGGGAGGAAACTGGAGCACCCAGAGGAAGCCCAAATGAATGCAGGGAGGCCATGCAGACTCCACACAGAAGACACCCCAGCTGAGAACTGAACTGGAGAACCTCTTGCTATGAGGTGACAATGCTAACCACTACATTACTTCACCTCCCACACTTGCTTCTTAAATCACAATGAAAGTCTCCTGTTATTATATTCATATTTATCACTACATAGTCTAAAATCTGATGAAATAAGCTTTCTCTTTCTTTATAGTTAATATAAGCAGACAATGTTATAATTGTATAGACTTGTTCTTTCCATTTTAAATCTATAATGGTTAATCTTCCCATTTTGTTAAAGTTACAACTGATATCTTTACTGTATTTCTACAGAAAACAGCTATTCCAGAATATCTCTCATTTCCCAAATTCCAGATTATCTTTCCTCCCCATAGTTTCTCTGCCTGTAATCTTTCTTCATTTGTTAAAAATCTTGTGTCTTCCAGTATAATTACATCTACAGCACATGTATTACACCACTCCAAAAATTCCTATTCTTCTTACTATATTCTTAATACTATTCACATTTACAAAAAGCACTCTAAAATTTTCATTTTTCATTTTCCTTAAATTCATAGCTAATTACTTGGATAGGTTTATTATTAAGCCATTTAAAGCCTAACCAATTTCCTCCCTAAAGATGTGAATCAAACCTGTACCTTTCATCTCTGAGTCAAACATCCTAACCATTAAACCAAGCCCCAATCTTTATCTCCATATATTCTTTTTCATCCATTTCCTTTCTTTTTTCTTTTGTACTTATCCCTTTAAATTTTATTTTTCTGTCACTTCCCCTTTTACCAATAGAATTCTTTCCCCCTTTTACTGCCTACTAGTTTATGTGTTCTTCATCACTGATTTCAAAACATTCTTCTATGTCCTCTTTATTATTTTTTCTTATCCAATTTTTCTTCCATTTCTACGACTTCTAAAATGTGTTTGCTTTGTTCATTTGTCTCTTATCTTTTTTACTTATTTTCTTTTTTGCAAATCTGTTCATAAATGACAAATTTTGTTACATTTATAACATTTCCATTCACTTTTTTTGCATCGTGTCCCATTTCCCCACACATATAACATTTCCTTTTGTCACATGTACCTATCAAATGTCTTTCTTTTCTGCAAAAAAACATGTTTTGGATTGTTCCCAGTATTTTACAATACCCCTATTCCTCTCCACATGGTATATGTATATTTTTCTCATTTTATTTTTAACAAAATATTACAATCTCAGCCACCAGTCCATAAACCCTTTTTGTCATAACCTTTTGCAATGTCCAGTAGTTCTTTTTCATTTTCTTCTGCCTTCTTTTCTGCCTCCATGTTTGCCGTTCTTTTTTTACTTTCTCTGCAAATGTTTTATTTTCCATCTCACCACTATTCTTCATGATTGTCTCTGCATCCTCCTTCTGTATTTTCTCCATAATGTCTCCTCAGGAAACATCTCTTACATTTTCTAACTCACTCTGCAACACCTTTTCTTTAAGTAAATCATTCCACAACCCTCCCAATTAGAGGGTTGTAAATAAACATCCATCATTTGTTGAGTCATCTACATCAAACAGGCTTCTTTGAAACAGTTCTTCAGAATCTTGCACACATTATTTGGTTTCAATATTTGCTTTCTCCTTCATTTCTTTCACTACTCCATCATGTCATTCTCTCTCCATCTGCTTCCCTGTTTCTCTGGGCTGCCTCTGAACCTGGAATGGAAACAGAAAGTGCTCCTCCAAAGTGGTCCCCACTCAAAACAATGAAGAGTAGGGTTTTTTATTGATATATACATCACATATTATTTATATATTTACATTATTTGCATCTATTTACAAATATCCATACATTATAAACTTCAATTTAAGCACTTCCCCCACTCTTTTATCCGCAACCAAAACATTATTTTCTCCAGAATCTGTCAAAGTCTATTTGACATTGTATTTGATTTCATTTATTCTCTTGCGCTATATAGTCCATGAAAGATGAAATGTTACTCTGTCCATTTTCTTCACTTCTTCCTGTTTTTCTGCTCCATAATAACTACATTATATTATGCCTATATTTATTTGCTCAGATTTTAACAAATGTTTCACCCTATTATGTTTACATATTTCCTTCCATTTCAAAAACACATGCTCAGTAGTCTGAAACTCTCCACATTTATTACATATTCTATCCTTTTTCTTTTATGGCATATTTGCCTTAACTGGAATTTTTCTAATAGACAATCTCCATAAAAAAATCATTACATTATTTAATCTTTTTATAGTTATTATATCTCATCTTTATGGCATTTTTATCTATTTCTAAATCGTTCCACGGATCAATGCAATAAAATGCTTTCATAATATTTAAGTGCCATTCCTTTCTATTTTTCTCACATATTTTCCATAACACAATTTTGTTTTGGTACTCTTTCATTACTTCACACACAATGTTTTTACTTTCTTTTTAACTTCCATTCCTTCTTACAGGTATTTGTATTTATAATATAGTATAATTTCTATCACATTTTTATTCTTTTAATGTCTTATATAAAATTAAAGATGCTGCATGGACTATTGGGCTTATTAAACACAAGCTTCCTTGCTCTTCTTTCATATATAAAATCCCTCTCTTGACTGGATTCAGTCTAGAGCCCCATATAAAAGAAAATATAATAATTATTAGCTCCTTTTCATACTTAATAGGAATCATATAGATGTTCGTAACATAAGCAATTTCTCCTGTTACCATGGTATTCAACAAGCGTGTTTTTTCTATATGAAAATCTATATAAGTTCCAAAAATTAGTCATATCCTTTACTTCTTTGAGTTCATTATCTTATTGTTGTCTGTATTTATTCCTTCTAAATATTATTCCAAATATATCTATTGATTCTTCTTTGAAATCAATACCTCCTGTCATACCTTCAAAACCAAATCCTTTACTTTTCTCTTTCTTTATACTTAAACCATTTTTTAATTTACACTTAATTTTTCATTTACTTCTTCCATCTGTACTTTATTTTTAACCATTATTACAATATCATCTGCATAACTATACATCATTGGCAATTGTACTTCCTTTATCATTTAGTATCCACCGATACTTGACATTTTATTAATTTCCTTCACTATTACATTCATAACTAATGGGAAAATTACACTACTAACTGGGCAGACTTACTTTATTCAACATTCTATTTTTATTTCTTCCCCAATCTAGCCATTTACATTTAGTTTCATATAGTTCTTTTCATAAACAGATTTTATTACTTGTAATATTTTCATTATATTCCTGAAAAATTTCCCATAATGATTTATATTGAATATTATCATAGGCTTTACTTATATCACCTATCATAACTTTCATTTCTATATTTTTATTTATGGTATCATCAATTATTTCACTTACCATCCATAATAACTCTTGACTTCCTTTTCCTTTTCTTCCAAATACATTTTAGTCATATATTCTATCCATTTTTGTAACCATTTTATTATTTTCATAAGAAAAATATAATCCATATTATTCAATGTTATAGGTCTCCAGTTTTTTATCTCCTTATTATTTCCTTTTTAAATATAAATTTTATAACCTCTTGTACATATCTATTTTTCTTTAATTCCAGTTTCTGACCATTCATTCATAACTTCTATAACAATTATTTTTTGCCACTCCTTCATTTCTTTATACATACCATATTCAATTCCATCCAGTTCTGTTGCAGAATTCATGTTAATAGCTTTTAAATTTTCATTCAATTCTTTCATGGTTATTTTTTTGTTCTAAATACTCATTATCTTCATTATTTAATTTTTACACCTTTATAAATTTGTTCTATGTTTTCTTCTCTTTTAACATATAATTAAAATACATATTCTTTAATTATTTCATATATTCCTTCTTGCTGTCTTATTTGCTTATCTTCATTATTCTTTAATTCTCTTATTATTTTTCCTTCTTTCATTATTTTGACTCAAATATGGTGCTACCTCTTCTTTCTTTCCTTGTAAACAATATTTTGGTTCCAATAACAAGTTGTTAATTTTAATTTGATTCATTTTATATATTTCTCTTTATTTTTCATGAAAGGAATTTTTCTTTTCTAATACGTCTCTGAATGTTTCCTGGCTTAACATCTTATATCTCTCTTTTTCTTTTTTCCTTTCTTCCTTATACACTCTAAAAACACTTATTTATATTTCTCTTTAAAATTAAGCCAACAAACAGTCAAATTCTTGTAAACTTCTCTCATATTCATTTGATTTTTTTCCATAATTCTGTAAGTTCTTTTTTCTCTTCTAACTCTAATTCCTTTTCCTTATTTATTTTATTCCTTTTCCTGTTCTTATATATTCTTCATGTTTCTGTACTTTAACCCATATAGCCACATGATCTGAAAATCCAGCATACTTAATTCTTTTTTTTTTTACTTTTAAAATATCAGATATTAAAAAGTAATCAATTTATTTCCGCATTTCATTCCTTTTTAAAACCAGTGGTTATTTTCCCATATGCTCACCGTTCCATTTCTCATAATTTATTTAACCATTTTAACATCACAAATGTTCTTATTGTTTCTTAAATTAAAATTAAAATCTCCCACCACTATATTGTCCATATTTACACAAACATATTCAAGAATATTTTTAAATATCATTTCTCTTTCTTTTTGTTACATATGCTTATAAAACTATCATTTTATGCATATATTTTTTTCCATCTCATCTATTACTGTAATTTGTCCTAGTTTCACTATGGTTACATCTAATATTTTAATGCTTTCTTGACATAATATACATATGCCCAAGCATTTTCCCATGTTCCAAGCTACTACACCATTCCAAAGTGTTTCAGTTTGTGTTCTTTCTTCCTCTGTTAATAATATGATATATTCTAAAACAATAAGATGTGCATCTACTGCAGCACATCATTGTAATATAACTATTCTCCTCTTAAGAGTTTTCATACTGTTCACATTTAAAGGTAATATTTTCAGCTTTTAAGAACATTTAGTATAATAAAATACTAAGCATTATATTTTTGAATTTTATTTTCCTTTTCTTAACTCTTTTTCCCTATTGAATTATTTGTATTTCTTACTGTACATCAGTCAGCTTCTTTCTCATTTGTCTCCTCTGTTTCTTTTTCTTTTTTACTTTCTTTAACTTCATGTACAACGTCTTTATCAGTCACATATTTTGTACATTTTCTTGTATAACACATTCTTCTATCTCATTCACCTATATAACTTCATTTTCATTTTTTTGCACATTCATTTCACATACTAGCCATGAATGACCAGTACTGTCACATTTTTTTACACTTTAAATCACATTGTTTACATTATACCATGTTTTACCGTTTAAATATCTTCTTTTTTACCACATTCATTGATTAAATTATAATTTTTTCCACAAAAATAACAAGTCTTTGGTTGACCCCTGTATTTCACAACCCCCTATTACCATGAACATTAATAATACAAGCTACATGCATAACATTTTCATTTTCCATTTTCAATATTACTCCACATTCCCATCCCCAGTCCATGGCCTCTTTCATCATATATTTTTGTATTGCCCATTACTTCTTTACATACAGTTCTTTCGCTTCAACTTCAGTTCTAAACTGGATCATTATTCGTTTATGTTTGTCTGAAAATAGTTTGCACCACATATTCTGACCCCAGAAAAATATATTTCTTTTATTCATATGCACCAAAAAAATGCCCATGGCCTGCCCAGTCTCAAATATCAAGTCACAAAAAGTCTCTTTATTAATTAAAATAAATGCTCTTACCTCTTTTGCTTTGACACTTAGAGGTGCTATGATAGAGTCCCAAACCTCATACCTGTCCAAACTTTCTTCTTTTTTACATCTCACATATACTGTATACTTCTTTTTTGTTTTTTTTTTTTTTATTTCTTCTTTCTTCTTTGTTCCTTCTCCAACAGTTTGTGCACAAGATTTTGTTTCTTGAACTTTTCTGGTACAGTCTCTTCCTCTCCTTTTTCTTCTTCTTTTTTCCATGATGTCACTCCACAAAATTTCTGCTCCATTTTCTGATTCACTTTAGTTTACCATTTTTTCCAAATAATCATCCTGCACCCCCCCCCAATTGGAGGATTGTAGTTATGCATTTTACAGAGGTAACTGTCTCTCCTTCAAACAATTTCCTCTGAAAGTTTTCCTCTGAATCCATCTCTGTTTCAACTACAATCTCCTTTTCTTTCAGAATCTCATTTTCTTCCAATGTCACTGTTTTTTTTTTTTTTTTTTTTTTTTTTTTTTTTTTTGCACCCACATCATCAGAAACAAAACTTCTGGTAGCGATTCTACCATTTCAACTACATTTTCAGACTTTCATTCCAGTTTCAGAAAAAGCTGAATCAGCCATGTTTTCTCCCTGTTTTTCCGGGCCACCTCTGCCCCTGGAAGAGGAACAGGAAGTCTGCTGTTTCCCCCTACTACCAAGAGTAGGGGAAGTTCCTCAATGCCCTGACCAAATTTCCTCTAGTAGTATAAGTACCACCATGGATCTCCCCTAAAAAGAGACTACTAGCCTAGTGTGACTAACCTGATGTAACATTCAAACCACAAAAAAAAATGCCCATATCATAAGGCACTTGGGGTATGCATGGTACAGATATTACCACATGCCCATGGACTGTAAGACATCCTGGGCATGCAATAATGTCTGTACCATGTCCAGTATACATATGTTGACCTATCTGCAGAATTAGCCAAGGCAAGTTATACCTTTCTCAGGTAAGAAGATGCCTTAAAATCAAAGTTGTAAAGTCTTTCTTGCTAAGCCTTACATTGTTTGGAAAAAAACACCTCATTGACCTATGAATCAGTTGCTGAAGCAAAAACACAGCTAACATGGCTGAACATGTTAATCTGAATCAAAGCAAATTTTAACTAGAGCATTCTTTACTCTCAGTTGCTGAAGCCAAACAAAGCTAACAGCTCTGAACATGTTAATCTGAATCAAGGCACATTTTACCTAGATCATGCCTTACTCTCAGCAGTTTATACATATGAACACCTGCTTATATAAAATTCTGAACTAGAATAGTTTGAATTTTATTTATTTATATATTTCAATTTTTAGTTGTGGATAATGTCTCCTCCAGTAATAATGATATTGGTGTAAAAGCAGAGGTTTCCATTTACACCAAAACAGAAGTCTTGTATTTTTAATAAAAAAAAATGACTGGTATTTAGAAAGTGCTACCAACAGCAGTAGGCCCTAACACTGGTGGAAAATCATTGATGGATTCTCTTTCAGGCAGAGATGGCCCACAGCAGTGATTTTTACACTGTCAGTAGAATCTCCACAATGGGCAATCTCCATGGTTGTGGAAAATGCTAATGAGGCATTCCAGGGAAGTGACCTATGCTAATTAAGCATGTGATGCCAACCCAGAAGTGGCTGAGGGAAGGAATTTATGTTCCTAAGTAACAGTTCATGTGTATAAATTAGCATGGCCACCCATGTTAATTAATGCAGCCAGAATGCCATGGTCACCCATTAATTTTAATGGGACAGACTGAGTTGCAGGTACACATCAGGGAGTTTGTTGAAAAGTTAATGATGGGGTGAGTGAGTGTGTATGTATGTGTGTCAGCTTGTCTGCATGTCTGTAGGACTATGAGTGATCTTGGGTGAGTGTGTGTTTAGTGTGGGGGAAGGGTAGAGAATTAATGAGAGGAATATCTGTGCCAACATGATGCATGGGCTGCCAGTGTTAATTAAGTAGGAAAGTGTTGATTAGCAGTAGTGGTAACATCACAAGATTCAGAGACATGCAAATTATCTGAAATGAGGTATTTCCTCAGTGCAGCTAATCATTTCTGAATTGTATTTCCAGTGTTTGAATAAAGTACCTCATTTTAATCAAGCACAGAAAAAGTTTTTTTCATCACAGAAATTGTTCCATCTTAAGTGGATTCAGTATATTGTTAGTGTGACACCCATGCAACAGTGAGGGATGTACACAATTGGAGGATGACAAGTACATACACAGTAAAGTGCAATTTCCCTTAAGAGCACACATATGTCACAGTCAGTCTGGGGCTGGTTTCTGCCTCTTTCTCCAGATCCCCAGTAAGACTCCCCACTGGCACAGCTATAGGGTTAAGATCTCAGCCAAGTGGTCAAGCCAAAACCTCCAGCACCCTCTCTGTCCTACCAGTGCTTTGTGTCCCTGCTCGAGTAGCTCACACACACACACACACACACACACACACACACACACACACACACACACACACACACTTTGAGATTTGATTATTTACAAACACACAGACACTCCTGGGAAAGGCTGGCACAGGTTTACTAGCTCTGCCCCCTTCTGTCAAGACTATAAGGTAGTTATCACTCCCACCAACCATTACTTATCAGCTACTACAAGGGCCCTTACAAAGGGTGACCAATCCCACTGTGTAATGTTACTATTATCCAAATGGTAAGTTTGACCAAGACTAAGGCTATTTAGGAGTAGCCTGTACAGTGTCACCAAATACATATGCAAGTACTCTAAGAGCTTAAATGTCTCTAAACAAACCAGCCACAATGAAAAAGGTTTAAATATATTTAATAATAAATAATAAAATAAAATACAATACTCAATCAGCACAGTAACTACAGAGTTCAGAATCACAGGAAATATTTTAAAACAACATTGCAGGACAGTCTCAAATGAATACAGAAAACATCTAAACTAATCTTTACTATATTCCTATCTATATCTAAATGATACTATGCACTAAATAACTTACAGAGCAAGGCAAATGCAGATGAAAGGATGTTTCCAAGTCCAAGGCAAGACACAAAATGCCCTGTCTCCCTCTCTGAGAAAGTTCTTAAATTAATATCACATATTACTGCTGGGTTAACCTGGATGACATCACTCTTTGTCACTTGCCTTCAGTTCCCAGGCTAACAGAAACTTAACAAAATGTAACATTTTTATGTGAAAAATACATATCTCTCAGATGTTTGCTCAGAACTAGAAGTCTTAAAACAAACACTTTTACATTTGAAACCTAGTAATTATTTCTGTTTCAAGACAATAGGAAAACCTCCAGCTCTAGACATCGTGTCTGCTTATTTGGAGATAACACAATCATAAAACATTTTACTTTTCAACTTATTTTCTTGAAGTTTTGCAAGTTAGCTCTGTATGTTCCAGCTTCTACTATTGAAACATACATTTCCGCAGGTATATAGTTTATATACATTTCTATTCTTTTCCAGTAGGGTACACTGTGGTTACGTTCTTGAAGCTCAGTACATAACATACAGTTCAACACACACTTCTGCAACAGTAGTTTAATAGGCTTACTATCAAAATGTTGATTACCCCTTGCCGACAACACTAACGCAAACTCCAAACTGTGACTGTTGATAATATCAAACATCGATATTCCGAAATGTAAAATCTGGCCCCCTTTTTCACCCATGGTAGCACATGTTTTGTGGTGTGGAGCAGTCGGAAATGTCAACGTTCGGTGTTTTTTTGTTATTTTGAGGAATCAGCAAAATTTTGCATAAATGAGTCACCAATATGTACATTCGAGGATGGGTGATCGACATTTTGATAGTAAACCAGCTTAATATATGCTTAACATATTACATTTGTAAGACAAGCATATGAATCATAATATTCACAAATGAGACACAACTATCCACAAAATTCCAGATAGCTGGGCTGGCAGCGTCACAGATAGCAATAGTGGCATTAAAGTTGTTAAACTGAATGTAACTACTTAGTATTTAAGAAGATATGTTTGTGTTCTTGGAAGAGATATTTTGGCTACAATATAGTATAAAAATATATTCACATTTAGTTTTGGCTCTGCTTCTTTTGTTACTTGCTCTACTTTATCCAACAAAGCAATAGGTCTCCAACAACTAAATAATTCTTCAGTTGTTTATGTGGAGAAGTGCATCACCAGTAATGAACAGTTGACTGGCTCTTGGAAAACCCATTATCCTTTTATCAAAGAATATACACATATTATACTAATACTAACAATAGTTTTCTACAGTAATTGATTCTAGCTAAAGATCTAAGGACATATATACATTTCTTACCAAATGTAATAATTGTCACTGAATGTATTCTGATAACATGATAATCATCTCAAATTCAAACTCCTTTAAAGCAGCAAACCCAGCAAACCAAGATATGTTGATATCACACTGTTAGATCATTCTAGTTATAGAAATTGTATGAAAACTACCATGCCAGCTTACTGGCATGGCATCATATGAGAGCTTCTTTTATTAATAGGTGAAAGCCTTTAAAGTATTCATCTCTATATGTTTTTTTAATTTGCAAAGGCATAAGCATAAACTAATGGAGGCTTAATTATGTATTTATATAACCCAAAATGTAGTTGACAGAAGGCATAGCTGACAGCAAGCTGAGAAACTCTGCTGGCATCACTGCAGGTGTAATGGTGCATTAGGGGGGTACTGGACATCATATTCTTATGGTGCTCTGTTAGCCATTTCATGTTTAACATAAAGAAATGCATTATCTAACATTCAGAGAAGAATTTCTGCTCTTTGGTTATAAAACCGATGATCATATTCTCAAATCTGGTACTGTCATACTGAACTAAAGCATCCTTACTGATGAGAATCTTAGCTTTCATCAAAAAGTTTCCACATTACTTTTGAAGGTGTTGAAAATAGCTGACCTGATATAAAAGGAATGTTGGAGCACAACCCAGAAAAATATATGGGACAGCATATGTGACAATGATTCAACCAGAGAAAAAGTACAGTGCATTAAAACTTGCTGTGCCTGTCCAACTGGACACCTTGTAACTAGAAAACTACCAAGGTTTTTTATAAAAAAATAGCTGGGGTGCAATGTTTAAGCCACACACTCATAGATTAAGGACAATCTTACAGAAGACTTGTATAAATTATGAAGTGATGGTCTCTGTCTCATCTCCAAGTTACTCATATGGTTATACATGATTCTTTAGGACACTGTGCAGGAACAGAAAGCCCGTGGGATAATGCCACTGTCTAAAACTTACAATTAAATCTCAAAAAAGGGAAACGATGTCTCACTCTATGACATAGTGTCTGTTGAAATTATGGAAAAAGCTACCACTCCCAATTAAGAAATGCAAGATGTCTCCAACTTCTTCCAATATATTATTAGATGACTTTATGGGTGATAAAGTAATCTAAATGCAGGGTTATGCTAACCAACTTTCTGGAAGAGCAGTAGATTGCATGCTTGACATTCAGGAACAAGATTCTATGAAATTATATTGAAACTTTTACATGTAAATTTTATGTAAATGAATTTAGAAAATGTAAAGAAAATGAAAATGTATATGTAATAGAAGTGTTCTTGTGTGATGCTATATATTAAAAATAAAACTATCACTCTAAGATGTATAATGTTTTTTTTTTTTTTTTTTTTTTTTTTTTGTTGACAAAAAGAGCATGCACTTACCATCACATGTTGGAAAAAAATAAATTGTGAATCTTGTTTTATCATTTCTGCTGATTTTGATTAATTTATTTTTTAAAAACAAAAAAAATCTTTACTGAATTAGCATTTATTACATAGGCAATCATACATTTATATAAATAAAATCAAACCTTATTGGCATATTTTCAATTGCAAACATTATGTATCACAAATAATCTTCTATATAGTCATTGTCAGTCAAACATTACATAGCTCATTCAATTCTTGCCATCTCTTAAACCTCATTCCTCCTCCAAAACATTACTCTGCATTTATTGTTCCCACAATTCCTATTTTTTCTACACAATTTGCTCCTAAAGATCCCACTTCCAGTTCTTTTATCTCTGTTACTATATTAACTACTTTTAATATAGTTGGTCAGACTGCTTTCTATTTTCTAGTACAGTTTTTTGGCAACCACCAGAATTAAACTCTGCCAGGTCTTACTATAGCTAGACAATTCAGATCCTGCATCACAGTTCAAAAAATCTTTTCCTTAATTACACCAGTTTATAGGTTCATAGATTAGTACTAAGCTAACTGCCCTTGCAAGCCATTTTAAGTTTAGCCAATTATCCATTGTGAGACTCAAACCCTGAATCTTGTGCTTATAAGGCAAACACCCTAACCATTAGGCCACCCTCCCAACCCTCATCCAGTATTTCTGATAGAGTAGTCTGTAATGAATATTTAAAATCTGCCAACTCTTTCCACTCCCAGAATATATACTCCCAATTATTTATTTCCTCTGCATCACACCTACAACATTTGCAATCTACCTGAGGAAAACATTTTTTTTTGAGTCTTGAGATTAAGAAATACAGTAATACATAAATAATTACCTCATACAAATGTATAATTTCCAGTGTTCTGGAAACATTCAGAAAATCAGTACCTGGCCACATAATATTCCAATACTATGCTAACCTGACTTCAAACATCCATTATGAAAAAAATACTTTCAGTACAAATGAAACCCTTTAAAAGTAAAACTACTGTTTTTATATGCCTTCAGAGAAGCAGTTAGTTTTATTGCAACCATTTTCAGTGCCTGGTTAAAATATTATGAAAACCATGAAACAAGCTAAAATTATTTACTGGCTCCATGGGACAGTGATATAAAGCCTTAGTTGTGACTTAGATTTTGGAAGAGTAGGAAAGGAAGAAGTGAATGGTTGATGCCTGCTCACCCTTTCAGGGAGATTGAGGTGGTCTAGCCCATTGTGGTGCTGGTACATATGGAAGAAGTATAAAACATGCAGCATATGGCTTAGGGATATACAGTCATCCCAGCCAAGTCATGTTTGTACATCAGTCTTCACTGTATGTGTGAGGTAGCATACAAACAAAAAGGGGCAGGAACTGCTGACTATCATGCCTATCAGCATGTACTACATCAGCTGCATTTGGAGGTTCCATGTAGATATACCTGCTGGCTGCCTGAACAATGGCCTGTCATGACTGGTTCCCACAAATGAAGAAAGAATGGGTCAGTTTAAAACCATGACTCTTACTGGTTGGCAGCCATCTGGAATAAAATTACTTTAAAGAGGTGAAAAGTTAGGTGATAAAATATTATATTATCAACAACTTTCAGTACTAAATAGAGACTAATTACTACAAAATCTGTCAAGAAAATAATCATACCCAACCCTGAAGCAAATTATTTCTTCAGCTGTATTTTCATTTCAAAAGATGCATATCAGATGAGATAAAACTACCATAATTAGTAATATTTGCAATGGAAGAAAAGTATTATTCATTTTTTTCATAATCCTAGTATAGAAACATAAGGAGGAGGAAGAATAAAGTTTATGGGAAGACAGGAATTTAGAATTTACATAATGATGGAGTGAATGATAATTTCTAAAAAAACACGCATGTATTCTGCATGAAAAGTGTTTTGGTGTTTTCTCTTCTGTTAATTTATGTGTACCTACGCCACAGTGTAAAATGGGATCTTATAAAGGTGTTTTTAAAAAATATCTTAGTATTCTAAGATAGACTCCAAAGAAGGTATTGGGTTTAATAAACAGATCATTAAAGCAGTACATACTGCAGTATTATAATTACTCAAATCATGCGTACCAAACCATCAAAAACTCATCTGCACAACAGTGCAATTAAGCTTATCAGAGTCTTTACACCTCTTTTTTGCAGTCAAGATAGGTATGAGACCAGAATGTCCACTGTCCTTTTGATTATTTACCTTGCAACTAAATTCTCTTGTTCTGATTTTTGACAACACCATACGGGGTTTTTAAACTCAGTGAAATTTCAGAAACATTTGTTGCAGGACAAGACAGCATGAAATACCAAGGATTCCAGAGCACAATATGGACCATAGCTGCTTAACCATGTTTGAGGACCAGCACATCTCTACTATTCTGAGGAAAGGGCTGTGTAGTACATTAGTAGCACAACAATCCAGGCCGCAATCACTATTGGAACTCTAGTGAAGTGCCTGAGCAATATACATCATATTATAGATGTCAAAACAAAGGTAAGGAATTGTTAATCAGGCCCCATACTCTTACGCATGCAACAAGGTACTTCATCACTGCAAGTCAGGCTCTGTGAGCAGTCCAAGGAGGGCCAGCACAGCAAAGTGTCAACACAGTTTATCATATAAATGAGAAAGAAAGGGGGAAATACAAAAGGTAAAAAAAGGGGAAAACCAAGCACTGGCAAGCACATGAGTGTAATGATAATGAAGCATAGGTGGGCAGGAAGGAAGGAATACCTTTCTTGTAGGTCAGACATCCTTTTCATGTACTCAGAATGAAACAGTAACTGGGACAGGTAATAAGGAGATTGAGAATGAGAGAGGGAGCACGTAAAGGTAACAGGAGCAGATAAACACTAAATACAGACATATACAGACAAGGGGAGTATGGACAATCAAAGCAGGGACAACAGTGCAGAGACACATGCATACTGAGGGAGAACAATCAGTGAAGGCTAGGGCTGCAGTATAAACAAGGGATGGGGAATGATGCATAAGAGAAGGGAAACCCTGGATGGAGAATAGGGTGGGGTACAAGCAGCAAAAAATCCAAAGAAAATTGCATTAGGTCCACAAAGATTACTTGTAAAACAAACAATAGACCTGGAAAGGCGTACAATAAAGCTCGCAGACAGACAAATTCTCTTCCTTTAATATCACAACCAAAGCACAAAAACAAAGCTCTGCATTAATGTCCTGAATTATGTTTTCGTTTGTAAATCTTCATCAGATGTGGGCTTACAAGCAGCAACCAGAATCCGAGGATAGCCCAACCTGACATAAGTCACCACTATGACTGACATCATGGAAAGGTTCTGCCCCTGGTGGTATAATGGTTGGGACCAGCCAGTTGCACAACTGCACTAACAATGCTAGGAGTTGCTCCATGATATCTAGATAGGTATCACACCTCAAATATAACCAGCTTCTATACCTAATGCCAAGTGACTACAGGTGACCCTTCCAGAAAACTCTCAAAAAAGGAAACTCTAATCCCCTTCCTGAAAGGACACCACAGAAACCACCAGTACCCCTTCCAGGTCACCCTTCAGCAGAGTAACCCCCATCCCTCTACCTTGAAGCAAATCTGCTAACAGATAGAAATCCAGTAGAAGATGCTTCAGCTGGCAAAATCCAGGTACCCAATACTTATGCTCTGCTTTTACTACAGATGGACTTGACCTAACCATAAACCTGCTCCTAACCCTAATCCAAACCCTACACATTACCTTACAAAAAACGTTCTGTAACATTATCAGTACAAATATAGTCAGACACATACCACATGCAAGAACACATGCACAACACTACATTTATTACCTTACTTGGACGTTACTCTGACCTTAACCCACAAACACTCACACAAACACCACCCTTCCACTCACACAGACATACAACGCTAAATCTACCTCTTATACTAGTCCTTAATCGATATATATATATATATATATATATATATATATATATATATATATATATATATATATATGTGTGTGTGTATGTGCATGTGTGTGTGTGTGTGTGTGTGTGTGTGTGTGTGTGTGTGTGTGTGTGTGTGTGTGTGTGTGTGTGTGTGTGTGTGTGTCTACATACATACATGAAAGTTTCAGCATTGGGGATGAGCGTGTGTTTGTAAGTGTTCACTGGTTATTGTTAAAGTAAGGGCTAGAGAAGAAAAGAGGAGAGTTTTAGTGTTGTGCTTGTGTATTTGTACATGCAATGTGAGTTTGTTTGTCTTGTTTAGTGTTAATGTTATGGAAAGAGCATTTAGTGTAGGGTTATGGGTAGGGGTAGGTATAGGATTAACACACACTAGTATGATGGTGTGGGGGGGTGTGAAGTATCTCTCTATAGGAGATGATCAGTGAGTTCAAAGATGTCAGTAATAGTCACCACATCTAGAACTTATTGGTCCTTGGTGATGGTTCACAAGCTGCAGTGATCATGGAAACCATCCACATGGTCAGTCCCAGACTTTCTGACAGAGAAATCAGTGGTTTTATTCTTTTGCACTACTTAGGCCAGACTGGGGAAGTAAGACTGCCATGCTTCAGAGCCTTTCTCAGATGGTGAGCAGGCCTCATCTTCTTTTAGGTTCATAGGTTCATAGGTTTATACTAGGCTATCTGCCCTAGGGCATTTATAAGCCTAGCCAGAGTGTGTTTGGCTTTCGCCACCCATTTTAAATTAATTTTGCTATGCCCTTTTTCGAGGTTAGTATACTGTGCCTCTGTCTAACAGTGGCACAGAAGTGATACCTGGGGTAAACCTACGATCTCCCATCCACTCATCAAGATTCCTCTTGAAGAGAGTCAATGAGGGACTCTGCCTAACCTGGACTGGGATTTTATTCCAGAGTGAAGGGAGCCTCTGGGTTATGAATCTGTCCCTCCAGCATGTCCTATTTATTTCAGTGCTGAGGTTCAAGTCTCTCGAGCGTAGCTCGATGGGATTTGGATTTTCTGAGGTGCAGCATGTCCATTAATTCCAGATTGGACATGGCTTTATACGACAGGCACAGATCGCCTCTGAGCAGGCGGTATGCCACTGAGTAGAGCTGGAGTTTCTTTAACTGGGCAGCATATGGCATCTGTTTGAGCCCTTTGATCCTCTTGGTGAGGTACTTTTGGGGTCTTTCCAGTTGCTGCAGGTGTCTGGTAAGGTACATCCCAAAAGGGGCATTGTACTCAATTATGGGCCTGATGAGGGATGAGTAAAAAGGCACGATGACCTCCCCTGATCTAGATGTGAATCCCTTCATGATTAGGTGGCTATATAAAATGTTTTTCTAACCACTTTGGCCATGTGGTTGTCAAATGAGAGATTGCTATAAACTTGGTTCCCCAGGTCCCTAATTACTTCTTCTGTACTTAATGGATTACCACCTATGTGGTAATTTGTGGGCACTTTGTTTTTGCCAAAGGGGATGACTATACACTTTTTGGCGTTTAGCTTGAGGCCATGGCTCTAGCACCAGTTGTCTGTTTCTAGGAGGCCCTTTTGGAGGATGCTTGTGTCGGCTGGAGTGTCGATTATGGCACCCAGTTTGCAGTCATCTGCAAACTTGGTCAGCCACAGTCCTTCCGTGTTGGCCTGTACCTCCGAGAAATGTATACCGAACAAGAGAGGTCCCAGGACTGAGCCTTGTGGGATGCCACTTGTAACTGGTTTGGAGTCTGACATGGCTCCAGCAATTCTAACCATGTGGGTTCTGTCCTTGAGCCAGTTTGCAACCCATCTAGTGACATAGGGGTTTATATTTAAGCTGGTGAGCTTATCTATAATGCCCAAGTGGGGTATTGATTAAAAGGCTTTTGCAAGGTCCAGGTAGGCTGTGTGGACCACCTTCCCCTTGTCAATGGCCTTAGTGACTGTTTCAAAGAAATCAACCAGGTTTAAGAGGCAGGATCTGCCCTTAACAAAGCCAAACTTTGTAGGATCCAGTGTCTGTAGGTCCCCAATATCTTTATTTATGAGGTCCATGATGATCTTTTCCATAACTTTGCAGACCAAGCTAGTCAGGCTTATGGGGTGATAGTTTCCAGGATCCGTTGAGGCACCACCTTTGTGGAGAGGGACCACTGTTGCTGTACGCCACTCTTTGGGTACATATCCTGTAGTAAGGCTGAGATTGAACAGTAGTTTTATGTTTGGGTTTAGCTCTTCTTGGAGTTCATGTAGGACGCAGCCTGGGACACCGTCTGGTCCCATTGATGCTGTGTTTTTTGCTTTGGAGAGGGCAGCTCTTACCTGAGCATCTGAGATGTCAGGGGGGCAGCACTCTGCTGGGATAGATATTTGCCCTTTTGGTGGGGAGGGGGGGGGAGTTTGAGCTGAACTTGTCAGCTAGGATGTTGGCAATGTCTGTGGGTTCGGTGTATTTTTTCTCATTTTGGACTAATACTGAGCATATCTGGGAATTCCCACCCAGGTTCCTAACATAACTAAAGAAAGCCTTGTGATTATCCTTAGTGTCCTGTGCAATTTTTCTCTCGAAGCTGGCCTTAGACGATTTTATGAGCGCCCGTAGTTTTTTGCTAATACTGATCAGAGATGCCTTCCCTTTTTGGGATTTTGCTCTATTATGTAGTAGCTTCCTCCTTCTATTGTATAGTTTGTTTATGGCTGGGGTCCACCAGACAGGACGTCTGCCTTTGGAGGATTGGGACTTGGTTTTATTTGGGATTGCATGATCCATGCATTCCTGAAGGTGTTCATAGAATGTGTTTATAAAGGATTCTGCGGTCTGGGTCATACTGAAACACGTACCTTAATTCCCAGTGGGATGGGTACTCTCAATCTGGCTCTGCCTATACTGCTACAGGCCCACACTTAACCTTAAAGCATGTTGTCCTGCAAAGTGTTCACCCCCCACTGCCTATGTCTATTGCCTGCAACATCAGCTTCAGCATGTAGCACACACATCTGTATGTAAAAAGCTGCTAGAGAGATTATCTCTGCCATGATGTAGTATCTGTACCCCAGTAATTTACAACCCAGCATATGAGAAAGGGGTTGTGATCTACATTGAGGCCTTATATCCTGTTCAGTGGTTGCATGGAAATGGGTGATTATACTGCAAATCATCTGTGCTGGCTGCAGTTCATAGGTTCATAGGTTCATAGGTTCATACTAGGCTATCTGCCCGAGGGCATTTACAAGCCTAGCCCATAGTTTTGTGGCTTACCCCACCCCTTTAGTATGGGGAACTATTCCCATTATTTTGCTGTGCCTCTGTTGAGCAGTGACACTGAGGTAATCCCTGGGGTATATCTGCGATCTCCCATCCATTGGTCAAGATTTCTCTTGAACAAGGCCAGCGAGGTGCTCTGCCTCACATATACCGGGATTTTATTCCACAGCATAGGGAGTCTTTGGGTGATGAATCTATCCCTCCAGCACGTCCTATTAATAGCCGTGTCGAGGTTTAAGTCTCCCGCCCTTGTGGCTCTGACGGATCTAGATTTTTTGAGGTGAAGCATATTCATCAAATCTGAGTTTGACATGGCCTTGTATGTTAGGCAAAGGTCACCTCTGAGCAAGCGTAAGCGTTTACTGAATAGAGCTGGAGTTCTTTCAGTCGGGCAGCATAGGACAGATGTTTGAGACCCTTTATCCTTTTGGTGAGGAACTTTTGTGGCCTCTCCAGCTGCTGCAAGTGTCGGGTCAGATACATTCCGAATGGGCCTGGGCTTAGAAACAGAAAAAGTAGAAGCTGAAGGTGAGGGGGGGGGGACAAAAAGGTCTTCCATACAAGTGATAATATAGCCTGTTTTCTTCACAGGAGGTACTTGATCAGGTCCTGAGTTGGTTAGCTAAAGAATATTTTCCTCATGGAATTGAGATTCAGGATCTTGTTCCTGGACTCCTTCTTCAGACAGGTACTCACCTCCATTCCATCCTATATTATCACACACCAGAGCCTGCAATCCTAAACTGAAAGTCAGCACAGTCAGATTTACAGTGGGTTACTTAATAATCCACTATGAAAACTGTAAACAGAATCTCTGCCAGGCCCTTCTTTATCCCATAGAGTACAGGAGTTCTCCAACCATGTCACACTGGAATAAAATTTAGTCTTACGTCACAAAATGTCAAAGAAATAAGCTTACTTTTCTACCTCTTTGAAGTTGTTGGCTTCTTGTCAAGTGGCAGGGTGGCAACATGTTATGCTCTCTGCAATATATTTTAAACCAAAGAGGTCAGATGCTCTATCCACTCAACTAATGATGTCTAGAGGACATACTGCTTCTTTGGAGCAGAAACAGAAGAGACCTGGTAGGCCAGGCTGCTCATATAGCGTCCTTAATAATCGGTCTCATTAGAGAATGACTTGGTGTTCCTCGTGCCTCTTTCCTCAAAATTCTGCCCAAAATTTTTAGGAGAAAAATAGGGGTTTGAAAACAGTCTATGCTATTCCTCATAAGCTTGAGGGTCTCTCCAAAGAAGACTGTCATCAAGGGAGAATCGGAAGGGGGACTTGTTATGCTTGTCTGTCTCAGATAAGAAAATAAATAATCTAAGGTTTTCTGACTTTTTATAGGAGTCAATGTGTAAGGGAGTCCTTTGAGCAGGCAAATATCTGACATATATTGAGACAAGGAATTAGTGTCAAAAAGTGTACCAGCCAAAGATGGCACACACTGGAGAGAAGTCTGCACAAGGCCAGCTCTGGCTTCAGACCATAATCCCCAAGAGTGTGATCACACATCCATAATTCAAGTTCCAACCAAGCAGCATACATTTGCTTGATGTCAGCCCTGGAAAATTTAAACTATGAGCCAGTCCTTATCTAGGATCTCCTGGACTGACTGGGCCTGAGTATCACCCAAGGGAGGAGTCCTCAGTCCTTAGTACCTCCAGTCTATGAGCAGATGATTCAGAGATTCACTCCTGTGATCAGTCTTGTCAACAGCTTTGTAAGTAAGTATGAGGCAATCAGTTGGCAAATCACTACAAGCCTGACCAATAACCCATAATCAGCCACTCTGAATAGGGGTTATTAGATTCCAGCCACTCAACCATGGTCTGGGTGGAACAAAAGTCCCAAGATGCACTCCCCAGGGTGGAAGCAAGAAGCATGTGTACCCTGATCCCCTTATTGTACTCATATTGTTGTAGATAGGTGAGGGAATGAGTCCTCACTAACGAAGAACAAGTTCAGCACCTGCAAGGACTCAGATACAACTTGTACCTCAGTCTTGCATTTTAGACAGTCAATTTCCCTTCTGAGTGCTTGTACTTATGGCAGTGCTCCAACTTATGCCTGGTGTTGCAAAAAGGACCCTCCCACTGTTTTCCTTATGAGGTACAGCTGTCATGTTTTGCTTACAAGGTAGACAAAAACTTCTTTCAATTATGTCTTCATGAAGCAGGACTGAATCACTAAACCTTGAAGCAGTTATCCATGTTGTCCTTCTTTCCAGGATAATAAAGACAAAGCCAATGCAAATCTTGTTGAGAAATTTAACAGCCATAGGTACTAAGTGTGCTGATACTTAATCTTGCAAATGCCAGATTTCTACAAAGATAGCAGACATCATGAGCTGCATTGCGCAACTAACAAAAAAGAGCTGTTAGACTCAGGGCATACACATCATTAAGTAAGCCATACGTTAATTATGGCATTCATCAGTAAGGCAACAGAGGCATCCATGAATGTGAGATCTTCCAAACGTTTACTGAATTCTGATTGGAGAAAACAAAAAATGAATTTAGACAAGAATGAACCCATCAAGGAGAGGCCTTTATTTTAGATCTACAATGAGTGAGTGAGTGAGTGAGTGAGTGAGTGAGTGAGTGAGTGAGTGAGTGAGTGAGTGAGTGAGTGAGTGAGTGAGTGAGTGAAGACATTCCATTTAATCTTGGGTGTTGCAACTAACATGTTTTGTAGTTACACTACCTGAAAATCTCATTCATCCACTAAGTACTCATAATGCCAGTTCAGCAAAACAACTGCACCATAACAAGTTGACAAATAGTTAAGTATTTTGAATAGTAAAACTTTTAAGAGCTAAACACAATTTTGCTTTTAAATTAACATTAATATTATACATTGTGATCAATTTGCTTAAAGCATAAACTTTACACAAACTCATAAGGTTAAAAAGAGCTGAACTGATGCTTTACTTATCAAGACGTGCGTAGTACATACTCAGCTGTTCTAAAATAGACTATATTAACAACTGTGCTTGAAGAAAATCATATAAATGCAGAAGACCTGTATGTTCATGTCATAAACAAAGGAATTTTTGGAATTTAGACAGATTCAATCCTGAATGCCGGCATCTTCAACATGATGTTTCAAAGAACTACATACTTGTCACTGGCGTGTAACATTTCTGTTAAATAAACCAAAGTATATGAGAAAAAAACTTTGCAATGCCTTTGCCAGATTTAGTATGAGTTGTTGATAAGTAGAATAAATCAAAACATATTTGTTCAATAGTTATTCAGCTTTGTTTTGTAACATATAAAAGATAAATCAGTCATCAAATTATAAACTAATCTTTGCAAAGCTTTGGTATGTGGCCCAGACTACACGTCACACTGCATGCAACACTTGTTACTTCCTGCTGTCCTTAACAACCTTTGTTTGGAATTTTTTTTATAAATATCTGATTATCTGGATATGCAGTGGTGCACTTTTAATGTACTGCATTCTGCTAAATAAAGTCCTTAGCTGATGAGCTAACTAGAACCATTTTACCATTCCACTATTAAGGAGGGAAAAAAAAAACGACAAACCTCCCTGCCCAGCATACATGCACACAGAAGCTTGCATGCAGAGTGCGAGCACACACACACACATACGTGCATGCATGTATGTAATTGCATGTGTGTGTGTATATTTATATATATATATATATATATATATATATATATATATATATATGTGTGTGTGTGTGTGTATATATATATATATATATATATATATATGTATCTCTATATATACACACACACACACACACACACACACACACACACACACACACACACACACACACACACACACACACACACACACAAATATACACACAGAATGACGCATATATTACTCAAAGAGTATAAAAATGTCAAGGTTCACAAGCTAAGTCATTCACATTATAGTAATATTTAACACGGCAATCTATTTTATGCATTTAAACTGCAGGATTTACTACAAAAGATAGCCTCCCACATTGTCAGCAAAGAAAATCACTCACAAAACCTCTTGAACTGAAAATATCACAAATTTAAACAAGTGACACACAAACCCCCGTATTCTCAAAAGCTTGCACGGAGTGCAAGATGAGTACAGGAGCTCACTCAGGCAATATGTCTGGCGTGCGATCCAGGAACAGCCAGCAGGGGTGTGCACAAGAGCTCCATCACTAATCCTGCATGGACTAAGCCCTGGTATGCAAATCACCTCATTTGCAGGAGAAATCCATGCAAATGAGGTGATTTTGCAATCCAGGAAGCTTGCAATAGTCCGTGCAAGACTATTGCAATCTGCAGAAATGTACTCGGTTAGTAACCGAGTACATTTCTGCAATTTCCAAAACGGAGCTATGACAGCTCCAAATAAAGGCTACATATCATTGAGGGAGCATGCCAATGGCTAAGTATAAGGCCATTGGCATTGTAAACTGTTAAAAAAATATAAAAATCAACTTTTATTTTTATTTTCGTCGATCTTGGCTGTTTAAGCATAGGGCAGCGGAAAATAAGAAAATAAACTGAAAATGAGCATTCTAACTAAAATCAGTATTCTGCCATGCAAGTCAATGGCAAGCAGAAGACAACCTGGCCAGTGATTAGTGGTTGCTAAGGGAGGAGGCTCAGTGTGGGACATCTAACTATGCATTAGCAGGCAATCCTACGCAAATGAGGGGAAGGATGGTGAATCCCAGATTTTTCCAGGGTGTGAGGCAGGTCCCAAGAGTGTAAGAGTATAAATAGCTGGGTGCAAGACTAGGATATAAGTGCCATCATGGGGGTGTGTGTCAGGCATACTGTAAGTGGATTGGAGCCCTGTGGCTCTGGACTGCTTCTAGCTTAGCACTCTTTACAAAGTGTAAGCTGGTGTGCATGCCATGCACCGGGTCTTACAGGAAGAAAAGGAAGTTAAATCAGGAAATAGCAGCTCTGTACACATTTGAGCACTCCATTTGAATGGCGCGCACACAGGCTTAAACAGGGAGGCAATGGGAAGGTAAAACAACAGTAGGAAGGTAATCAAGGAGAACTAGCTAAGCTGACAGGTGAAATGTATCAGAAACAGCCAATTACAAAGGCAGCAGCCCAGCCCAGCACACCACTATAAACTATGCAAACACCTTCCCCCCTTATTTTTCTGCACCACCTGTGTATACAAGCGGGGAAATTTTACAAAACGAAAGCAAGAGAAAAAATGTTAGGGGCTGCTTTTGTTATCATAAGCCAGCATGTGCAAGAGGCCGAGGGTGGTGAGGATTTGAATGCTGCTGACCAACCCACAGTGAGGTGACGGAGAAGAGTGCACAGACCCTGGGTAACCTACCAAGGGCTACATGAGCTGGAGATAGTGGAATGCTATAGGGTGGACAGGGACCTACTACAGCAAATTGTTGAGCTGTGCCAGCCATGCCTCACACACAGAACTAACAGAGGGGAACCCATCCCAGTGGATACCAAGGTATGTGTAGGCCTAAGAATACTAGCTAGAGGTACCTTCCAAAGGCCAACTGGGGATATGATGGGGATTTCACAGACATCAGCATCCAGGGTACTCCACCAGTACCTGGATGCCATGTCAGCACATGTCGGTGAGCATGTATATTTCCACACCACCCGTAAGGCATTGGCCAATAAAAATATGTGTCTCTTCCACCAAATAGCAGAATACCCTGAGGTAGTGGGTGCAATAGACTGCATGCACATATGCATTAAACACCAACAGGTGAGCGGGGTAGGGTCCACATCAACTGCAAGGGCTTCCTCTCCATCAACTGCCAGGTCGTATGCAATGCCCAAGGCATAATAATGAATGTGTGTGCTGGCTGCCCTGGAAGCTACCACGATTCCCACATCTGGCATCTGACACAGTTGTACCAGACATTTGCCAGTGGGGACATCCCACATGGTCACCTAGTGGTGGATGCTGGATATGCACTGGAGCCATGGCTGATGACACCCATCAGAAATGCACACACACCCTGAACAAGAACTCCATAATGAGGCACACGCACAAACACGAATCACAATAGAGCATGTGTTTGGGATGCTCAAATCATGGTTCCGGTGCCTAGACACATCCGGTGGAGCCTTGCAGTACTCACCAACTACATGTACCCAAATTGTCCTTGTTTGTGCCATGCTACACAATATGATCCTGCGGAAACAGCTGCAGCAGGAACAGCATGGGGCAGGGCCACACAGTCCCCCCACCAGTGCCAAGGCCTGCACAGGCACAGAGTGAGTCGGTGGAGGAGCAACCTGAGCCTGCCCCAGTAGGCAGAAAGAGGCGTGCCCAATATGCCTTGACCTTGGCAAAGAGGCAAGGCATAGCACATGCACTGACATAGTAGGGACCCAGGGAATAACACCTCTCTCCGACTCACACATACAGTAAAAGGGATGCCAAACATGACACTACCTGTGCTCAACCATGTATAGGGAGTGTACTATGTGCATCTGACATAGGCAGCCCTGCAGCACCACCCTCAATACTGGGACACCTACAAGGTAAGTGACGCACGCATGCCAGTTGGGGGGTACACATACCCAACAACAGTCACAGCCAGCAGGATAGGTGTAGACAAACACAAACAAATGCTGTACTATGGCCTCTGAATGAGCCCTATAGGTAACCCCTCCCCCAGGCCTACACAGACAGACTACAGCAGGCCAGGCAGTTGGATGTAAGTTGTGAAGGCTAGGAAGTCAGAAACTAATATGTAGGTAGTTAAAGCTAATATCTGTAGTACACTGGTATGCCTCTAGCCAGTATGATAGGTAAGTCCACAGACTGAAATGGTGTACCCGACATACCAGTACAGTCCTAGCAAATGTTTAAAAGTGTCAGGTATGCCCCACCATCCTACTTTCACTTATAGTAACAGTCAGGTGTGCCCCCCCATCCTACTTACACTTATAGTAACAGGCAGGTGTGCCCCCCCACCCCTGTGTAGAAATGTAGAAACAGTCAGGTGTCCCCCCCCCCCGCTGTGCAGAAATGTAGCAAAAGTCAATGCCAAATGACCAATGTATACCCTGCAGACACAGCATGCTACTTGTCGGTGTACAACACAAAGGTCAGCACCGCAGTACAAACTACCTGGACTTGATCCACACATGCAGTATAGATGGCCATACTGGGCATGCTCACAAACTTAGACGAATGAAGTCAATGTTAGTCAACAACATACTGAAAGGTCATACTGGGCATGCTCACACACTTAAACACATGAAGGCCATGTCTGCAAACACCAGTGGACCAGACATATCTGGCAGTTGCAGTTCTTATTGCAGACACATGTCAGTATGCACCACTCCTGCCTTGCACACAGTGGATAGGAATACAGACATATATGTAAGGACAACACACTATAATAAGCCAAAGGTAGATGGACATAGATGTGTGGAAGAGGGTGACAGTGACACCCAGCACACAGCCAAAGGGCCCCAAACATATGAGGTGCAGGTGTCACTCACTGCAGATACTAGCCACCAGTATCTGTCAGCATGACAGACTATATGGTGCACGTGCCAGCTTGACTGTACAAGGACGTAGTCACCTAGCAGCTGTATATACGTACCTGTGGCATATGACCCCGTGTGTGCCTGCATGTGGCATGACAACCCCTACATGAATGGGTTATGACCCATGCACACACCGCCCTCCCCATAGCAGTATCATGACAAGCCTGCTGAGGTCATCAAATGTGAAATACACCTTAGGGAGAGCTTTAGCGAAGTAATCCCCATGGTGTGTCCCATAACTGTGTACTGCTGTAGTGATAAACTAGTTAAGTAGTAGTTCTAACCCCAGACTTGGCAACTGTGTGAGTGTGTGTTTGTGTGCTTGTCTCTGACTGTGTAGAGTGAAATGCTTTTTAGGCTACTCATACTCCATACAATTCATATACTCACCTTTGGCAAGGCTGCTGATGTCACTCACCTAGCAATACACCTCTGGGAATATCATAGCCCATTAATCTCTGTAGCGGGTCCTATAACTGCGTACTGCTGTAGTGTGATAAAGTAGTTAGGTAGGTGTTCTAACCCCAGACCTGGCAACTGTGTGTGTGTGTGTGTGTTTATTGGTGTGTGAATCTGTATGTGTGTCTGACTGAGTAGAGAGCAATGCTTTTTAGGCCACTCACACTCTGTACAATTCATATACTCAACTTTGGCAAGGCTGCTGATGTCACTCACCTGGAGATACAACTCTGGGAAAATAGTACCCTAGTAATCCCTGTAGCATGTCCTGTAACTGCATGCTACTCGAGTGTGCTAAAGTAGTTAGGTAGGTGTTCTAACCCCAGACTTGGCAATTGTGTGTGTGTCTTTGTGTCTCTGTCTGTGAGTGAGCAATGAACAATGCTTTTTAGGTTACTCACACTCCTTAGAATTTATATACTCAACTTTGGCAAGGCTGCTGATGTGACTCACCTAGAAATACACCTGTGGGAAAGTTATAGCCCAGTAATCTCTGTAGCACATCCTGTAACTGCGTACTGCTGTAGTGTGATTTAGAGCTGTGGTAGGGTTCCATCTCCACCCATGGCAGTTCTGGATGTTTTGTGTGTGTTGCAATGTCTGTGTATGGAACAATGCATCATAGGCTACTCACTTGCAGTACATTTCAAATGCCCTACTTTGCCAATCCTGCTGATGTCATTCATTGTGAAGTACATCTTTGGGGGGAAAGTTCTTTAGTAGTCCCTGTGGTGCAGCCTATAACTGCTCTATGCTGTATTGTGATATACACCTTGATCATGGGTTCTATACCCACACATGTCAGTTGTGGATATTTTGAGTGCGTCTCACTGTCTGTGTAAGGAGCAATGTATTTTAGGCTAGTCACTTGCAGTACAGTTGAAATGCCCTACTTTGGTAAACCTGCTGATGTCATTCAATGTGAAATACACCTTTGGGGAAAAAGTACTCCAGTAATGTCCGTGGCGTGTACTATAACTGTGTAGTATTGTACTGTAATAAACTAGTAAGGTAGGGGTTCTACTCCCAGAAATGACAGGTATGTGTGTGTGTGTTTGTAACTCGTATCCTCTGTAGAGGTGAGTGTGTGACACCTGTGGGTAATGTGAAGAGGGTTTTGCTTATTTCTTTTATGGTGGCCCTACTATATATCACAATGTCAACCATACAGGGATAACAGATGTAAATTAGCTGGGAGGCTGGGATGCAAAGCCATACCCATACATGTGACATCAAGGCCAGCCAATCCAAGTTAGCAACCCCACTATTACCCCGAGCACACACTCAACCCATGTGTCATATGAACACACATGCCTAGGCAGCAGCCAACATGTGGGTAGTACACTGCATATTGGCCACTGATAGTAGCTATGCAGTGATAGCATTGGGCTACAGAGGGCATGTCACCCTGCCCATCTGTCCAATATGCATGTACATGCAGACAGTGCACCTCTACCATGTTCCCCAATGGACACCTGCACCACCTGTGGTGCCTTCACATGTGACTCACAATGGACATGCCATGCCTGACAACATGCCCTGTATGGACAGATGACACTGACATCATGGAATGCTGTTGGCATGCCATCAATGTAGGTGAAGGGTAAACCTGCTGCCCATTACCAGTTCCTGCCACAGGTGGGCAAGACTGCCACATCTGATGATAATCTGTGTTCACATCATGGGCCAGACACCCCAGGTACAGTTCCACACGTCACTGTACATGCATGTGGGAGGTGTGCACATCCCAGACACCATCCATGTCATGGACTAAGGAACACATACATGGCATGTGATGTACAGCACTAGCCACACACAATTGTCACCGAGATGAATGGATGGGGGGGTGCAATACCCACCTGTGTGGGCAAATGCAGTAACTACAGGCCTGAGCCACAATGCAGACCATTGTCATGTGGCCTGATGCCAAGGTATACCCATCATCTACCCTTGTACAGCCTGCTGGCACAGTTGTCCACCACACACCCATGTAGACATGCACCCATGCATGTCAGAACTGGCACCCTGTGTGTTCATGTGTGTGTGTTGTATGGTGCGTATGTCCACATCCACACTCACTACAACTGCCCAGGGCATACTGAAGCATGTTGTCTGATGTCTGACATCTCCTCATACTCCATATGACCGGTGTGGTGCATGTGATACCTGCACATTGATGGGTTGTGGCAATCCCACTAGTGATGAGTTGCACTCCTGGCCCTGCCAAATGTGTCAATGTGTGTGCGTCCCCGTGGGAGTGTGCCTGTTTTGATGCTGACACCTGTTCATGCAGGCAGGCACATGTACGACACCTACCATATATCTACCATATCCCTGTTGCAGATGTCACTCACCCTCACATATATGTTCTGAGTGCTCCACATCAGGTAACCCATGTGGTGCATCCAATAACTGCATCGAACTGTGATAGCACTACATAGTTGTTGGGTGTTTGATATCCTGTGCTGGTAGGTGTGTGACACAAACATGCTTCAGTTTTACACTCCCACCCCTCCTTGACATGTATTTGCCTCTGTCTGCCTCCCCCACTCTCTCTCTGGTGGATGTGGAGACCCACACCTGCCTTGCTTAGGCAGCAGCATGTGCATTTTACGTGATGCTCATGATCAGCTGATGGCCTCTGCATGAATTGCAGCCCTCCCCTAGCTGACTGCATGTGGAACAGCTGTGGTAACAATCCCACTGCCAACTGCATGGAAACACACTCCAATACCTAGGAACATCATGGTGGTGTTGGACCTTTTCAGTCACTGTGAGCGGGAACTAGATCTGTTGTTTGGCAAACAGCATCTCAGATGGAATGGGGATTTACCTCTAACAACATACACTGTGGAAAGATGGCAACAAACAAAAGGGGGATGTGCCTGACCTGACTACAGACTGTAAGTGCTGCTATACTGCATTTGGAGTAATGTTGGCTTAACAGTGTTTGTCTGGATATGCCTGTCATTCATGTAGTAATACCTGCCAAGTCAGTTCCATGTATATGAGGAATCCACATCTGCAGGGTCATCTGCAGACTGGGCAGTGTTGTGCCTATGGTTTCATGTGTTAGCCACAGTGCATCTATCTGTGGAATGCAGAAGGTTGTGTGAGGATTGCAGTCTGTAGATAGTGAAGTCCGTGACAGTTACTGACTTCAAATCCCTCATAGGACATATGTTGCAACAAACACCGTTACAATGGAAAATATACAAGGTTATCACAGCAACATGTCTATACTGGCCCTGTGTATGTGCTGTCAGCCACACCACTGTCAACCTTTGTACATATGGCATGCATGAAGTGGTGCATATGTGCTGTACACCATAAATAGTGTCAGCATATCTGATAACAAGCCAATGCTATATCAGATTGCTACACATGTCATGTACAGTAGGGGTTATATTTCATGACATAAGCTGGACATTCTGTGGATGTTTGTACAGTACTGAGGTCTGTGTAGTGATGGTGAATGTCGGCAGTGTGTGTATTGTTAATATGTACTTTAGCCTGTGTACAGGCTGTGGTAGATGTCATTGTTCTAGCTCCCCTTCTATCAGATGTTACATGCTGCCCCACTGTATGGTACCAGTTTGCTGTACATGTTTGTACGGCCATACACACACATGTCCCATACCATAGACAGCCATCAGATCAAACTGTGTCGCAGCCCAGTATATGTAGGGATGTTCTGTGAGTGGCACATATGAGAATGTTGTAGAACAGATAGTCCATATATTGTAATATTATGCTAGCTTACCATATGTGGCTGTGTCTGTGTTCACATTGGTTGTGGTTATGCACTGTCACACAGGTGTATCTTACCCTGTGCTGTGACATGGCTGTTGAGCCTGCTATATATGCAGGTGTCAAAGGAAAAAACAACTTCAAAAAGATCAACACACGGTAGGTTCAGGTTAAGGCACTTTAATCTTGCAGCAAGGAGACAAAAAGATGCTAATACAGAGTTTGTCTAACTAGAATCAGGAAGTGAAGCTATTCTTATACATTTCTTACAAGACATTGCCTACTAAGTTGATGTAATAAATGACAAGTTCATTCAATATTATTTCATAGCAGCTGTTTGTCCATGATTTTCTGCTGGCATATCAAGTTTACAAAAAAAAACTTCCTAAGAAAAACAACGTGGCCTTGATGACCACCGGTCAGATACAACTTCTCACTATACAATGTTACCATTCAAGGTACTATGGCTAATTCGAGCACAAAGCAAGTACAGATTATAGTTAATTTCTTCAAGCAGTCTTTGTTTAACTGTATCTTTCTTTTCTGCAGCTGTGCATGTTCTCATAACATGAACAGAGCTGATTGTTCAAGTTCAGTAACATTATAGAAAACAGTATTGTTCTATTCATTATTTTCCTGACCTAGCAGATAATCACCTGCTTCTCAGTACATTTCCAAAAGGCATAGACATGAATTTTGCTGTGCTAGCAAATACTAGGTCAGAGAGCATCTTGCAGTTTCAGAAAGCATACTGCAGTTTGAAAAACATCTAGTAATTTCATACAGAATTAAGCTGTACATAAAATAGAATGAAATGTGTTAACCCTTTTAGCTTCTAATAAGCACTAAACATATACATTAATACATATTTTTCTAACATTTCCCCGTTAATACTTTTTATTCTATTTTCAAAAGCATAAACAGTTTGCTTCTTCTCCTAACCTCTTTCTGTTCAGAATTTGCAGTTAAGCGAGTCATTCAGTTTAGACTTCTGAAACTGTTTCATTTTTCAACAGCTCTTAAATTTCAGTACTTTCATACAAAGTCTCAGAAACTGGCATGTCTATAAAATCTTTGATCAATCTTTTCATGCAGGGAATACCACAACAAACACACACTCCTAACAGGAGTAATCCCACACAAATGGCAATCAGGATGTTCATTAGGATGCTACGCCACCCCCCAAACAAATTCTGGAAAAAATCCATCAGTGGGTTTGGGCCTGGTTTGGTCATGGCCGACACTTGCTGAATCACCTCAAGATGGTCATTTATCTCATGCTGGTTGTCAGAAATATATGAACAGCACTCCTCTTTTATTAAAGCGCACATACCACCTTTCGCCGCTAGGGTGAAGTCGAGAGCCATGTGGTTTTGAAGCACCGCAGTTCTCATAACATTCAGTTCATCAGTTACTAATTTGAGAGCAGAAAAAATTGCATTGCTCATTACTTCAAGAAGTTTGGATAGTTTTCTCAGCTCTGAAATTGATTTCACTGTGCCATATGCAGGGGCTATACCTGCCCACGATATAATAGTGTTACTTAAGTCCATGTGTGTCAGTTTATCTTTGTTTTTCACTGAGTTATGGTTTCTCCAGCCTGCTTCAATTCGTCCCATTGGATTCTCAGGTCTCTTGATTGGATTTCCAGGTTTCTTGGTGACCTCTCTGACATTTCGAATTCTTCCCTGAGGCAAAACTGCAGTGCGTCGTATGGCCAGAACCAGGTAACCCAAAGAACAACTGCCGGACCAATTCTCAGGTAACCATTTGTATGCCTTTTTCCCACACACAAAATAACAATTCTCTACTTTAGTATTAATATACACTTGCCCTGCATGAAACATTTTCTTATCAATGATAGTTGTTTAAAAAGAACAGGATTACTTTGTACTTCATCAACCGTTTTGTGGATTAATTCAAAATATGAGTCATAGTTTGTATCACAAATATAACCTGCATTATTAGCTTTGATATAACATTTGTAAGGAACAGTCACATTACAATTGCTCCAACCTACCTGAACAGTATCATTTTTGTAAAAACATACAATTCCTTTTTGTGTAACAGGCAGGTACAATGCTATTTTGTCTTGTGATTTCACAGTTGTAGTATCAAAAATCAAAATTTCCCAGGTCTCATTGACCCCTAGGGGGACAGCAGTCATTAACAATCCCCCATATGCTGTTGGTATAGCTGTGCAAATCCAGCAATTCGAAACATTAAAAGTTTCAGCATACACATATTTAATTGCTTGGTAAGTGTTAAAGTTCGGATGCCAGTCTATGAGTAATGCATCTCGTTTATTCAGTTCAGCTCGAGTGGCTGGAAAAAGGAAAGGCCACAGCAAAAGATTAATGTTATCAGTATAATTAACAGAATGATCATGCAATATTTTTGAGGTTGTTATGTATTTCTATTTGCTCCGTATCTGGTCATTTTGTTCTTGTGTAACAGTAACAAGTTTTTTGTCAAGTTCAAAGTTTTTAAACAATTTACAATGTGTCAGATGAATCCAGGATGCTCGCTCTGTGATCTTGACTGCAGTGGGTGTTGACAGTAGCACTTGGTACAGCCCTTCCCACTTCGGTGATGTCCAGTTCTTCCTCTTGATGACTTTCATCCAGACCCACGTCCCTGGGACTACTGCTGCTTCTGATGGTCTGGTTTGTTCTTTATCTGAAAGAGAATTTAACTGCAAAAGTTGTTTATTACTTAAAAGTCATCTCATGTATTCTGTGAGTGAACTGTTGGCCTCCTGGTCTGCAGGCATGAGAGGTTTCCATTGAGGTATATAATATGCCCTCCCAAATAATTTTTCAAAAAGGAGTTAAACCCCTTGCATTCGGAACAGTTCTCATGCTCAACAATGCCAGAGGCAGGCAGTGCACCCAGTTCTTTTGTGTCTCACTAATTAATTTCCTAAGTTTGTTTTTCAAAACCCCATTATGCCTCTTTACTAGTCCTTCGGATTGTAGGTGGTATGCACAATGGTTCTTCAAGGAAATTCCAAAATATCGGCTCAAATGTTGTATAGTTTGAGTTACAAAGTGTGCGCCACTGTCACTGTAGATCTTTTCCGGTATGCCAAATCTAGGAATAATTTCTTTAACAAGGACTTTTGCAACAGTAGCTGCATCTGGATTTTTGGTCGGAAAAGCTTCCTCCCATTTGGAAAACATATCTATAATGACAAGACAATACTTCTTATTTTCACATTTGTTCAGTTCTATGAAATCCATACAGATAGTATGGAATGGGTACGGTGGTGTTGGGAAACTCCCTTGCTTAGGCTTCAATGCCCCTTGTGCATGATGCTTGTTACAAACATGGCATGCTGCACAAATATTTTTTGTGTAGTTTGTAAATCCATATGCTGTGAACACTCAGTTCACTAACTGTACCATCCCCCCTGTTGAGACATGGCACTGCCCATAGCTCAACAAAGCTGCATATCTAAACAAATTAGACGGCAAAATCGATTTTCCTTCTTTGGAGATGTACAGCTCTTTCTCAAGAATTGCTCCTCATTTTATCCATTTCTGTTTTTCTACTTTTGTAGTAAGTGTCTGCATTGTTTTTAACATTTCTAAATCTAAAATCTCAGAAGGTTGTAACTCCTCACTCAAAAGAAATATTTCTGAAGCTGAAGCTGCCTGCTTTGCAGCTGTATCAGCTCTCGCATTACCTTTTGAAATCCTCTCCTGTTGCTTGGTATGAGCTACACATTTACAAATAGCTACTTTCTGAGGTAACTAAATATATTCTAACAAATCTAAAATAAGCTGCGCATGATTAATTGGTTTACCAGTAGATGTTATCATTCCTCTATTCTTCCACTGTTGCACAGAAACATGTACAGTAGAAAAAGTGTACTGGCTGTCAGTAAAAATGTTCACACATTTACCCTTTGCCAAGGTACATGCCCTTGTCAAGGCAATCAATTCTGCTGCTTGTGCAGATAAGTTGTGTGGTAAAGACTTTGCTTCTAAAATCTCAGTATCAGAAACTACTGCATACCCCACTAGGTTCTGCCCTGTAGCACCCCTTCTGCATAACATGTCACCTCAGCATCATCAAAGGGAACATCCATTAGATCTTTTCTAGGCAGTATCTTTTGCTCAATCTCCTGCAGGCAGCTGTGTGGTGTGCCATCCGCAGGGGTCGGGAGCAAGGTAGACGGATTCAAAGTTGTACATCATTCTATTGTCATATGAGGTTGGCTCAAGAGTATAGTCATACAGGAGAGATGCCTAGCAGGAGAAAGATATGCTATTTTTTCTTGCAGTAAAATAATCATGACTGCATGAGGCACTCTCAATGTGAGAGGGTGGAACAACACTACTGAGGCCGAAGCCTGTACTGCCATTGCAGCTGCAACTACTGCTTGTACACAGTGGGGCAAGGATCGTGCCACTGTGTCCAGCTGCGATGAATAGTAAGCTATGGGGCGTTGCTTATCCCCATGTTGCTGTGTTGACACTGATGTCATATAACCTTGCTTACAATCTACAGTTTGGAAAAAACGTTTATGATAGTTTGGTAATCCTAAAACTAATGAGGATGCTATCAATTGTTTCAGTTTGCAGAAAGCTGATTCTGCTTCTGGTGTCCATTGTAATAAATCTTGTGCTGCCATAGGCTTCTTGTATATCAAGTTGGTGAGTGGAACAGACTCTAAGGCATAGTTTGGAATCCAACTCCGACAGAAATTAGTCGTACCCAGGAAGGACATCATTTCCTTCTTGGTAGTCGGTTTGGGTGCTTGTAAAATTGCTATTTTCCTATCTTCATCTAATGTTCTGCCTTCTTTGGATATTACATATCCCAGGTATTTAACCTGCTTCCTCCAAAGCTGCAACTTGTTTTTGTTTACTTTATGTCCTTGAGTGGCTAGAAATTGTAGTAATGCTATGGTATTTTCTCTGCATTCTTGCTGGGTGGGGGCTGCCAGCTGGATGTTGTCTGCATAAAGTAAAATCTGACTGCCTCTTGGTGGGCTAAATCTCGCCAAGTTGCTTGCCATCTCTTGTGCGAATATTTTTGGGCTTTCACAATACCCCTGTGGTAGTCGCGTGCATGTATACCTTTTCCCCTGAAATGTGAATGCAAACCAATGTTGGCTGTCAGGGTGTATCGGTATCGAAAAGAACGCATTGCTAATATCTACCACAGAAAAATACTTCTGTTGAGGCTTCAAATCATTCAATAGGGTGCGTGGATCTGGCACTGTAGGTGCTCTAGGTATTACTGCATCATTTACAGCTTGTAAATCTTGGACCATACACCATTCTCCGTTTGCTTTCCTGACAGGAAATAAGGGTGTGTTACATGGTGAATCGGGAGATTCTACCAGTACTCCTTCCTTAAGTAAAGCTGCTATTATAGGTTTGATTCCTATTTCTGCATCTTTCCTTAAGGGATACTGTCTCTTTTGTGGTCTAAATGCTGATTTTGGCGTGATAGTAACTGGTCCTGCTGTACAAATTAGTCCTATATCTGATTTCCCTGATGACCAAAGAGTTTCTGGTATGCTCCATAAGGCATTTTCTTCCTCTTCTAGTAAGAGTGCTAATCAGCTGTCCTCACTAGACTGCAAGTGTACAGCTGGGTGTGTCTGTGTTATCCAATTTAACTATTGCTTCTGTACTCTCTGTTCTGACAATTCTAACTCCGTCTGTTTTTCCCACTTTGTGACTCTTTCTCCTAGGTCTGCCCATTTCACATTCTTGTCCTTAGTTAAACTAACATGTGGTAATCGATTAGATTTATAAAGTGCAAAGAATTCCTGGGGCAATGAACAGCTAACTACACTGTTCCCTTCTGTGTCCCAGTACAGATTACGTAATACAAACTGTTTGCATGGTTTTTGAATAGTTCTTGCTCATATTCCTTATCAGGTCCTGGTGTGCTACAATAATATAGAGTACAGTGCAACAAATGCTGTTTATCAGTGTCAAGGGAGGGGGACTTACTGATGGCTATGTTCATCAGTTCTTCAGTTACTGCCACTGGACCAGTCCTGACCAAGTCCTGGCTGTACCAATAAAATGTTTCGCCCTCCGGTCACACCACAAAAGTATCCATTTGCCGCTGTGCTTCCATACCCTGCATAGTCGGAACTACTGCTATGCCAAATATCTGCATAAGATCTCTGCCCAAAAGGTTTACCGGGCATTTTGCAGAAACAACAATTTTGCTTTTCTGGGTCATCCCTGAAACAGGGTCAGTTATTGCTATGTTATGGGAGAGTGGCTCCCGATACAGCTGTCCATTAGCTGCTTTCACTAGAATGTAATGAAATGATTCTGAATTTTCTGGTAGTTTGGAAGGATGTATCAGGGTCCATGAAGCCCCTGAGTCACACAAGAATTTTACTTCCCTCCCCTCTCGCAGAAGTGTAACTTCTGGTTTCGTGTCTGCTAAATAGAGCTCCAGGCTCAATAATGCTAAGTCTAAAATTTCACTTTCTTCACCATCTGCAATTTATTGCACTTCCTCTATTTCTTCTATCACATTCTCTACTACCTCTATCACATTTAAGTTTGTCTTTTCTCGGTTACTCCCTTCTAGTGATTCTTGACTATCATATAGTCAGTCCTCACCCTCCTTATCTTCCATGGCTACCTTCTTGTTTTGCTTGCAATCCCTTGCTAAATGTTCCTTTTTTCCGCACTTAAAACATTCACCCCCTTTCTTTCTCTCTTCAAACTCCTCTGATCGCTTATCAGATTGTTTGTTTCCCTGGGCATTCTTCTTGCCCTTTTTCCCGGACTGTACTACATAAACTTCTGCTCCATCTTCTACAGAAAATACTTGGGCTTTCTTTTTCTTTTTACTGTTAAAATGCCTTTCGGCATGTCTAGCATATTCAAGTACCGACTGTAATCTACTTGTACGATGGTCTACCATGTGCTTTGTAATAAAGCTGCTTATAGGCAAAATACTGCCTTTCAAAAATGCATTCTTTAGCTGCTGCTCATACGGAGAATCATGTGTTTGGTCTTCAGGTACCTGCATTCCACAATGGTTATTAAAACACTCTAATAATCTAGCATAATATCTGTCAACATTTTCACCTTCTTGTTGGATGCATTGATTAATGCAAGTCCAATCTGCCCTAGGCTTTATTTCTCAGAGATTCGGTCTGTTAGGCCTTTCACTCTGTTATCCAGTTCTGCGTTGCTATGTGGGAGTGGCTTGTGTTCTGCTTCACGGGGATTCCAGTTGCCACTGATCATGTGCCAATCTGGACCTACGATTTGTCTAACTACTTTTTCTACTTCTTCTCCATTTAAATGATAACTTAACCTCATGCCCTGTAAGTCATCTAAGAATTTTCTAAAATTAACTTTTGGATGGGGAATTCCCTCTGTGGCTTTCCGGATGTCTTCCGGTGTCCACGGTCTATATACTAGGAGAGTCGGGTCCTGCCCTGCCTGTCCTGCCTGAGGATTCGGTACTTCTATGAGCGGACATATCTCTTCTTCACTCATAGCTCGTGAATTTTTGTTCATTTGATATAACTCAGTATCCCCTCTTAAGTAACGTGTTCGAGACCTAGTCTCGATGGGATCTCTGACATACGGTTTTGGCTTCGCGGTGACAGCCGAGTATAGCGGAGGTGGACCAGCTTGTCCACTCTCTTCATATTCTGGTGCAGGAAGTGGAGGGGGTGGAGGGGTTGATGCTATTACTAAATTATTGTCTTCTTTATCTAAAAACATAGCTTTTGAATTATTACCTTTTTGTTCCCTACGGTTTGCTTCCTCAATCCACCTGTGTGCCTGAGGAATGTCTAATTGATGTTGCTTTTTTACCTGACCTTTTGCGTCGGTTTTAAGCTGTTTGACAAGTTTAATAAGCGAGGATTTTTCTAATTTGCCATCAAATTCATATTTATTAACCCATTTTGTATAGTACCTAACATTGTCGGCACGCTGTAATTGCATATATTTTGCATCTTCAGTTAACGGTGGATCTCGGGAACTTTTTGTGCACTTATTACCCATATTGTTCTGACTGTTAGAATGTTATGTAACCCTTCTTATTTTCATCACAGTTTATCTAGAATAACTGCCTTACCTATTCTGTTTCCCTGATCTATGACAAGACTGCAATCTTTCTGTCCCTGATTTGTATAAAACAAATCTCCTGACAGATGATTCAAATTAAGTCCCTGATCTAAAACAGAAAAAAGGTAAATCTCACCTTACCTGAGCCTCCGTGCTTGATCACCAGGTTTGATGGAAAACCGTTAACTCGTCCTCCAGTCGCAGATCAGAAAAGTGGCCGGCCTCTTTTGAACGACAATTCAGTCAGAGGTCTTTTAGAGCAGAAGAACCGATGTGGTCTCTTCCCCGTACGGTTTCATGCCACCTGGCCCATCTGACCTGAGGTGAAGTGAGAGTTTCCGGTCCGAAGGACCAATCTGTCAAAGGAAAAACAACTTCAAAAAGATCAACACACGGCAGGTTCAGGTTAAGGCACTTTAATCTTGCAGCAAGGAGACAAAAACGTGCTAATACAGAGTTTGTCTAACTAGAATCAGGAAGTAAAGCTATTCTTATACATTTCTTACAAGACATTGCCTACTAAGCTGACGTAATAAATCACAAGTTCTTTCAATATTATTTCATAGCAGCTGTTTGTCCATGATTTTCTGCTGGCACATCAAGTTTACAAAAAAAACTTCCTAAGAAAAACAACGTGGCCTTGATGACCACTGGTCAGATACAACTTCTCACTATGTAATGTTGCCATTCAAGGTACTATGGCTAATTCAAGCACAAAGCAAGTACAGATTATAGTTAATTTCTTCAAGCAGTCTTTGTTCATCTGTATCTGTCTTTTCTGCAGCTGTGCATGTTCTCATAACACGAACAGAGCTGATTGTTCAAGTTCAGTAACATTATAGAAAACAGTATTTTTCTATTCATTATTTTCCTGACCTAGCAGATAATCACCTGCTTCTCACTAAATTTCCAAAAGGCATAAACCTGAATTTTGCTGTGCTAGCAAATACTAGGTCAGAGAGCATCTTGCAATTTCAGAAAGCATACTGCAGTTTGAAAAGCATCTTGTAATTTCATACAGAATTAAGCTGTACATAAAATAGAATGAAATGTGTTAACCCTTTTAGCTTCTAATAAGCACTAAACATATACATTAATACATATTTTTCTAACATATATCAACTCCAAGATCACACTACAGTGGGGAAAAGGTAAATTTCCTAATCCCTACTGTAATGTGATCTTAATAGAACTGTTCGATGAACAGCATGTTTGATGAGACATGCTGTTTGATGCTTTTTCTGTTCGATGGCTGAACATAGACATGAGCAGCTGTATACGATTCCCCAAATTTGGAACAGTAAATAAATTATACAGGTATATTCACAAGTCTTAAGTAAAGCATTCTGTTAAGGATGAAAACTTATAGATCTTATTTGATGAGAAAAGCCCATAATCTTAGTATAAAGTTAAGGATTATTTAAATTTCTATGTAATGCAATGTATCCATGCTGCCTCATAGAATTCTATAAAATATTATGTTTATAACTATCTAAAAGGGGAAAGTAGCATATGGGGATATGTCTTTAAATATGCTATTACTCAGCTACAGGAAGTTGCATGTCATTTAGTCAACTTCATTCTCGAATAAATTGTCATAGTAAAGAACTTGTGGAAGCTAGAAGTATATCTGTAGTGTCTGTGATATTTAAGTATCCTGATAAATGTCTAGTTTTTATGTCTGATTTCTATCCAAACAATAGGAATTATATTTACAGAATGCCTAAGTACAGATTCAAGTATGAGAAGCAGGCTTGAACAGAGTTAAATTCTGTCTAAAACTATACAGCTAAAACAGTAGAGGATGAAGACATGAGTTTTTAGCATTTAGTTAACCATTAGACACAATGATGCTTCCAGATATCATTCACAATGATGAAAATTGAAATGGGTCAAACACATAGCCCTTTGGAATACTCCAGGGGGGTGGCAGATGGGAGAGATGATATTATTCCAGCTAAGTGCCTGAGATTTTCCTTCATGAAAGCAAACCATCATATGAGTTTTATGTTCATATAGTCCAATGGCAAACAGGTTGTGAAAAACCTGGTGACTGACATTATCAAATGCCTTTATAGATTTACAGGTAAATACTATTCAGTCAGTCTATAAACTATTACACACTTAGCCAATAAACAGACAGTGACCAAAGGTGAGAGTCAAATCCTGAACCTCCAAGGCAAGTACAAATGTGACTCAGTCATTGTCCATGCTGGTGTGAATGACCTGAGACGTACCTCCCTGGACTACATGAAAAGAGACATAGAAGAGCTCTCTGAGCATGTAGCGCAGGCCGGTATGACCCTGACCTTGAGTAGCATCTTACCCTCACCAAGAATGATGCCACAATATGAAGACAAGATGATCAATTTCAACAACTGGCTTAAGTATTGGTGTGTCATTTAAAGGGGATCCAATGCCTGTCAGCCAGGGATGATATGCTCGACAAGCCACGATGCTTCGCTAGGGATGGCTTGCACTTGTCACCCCTGGGCTTTCGGATATTGGCAAAGGCTCTTGCTACCCCCATAGTGCCTTTTTTAGGCAAGGCTCAAAAGACAAACTCACCTCCATAGGTATCACAAGGGATAAGAAACTAAGAGTAATGCTACTCAACACCAGAAGTCTAAACCTCAAGATGCATGCACTCAAAACTCTCCTTAGCATGGAGAACATCGATATCTGTGCAGTAACAGAAACCTGGTTCAGGGCTCCTGAGAGCACCCCAGCACTACCAGGTTATACCTCATACCATGCTTTTCAGCCCCAAAACTTGGACTGAACCACAAAAGGAGGAGGAGTATCGATATTCATCAAAGATACCCACACCTCCAGGTTGGTGGCAAAGCACAAAGCATCAGAGACTATCCATGTGCAACTAACAGTGGGTAAAACTGCCTTCCAGTTTATAGCCTGCTACAGACCACCCTCCCAAACCCAGAAACCCCACTCGGCCTTCCTGAGAACACTGGAAAATATAAAGGTCTCTCCAAACACCATTATATTGGGCGACTTCAACTACCCAAACATAGACTGGGAGCATTACTTGTTACCACTCCCACAAGAGGGGAAAACATACTGGACCTGATCATCACCAACATGGGAACTCTATGCTCCAGACCAGAAGTGTATCCCTCACTGGTAAGATCAGACCATAAACTAATCTCAGTGAATATTCACATCCTGACCCCACCTCCTGCCCAGACAACCACAGTGAAAAACTTCTCTAAAGCAAATTTCACACTCCTCAAAATTGAGGTGGAATCCTTCAAAGCCCCCGGGCCCGTGGAAAATATGGCCCAGACCACAGAATTCTTTATAAATGCATTCTATGAACACCTTCAGGAATGCATGGATCATGCAATCCCAAATAAAACCAAGACCCAATCCTCCAAAGGCAGACGTCCTGTCTGGTGGACCCCAGCCATAAACAAACTATACAATAGAAGGAGGAAGCTACTACATGATAGAGCAAAATCCCAAAAAGGGAAGGCATCTCTGCTCAGGATTAGCAAAAAAACTAAGGGCACTCATAAAATCGTCTAAGGCCAGCTTCGAGAGAAAAATTGCACAGGACACTAAGGATAATCACAAAGCTTTCTTTAGTTATGTTAGGAACCTGGGTGGGAATTCCCAGATATGCTCAGAATTAGTCCAAAATGACAAAAAATACACTGAACCCACAGACATTGCCAACATCCTAGCTGACAGGTTCAGTGCAAACTTCTCCCCCCCATCCCCACCAAAAGGGCAAATATCTATCCTAGCAGAGTGCTGCCCCCCTGACATCTCAGATGCTCAGGTAAGAGCCACCCTCTCCAAAGCAAAAAACACAGCATCAATGGGACCAGACGGTGTCCTGGGCTGCGTCCTACATGAACTCCAAGAACAGCTAAACCCAAACATAAAACTACTGTTCAATCTCAGCCTTACTACAGGATATGTACCCAAGGAGTGGCGTACAGCAACAGTGGTCCCTCTCCACAAAGGTGGTGCCTCAACTGACCCTGGAAACTATCGCCCCATAAGCCTGACTAGCTTGGTCTGCAAAGCTATGGAAAGGATCATCATGGACTTCATAAATAACGATATTGGGGACCTACAGACACTGGATCCTACCCAGTTCGGCTTTGTTAAGGGCAGATCCTGCCTCTTAAACCTGGTCGACTTCTTTGAAACAGTCACCAAGGCCATTGACAAAGGGAAGGTGGTCCACACAGCCTACCTGGACCTCGCAAAAGCCTTCAATACAATACCCCACTTGGGCATTATAGATAAGCTCACCAGCTTAAATATAAACCCCTATGTCACTAGTTGGGTTGCAAACTGGCTCAAGGACAGAACCCACATGGTTAGAATTGCTGGAGCCATGTCAGACTCCAAACCAGTTACAAGTGGCGTCCCACAAGGCTTAGTCTGGGACCTCTCTTGTTCGGTATATATTTCTCGGAGGTACAGGCCAACACGTAAGGACTGTGGCTGACCAAGTTCGCAGATGACTGCAAACTGGGCGCCATAATCGACTCTCCAGCCGACACAAGCATCCTCCAAAAGGGCCTCATAGAAACAGACAATTGGTGCCAGAGACATGGCCTCAAGCTAAATGCCAAAAAGTGTATAGTCATCCCCTTTGGCAAAAACAAAGTGCCCACAAATTACCACATAGGTGGCAATCCATTAAGTACAGAAGAAGTAATTAGGGACCTGGGGACCCAAGTTGATAGCAATCTCTCATTTGACAACCACATGGTCAAAGTGGTTAGAAAAACATTTTATATAGCCCACCTAATCATGAAGGGTTTCACATCTAGATCAGGGGAGGTCATCGTGCCTCTTTACTCATCCCTCATCAGGCCCATAATTGAGTACAATGCCCCTTTTGGGATGTACCTTACCAAGCACCTGCAGCAACTGGAAAGACCCCAAAAGTACCTCACCAAGAGGATCAAAGGGCTCAAACAGATACCATATGCTGCCCGGTTAAAGAAACTCCAGCTCTACTCAGCGGCATACCGCCTGTTCAGAGGCGATCTGTGCCTGATGTATAAAGCCATGTCCAACCCGGAATTAATGGACATGCTGTACCTCAGAAAATCCAAATCCCATCGAGCTAAGTGCTCGAGAGACTTGAACCTCAGCACTGAAATAAATAGGACATGCTGGAGGGACAGATTCATAACCCAGAGGCTCCCTCCACTCTGGAATAAAATCCCAGTCCAGGTTAGGCAGAGTCCCTCATTGACTCTCTTCAAGGGGAATCTTGATGAGTGGATGGGAGATCGTAGGTTTACCCCGGGTATCACTTCTGTGTCACTGTTAGACAGAGGCACAGTATACTAACCTCGAAAAAGGGCATAGCAAAATAAATTTAAAATGGGTGGCGAAAGCCAAACACATTCTGGCTAGGCTTATAAATGCCCTAGGGCAGATAGCCTAGTATGAACCTATGAACCTATAATATACACAAGCTAGGCAATTATTTACTACTTAGCAGAATGTGTACTTAGTACTGGGGCATTGGCCATCTGCCGACGCTCCTGTATCCACTGTTCCAGGACATCTCCCCTCCGCCGCTTCAGGTCAGCATGGTGGTGCCTGACCTGCTTACCAGTCCGAGGGATACCTGTGGCACTGGTGGGGTCATGGGTGAGACTGTCCCAGGCCCCCATTTTGTACTGCGAGCCCTGGTACTGGCCCTGCAGTAGTCTCTGATCATGGTGTTTTACCAGGAGCCATACCATGAATTTTGACTCCTGGATGCCCCAGCGCTGTGCTTTGAATCGAGTGCCTTCACTCACACCAGCCATTCTGCCTGCAGTAGGAAGCTACAACCAGTTATGAGACATATTCCTACCTGTGGGGTTTAAATACGGCTATTTTCCCCGCACTTTTCTGTGACTGGCCAGTTTTGAAAAGGCTAAGCTATGGGCACATCTGCTTACATAAGGTTGGCACTGTTTAAAGAGGTATACCACTAGGCAGATTGAATTGGATCCCCTACACATTGCTTACACTTACTAACATGAGCTGTGCTGCGGTTAGCATTGCTTTATAGTTGATTATCACTATATTTGCCATTTGGCAATGATTTATTCTTCATTACAGGTTATATATGTGTCTGGTATCCGTGAATCATGTGTACATACACTGTATGGGGACCTGGGGACTTCTACACTTTATTGCAATAACACCTCAAATCTATGCTTACTGCAGTACTCCAGTTCACATGTTTATGTTATGTAGCAGGTAATACCACTTCACACTGTACATAGATTCAGTTCACATGTTTGGTTTGATTTTCCTGTGGTGAGGATTAGTTTGCTGATACCTCATTCATATCTATTGCTATGATGGCTTAATGATTAGCTACTGTGACTATAGTGTACAGGATCCTGAGTTTGAGCCTTGCAGAGGCAGTTTATTTTGTTGCTGGGCAGAACATGGGCCGTTGGATCCAGAGTGATTAAGGCACTTTAAAGCAGTTGTAAGTGAGTTTGTGTGGGTTTGCTCGACGGTAAGCACTGCTAACCTTCGGTTACAGTTTCAGTTAGCTTCTACTTTGCTTAATCTGTGTAGGCAATGCTTACCCCTGCGCAAATGCACTTAAACATGCTTACTAGTACCTATATATGCTTACTACTGCTTATTTGTGCTTAAACCTACTTACTAGTGCCTTATTCATTATGATACTGACACTTCACATGTGCATTTAATGCAGTACTCCAGTTCACATTTAAATGTTATTTAGTAGGTTATACAGCAAAAAAATTTAAAAAATGTTCATATACTGGCTCCACCAACACTGGTTCTACTAACAACTTGATTTTGCATTCACATTCTAATGCAACATCGCTTCCTAATGGGCAGCGCTCACCGGTACACCAGAGCGCTAATAACGATACACCTAATACTGACCAGCTACCCCTGCCTTCTGCACATCATACTGGTTTACTTCCACCTCCAGTTGGACATGCACCAGGGGGTAGTGATTTTGTCCGTTTCCAGCAGCAAGAAGGTAATAACGGAATTGCCAATATTAATATAATTCCATTGATTACTAATTTTCTTGGCAATAACAACTTCTTCAGTCAAAGACTAGTACCTCAGGTGGAATCAACTACAGAATTAAATGGTGAGAACTCTAATTTATCTGATAAAATTGAACAATTTGATAACAAGTTATATAAATGTAAAAAACTCCAGTTAGAAGTTTCGTATTTGAATGAATGTATTGGTAACAAGGTAGTTCCTAAAGGTCTCCGCCAGTGGAGGTTTCCCGCTGGATTGACTGATAATTCACCTTTTTATCAAGAACTGACTGACCTATTTGACCGACAAGGTTTCGAGTTCTTGAAGGCACTTATTTCATTCTATTCTAAAGACATTACTGCTTTAACAGCTGAACTAGAGACCTTGGAACAGGAAATTGTAACTAATCCAGATTTTTTCAGATACAAATATGAATATTCTCGCATTTTTTCTAGTATTGAAGCAAGTTTAAGTAAACTACTTTTCACTAAGAAAAAGAAGCTCACCAGAGATATCACTGATTACTCTAATAATCGTGCGTACCCCAGACTTTCTATTAAGGTAAATGATTTACCTTATGAGAACATTTCTGATGTGCAACATAATAATGATGCTCATTCTATTAACAACAATAATTTTCGTAATAGCTCTGTTCACAATTTTCAGAATAACTCTGTCCATTATAACGACAACAGACAATTACCACGAAGGAGTCCTAGATTTAACAATAATAATAACAACAATGTGACCAATGGTGGCCACCAGCAAGGTGGTTCGCTTCAGGTTGAATCTAGGGACAACAATCAGCCTAGTGGTTCATCAGGCCAGTCTGTAGAGGGTACTATCCAGCAAGATCATCAGGATTTTCGCCCTGTCAACAACGCACAGAGATACAACCCTCCCCAGGCCCAGATGCAGAACAACACCAGGAACAAGAGGAAGGGACGGAGGAGATAAATGATTCTTTGGACTTCGGTGTTCAACCTAAATTACTCACAAGTACTAATTGCAACTTTACTGTTTACAACTACACTCTTTTAAACATACAACAAGACATGGTGGACTTCATGGCCAAAGACCTTTCTTTTGTCCCAAGTCAATATATGGACATTGGTAAAACTATCATAGACCTTAAGGTATTTGTAAGAAAGCTTAACTTAAATTTATTAATGGGTAACACCACTGATATTGTGAATACTTTAAGAGTTTCCAGTTCATACAATCCACCACTTCATCCTTTGTTAAATACATTTGAAAAAATCTGTGAGATGGATCTTTGGGCTATTAAGAATCGAGTAATGTATAGCAACCATAAACACCTTGCTAACATTTCCCCTTTAGAATGGGACTTCCTTAGTCTTTTGAAGGATTGCAACATACGAGTTATGAAACCAGATAAAGGGGGTGGGGTGGTTTTTATGGACCACTGTAAGTATACTGAATATATGTCTGAGCATTTGGACACACCAGCCTATAGCAAGGTTTCTTTGAACGAAATACATGTTGCATACCACAAAATCAACAACATTTTGTATGATTTATTAATGGACGGGTTCATTGATGGGGATGCCTATAGATATCTTAATATAGCAGCTCCAAGGATCCCCATTTTCTTTGGGACTCCCAAACTTCATAAACGTTTGAATGCACCCCCTTTCCGCCCCATAGTTGACGGGAGGGGGTCTATCACTTACCCATGTGCTAAATTTGTTGACAACATTATCAAACCCCTTATTGACAAGGAGGTGCATATATGTAAAGACTCCTGGTCCTTTTTGGAAAATATTAACAAATTAACGTATAACCCCCAGGCAGTGTTCTTGACTATTGACGTCAAGGACCTTTATACTGTCATTCCCCAAACTATTGGTTTAGCTTGGGTTAGGGAGTATTTATCAGCAAAAAAAGTTAAAGATGACATTATTTATGTCACTTTAACCCTCCTTGAGACAGTTTTAATGAATAACTACTTTACTTTTGAGAACAACTTTTATCTGCAAACCTCAGGGGTGGCCATGGGTTCGCCCTGTGGCGGTACATTTGCTAATGCTGTAATGGCGAATTGGGAGTCCACACTTCTATTTAAAGATGACTTATTCCAACAATATGTCACCTGGTACACTAGGTACCAGGATGACATATTTTGTATTTGGGAAGGAAACAAAGATCTCATACCTTCCTTTCTGGAAAGGATTACTAGTATGACTGACTTTTTAGAATTCACTCACACAGTTGATGACACCGAGATTAACTATTTGGACATTCTCCTTATCAAGGACACAATTAATCATAGGTTTAAAAGTGTCATCTACAGAAAACCCACATATTCTAACTCTTTGTTGCACTTCTCTAGTAACCACCCATACCACCAAAAAAGATCTGTGGTAAAAGGTCAGATTGTCAGGGTAGCACGTATGGTAACAGATGATACGGACTTTAACAGTGAATGTAACAAGTTAATGAGTATGTTTGAATCTAGGGGGTACCCAATCAACTTGTTAACTAGTATTATTTCGGAGGTATCACGTAAACGTGAGGAAGGGTATTTTTTTCCCCTTCTAACTGGTCATCATAACACTAATAACGCTAATAACCACGAAGAAGTTATTTCTACTATTAGTCCAAATTTTAGGACAAATAAGCAGAGTGGCAACACGTACTGTACTAGTTTTTTGTATACCTTCTCCTTAGATTATCAATTAATCAAGGGGATCATTAATAAAAACTGGGACATAATAAAAAATGAAGGAACTCTTCTTACTGTATTAGGTGATAGGCCTAAAATCACTTATATGAGAGGCTATAATTTAAAAGCAATTTTGGAGAAGAACAAGCCAAAAAGGGCATCAAATCGACCATCAGAGATGTTTAAATGTGGCTTTTGTGCCCAATGTAGACACATTAAGGTGGCAACACATTTTTCTATTAATGGTAAGGAATATAAAGTTAAGGACCACTATAATTGTGAAACTAAATCGGTCATTTATGCAGCATTGTGTAATTTTTGTAATGCGTTCTATATTGGGAAAACGGAACGCAAGTTTAAAACTAGAATATACGAACATATTTACGCCACTGCCAAGCAAGACCATACTAATGCCCTAGCTAGGCATATTATGGAACACAACGACCATCATTTTAGTTTTATTATTTTACAGCAGATTATCCCAGACATCAGAGGTGGTCCTTGGCAAATTCATCTCGAAATAGACGAACTATTATGGCAGATTCGTACAAGAGCACACATTACCCCTGGTATTAATGACGCCCTTTCCATTAAGTGTGTTTTGAGATGGCTCTCTTATAATAGGTAACCCCTTTTAACTATCGCTGGTGCTTATGCCTACATTTACTATTACCTCTTGCCTTGTGACTATTAGAGTTGTTTGTATTGTCCCTTAGTTTTGGGTACAGCACATGTGGTGACATTCCAGTTATTCCCTGTCCCTGTGTGCAGTTGAATTATCTACTGGAGTTTTTTATTAGCTTAAGCTTCACTGATGTAACTATTTATTTATTTATTTATTTATTTATTTATTTATTTATTTATTAGTACAATAATGAATTGTCCTAATTTTGTATAGAGAGTAATTTTATTTCTTGATTTATTCAATTTAATTTTGTTCAATGAGATAAATATTTTATTTGTATATATACATATATATACATATTTTTTTCTTTTAACTAGGCTGTTGGTAACACATTGATATTAATTTCTAAGCACAGCACAATTTATTTGCACATACTGCATGAAGATTATTACATTTAGCAAACATCATTTGCTGTGTTTTTTATGTTTACTACAAAACAATGACTAGTATTTAACAATGTAAAGTATATTGCTGTTTTAAGGTTTCCATGGTTTTTTCTTAATTGAAAAATGCACTTGCTCTTGATTTGTTAAATCATTTGTAACTTATTTAAAATAGTTGCCATTTGAATGATTCATGTTTGTCTGATGAAGGCAGAACACTGTTTCTGCCGAAAGCGCTTACTTTTACTTGGATTTTATTAAATATTTTCAGTTTTTAGCCTGCTCTCATTGTGTTCCAGCTCGCTTTTCTGTTGTTTACTGGGTTTGTGTGTTTTCAAGTCGTGTATCATATACAGATTTCACATGGGAAATGGTATGTGCTGCAGTTGGACCCAAACCGGGAATGCCTGCCCATTAGGCGGATGCTCTGACCACTACACAATTGCTGTGATGCTTCACTTGTATATATCTTCCTTGTTATCCTCTTCAGTCTTTTAAGCTGCTTTAACCATAGCTAAGCGATGGGCATACCCACGCACCTATGGTTAGCTGTACTCAAAGTTTAAAAGAAAATATAGGGGGGATTTCTTCTTTTTATTTTTATGTCCTGTTGCTGTTGAACACATGGGGGACTGTTGGTGGGGATATGCAGACACCTATGAGCGGTCTCACTCATTTATTTACACTTTCTGCTGTTCTGCTTTGCAGGGGCGTGTTTATTCTGAGAGCTCTGCTCTCAACACGCCCCTTGCACTCATCCATGCTCCGTGTAGGATTAGGAGTTCAGGCAGCGCGCCTTCATTAATATGCATGGCATGCTGCCGTCCTCCTCCTAAACAGCTGCTTCCATGCAGGATTAGACTAGTCCTGCACAGAAGATTTGTGAATCTGGTGGAAAGATTCACAAAACACATAAAACTTTTATTTTTGCAAGGGGGGGGGGGGGGCAAGTCTTCCTATACCCCAGATCTCTTTATATACCAACTCTGAGGTCACAGCACTCAGAGAAAAGGGAAAGGGTACAAAGATAACAAGAAAAAGAAATGCAAAATTTGCCACATCTCCCTTTTCTGAGTGGAATACAATACTCAACATGTAACCATGTTAGTGCTGGCATCCCTTTAAGTCAGTACACAGTAACAATGTTCTTCCTGCTACAGCATTGTTTATGTTGCACCAGCTAGATTTGACAAACAGCAGATTCCCAAGCCGGCATCCATTTCAGAATTTTCAGATTGCTGAACATCTACCTTATTACTCTACAGAAAATATATTTTTTTCTTAATATAATATTCTAACATTCCCTTTTGAACAGTTTTTCATGCCAGAGCACTTTGCTTTCGCATGGTTTCTGAGGAATTGTATATACTGGGGTACTTAAATCCTCTTACAATGTGCAACAGATGGATTTATAAATCTAAGTTTCCTCCCACATTTTTATTTATTTATTTTATTTTATTTTACATTTGTTGACCGGGAAAGTCCGACTAGGTTCCACAGATCCTGTTTTCAGCGAAGGCCCGGGGAGAAATGCTCCAGAAGCATGTCTTTAGAATCCCCGAAGACATGCTGCAAGTGGATTGGACATGCTAAAATTGGCCCTATGTGTGAGTGCGTGCATGTGTGTGCCTTCCGTGGAAGGTTGGGCGCCAGGCTGGTAACTCAATACCGTAAAACTCCACTGCCAATCATGAGCGGACAAGGTGATCCGCTGTGGTGACCCCTAACTGGGAAAAGCCAAAAGAGAGAGGGGGGATTTATAAATCTAAATATTTTATCAGAATAATAATTCAGGTGCCAGACTTCATTAAGCACTAAGAAAGAAGAAAATTAAAATCTATAGTTGTTACTATCTGCAGCATACAGATAACACTTGTAAATCAGTTTAGAACTCTTTTTACTTTCGTCCTGCCTAGAAAAAGTACCTAAAAGAACAAAGTCATATTTGGTCTGGCTTCTTTATTCTACCTGTTTCATTCTTGCATGTCTTGCCTTGAGGACTTAGCATGAGTGTTTTGATACTGCATTGTTTAGAGTGAGTAGCTTGAAAATCATGAGATTGATTATACATGCCTCTCTGAAAGTGGACCCAAGTGTTTTCTTTAGAAATGTCAGTTCTTGTAATTTTTGGAGGGTTTCCAAGCAGCTGAACAGATAAATCTGAAGAAGCACAGTTTTACAAGAGACTTAGTTATTTTTTCACTGATTGAGGGGATCGTGTCAGCAGCAAACAATGCACAGATTACTGCCACGCAAGAACAGTTAATGGAGTCTGTTAAGCGCTACCTGAAAATCTTTATTTTTGTTTTCTTTTACAGTGCTGATTTCACTTAGGTTATCAATGACAATGTTTCTTAAGGCAGTTACACCTACAGGAGTAATGTATCATTATATTTTTAGAATCCAGTACTGAACTGATTTGTTCAAATAATCACTTATATACATCTCATCATACTCTACATTTTCCATGCAGTCAAACACAACACCGTATATTCAGAATTTCTATAACACCCCCAGCCCTTACCCAGTAGCATACTGCAGAGCTAAAAATGTGAAATCATTTTAAGGATACATAGTTTTATTTTGCTGTTTGCGGTTTATTGTTGAAGTAAAACTCAAGGGATAAAAGTTTCAAAAAAGGTGAATTACAAAAACCTCACAGTAAAGACCAACAATATTTCCTTAATGCCAGATGTTTACCTACATTATTTTGATGGTATCATCAGATTTCACTCAATGAAATACTAGCAAATAGATTCTCTACATAAAACAGCAAAAGTCCAATGGCCAAATATGAAACATCACATGTTCCTCTCATGCAGGTGGTTATACTCTACCCCAACTTTACATGAGGGAAGTTGCCTCTATTACCACCAACCCTACCACAGATAGTCACTAGTTTACAGAGCCAAGAGCAAGGGTATACTCAGTAAATGACATAGCTACTGACTCTCCTTTACAAAAAAGAAACCACCAAAGAATGTATTAATGAGAACTGGTTGAGCAGACTCATGCATTTGAGCAATGTTACACAACAGCAGAAGGACCATGTCAGTCAACAACACTGTGCCTCTGGGGACATGATTTTACCTCACTTTCTCTGGTAGACTGATTATGTATCAAGAAAGGAATCACCACAGTCAATAAATAATTCAGGTACACCTCTGACAGCCAGCTTCATGCAGGAAAAACTTCAGCTAGTTGACTTTGTGTTAAAATTGCTCTACAATGCCGTGTTTGTAAAAACTTAAAAAAAAACGGTGAAGGCAGTGACAATTTACCTCTCTAAGTGAATACATGTTCAAGAAGACATGCTAGACATGGTACTAAACAAGTCAGAAGGGTCATGGTTCTTCAGATGAAAACACCATCATCTAAATGTGATAGTGCTACTATGTTGACCTGACACAAAGAGGGTAAAAAAGAAAAACACAAAATGTGAAGTGTAACTTTTGGGGAGGGGGATTATACTAAATTGGGAAAGTCAAAACTGAAGTAAGTATGCTGGTCGATGTACTCTTTTCAGCCATGAATCAGATCACAGGCACAATGGTAAATAATACATACGCACTCTACAGTTTGGTTTGGCATAGGAAATCAATCATTATGTTTGTTTATGGGAGGTTCTACAGTACCTGAAGAAAGGCACCCCCAAAGACATGGGGGGAACATGCAAACTCCACACAGTGGCTCAATGTCCAGATGCCAAGATTGAACCCCAGTTCCTGGACCTGTAATGCAGAGATGTTTTCTCTGAACCACTAAGCTATCCAATAACCATGCTTGTCTGTGTACAGGGAATCCCGAAGTCAAGAGTTTAAAGAGTTTATCAAAATGGGCCTTGGACAGAGTACCTAAGTTTACAGTCAAGTGAGTGAGCAAAAAAGTAAATACGGGAAAATAGAATAGGTTGATTTAACTTTATGTCAAGCTAAGGGTGGTGATTATGGCTAAAGTGATAGCATACAAACATTGACAGGGGAGAATGCAAAGAAATGGAAGAGGCAAAATAAGGAGATGGAGAAAAAATGAGAAGAAGACACTAAAAACACAGCTTGGAAGAAAGTTGGCAGGTGGCATTAAGAAAGTGAAACAAATCTTTTCTTACTATCCATAAAACCATGAAACCAAAAGAAGAGTGTGTGACCATGCAGTTAAACCTGTGGAATTAATCAAAAAAAAAAAAACAAGCACAAGCTCACATAGTGTCCAGAATCAGGACTGTTACAAGCCCAAGGAAATAAGTCCATTCAAAATCACCTCCAATAAGTACAAACAAGAATTGAATAAGTAAACTTCATTATGTTAAGCACTTTTGTCCTTTTACAGTATAGGACTATAGAACCTGGGGTCTTTTTCTACGTATACTATAGAAAAAGAGGAGGGAAGCAACAGACCTAATCAGACAGAAGAGGAATCTGGTACTATTTCACCTTGTACAAGTAACACAATGTATTAAATTGCTACTTTGCCACAACTATATTCTTCTCGTTGAAAATGGAGGGCAGTGTGGCATGCTGGGAAGGAGCTAGGAAAGAGTGAGGGAAGCAGAAAATGGACAAAAGATAGAGAGAAATAAGAAACAACAAACTGTCTGCCTGAAGACAGAGCAAAATGTAGGGACCAATTGGGCAGGCTCCCTGATTTTACAGAAACCTAGTGATCATTTTGGGTTGTTTCTGAAACTGAAAAGCATGAACTTGTTTTAAGGGAGACATAAGCAAATCTTTAAGATGATGCACACTTGGAAGGTTAGCTATTATGTGCTGCTTTGTGTGAGATATGCCTATGAGCAGAATGCTAATAAAGGACAACTGCTGATTAATATATGCCTGACTGCAAATTAATAGTAAAAAATGCACAGTGGTAAATCTACGCTATTCCATGTGTAAGTGTATGGGGTGGGGAGAGACTGCTCTTGTACAATGCAGCAGATTTATATTATGTATTTATTTATTTTCTTATTTATTTCTGTATTTATTATTTATTAACTGGACTGGTCCATGGACCCTTTTCAGGGGCAACAATAAATACTCTGAATACATGGAAAAAGGCACTGAAGCGAAGAGAACATGCAAACTCCTAAGCGACAGTAATCAGATGTCAAGAATGAACCCCAGTTTATGGAAATGTAAAACAAAGATATTACCACTGAGCAACTGTACTTTCTAATGACCACGCTTTTTATGTCTGGAGACAGCCCAGTGTTCTTTTCTGATATCAATGTGTGGCTCCAGGACTTTCCTTGTTTTGAGGGAAGTTGGATGTGTGAGTCTGAGAAAACATGCCTTAAGATGACTGACAGGGATTTTTGACAGATGTTTAGCATTCACCAGGTGGCCCTTTTAGGAGATGTGATTTACTGCATATTTGGATGTAGCTGAGAGGTGCAGCAGGCAGAGGTGCCCCTCTGGCAAAAGATAAAACAGATTTTAAAATCTGTTACACATGTTGTTGTGCTATACATTTCAGTTGTACATGTGGCAGAGTGAAGTTCTAACAGATTTTAAAGGTTGTTTTACCTTCTGCCACTGCTCCTTGCTAGTCATCACTGCCTGCTGTTACTCTCTAGAGCAAGACATGATCTTAACAATACTCAGGGTGTCAGTAACAAGGTTTAGACAAGCATCCCTAAGTGCTGTTAAGATCAGGACTCAACACTAAGAATATACTTAAACTTATGTTTTCCTGATTTTGGAGTGTTATTGTGGTGCTACATGCACTACATTGCTCTTTTCTTAAAATAAGTCATCTATATGCAATAGCTAAATAAATTCCTACCAGAAAAACTATTGGAACTTACTTCTAAATCCATATTTAATGCATAACCTAACCTCTACCAGTACTAGTGTTGGCACTTGCTTTAACTTAATTTACCAGAATAAATATTGACAATTATATTACCTTTTCTAAGTACCCTACTTTAACTAAGACTAATAAATGTCTGGGACTTCCAAGATGGCTGCACATTGATTAACAGCTTAATTCTAGCTCTCCCAGTGTGAAAACAGAAACTCAGCAGAGAAGGCCAGTGGGCTTTTGTGTTTCTGGGTAAATTTCAGTAACTGGCTAGTAAGTATACTACCAGGATGCCAGGAGAAAAGAAATACAGAAGACCTTAAGGAAAATCAGCAAAAAAAAAATTATGAGAAAAAAACACTGACTGGGAAAAGTACTGCAGCTGTTCAGCAAAAAGCACTGCAAATTCCAGACATGACTTCCAGTAACCTAAAGGAAAGCATATGACAATTGCACATAGACTGGTTAAAATAAACAAAACACTGATGGAGTATATCAACTCAAACAATAAAAGGCTGACAAAATAGAAGAAGCTTTAAACAGATATTCAGATGACGTAATAAAATTGCAAATATCAGAAGTCAAAATGAAGAAAAGGCTGGCTGAATATGAGACTTCTCAAGAAGAGATTTTTAGCTGTACCAGAGAAGCTGGAAGGGATACATTTTATGAAACCACAAAGTAACTGGACTGCAGGAGTTGTTAAGTGAGTTGTTAAGTGCAGGAGTTGTTAAGTGAAAGGGCGCATTGTGTGCATACTCCAAACCTGAATATGATAAAGCAACCTAGACCTTTAATAGTAAAGATGCAATCATACCAGCAGAAGGAGTTGATTCTGACAAAACTGTGGCAGAAGGATAAAGTACTAAAAGTGATAGACAGTATGGAGAATGATTACTCATTGTGCACCAGCCAGAACAAGAGCAAATTTATTCCCGTATTCAGGGAATGTTGAGAAGCAGGCATGAGATTCAAACTGCTGTACCCAGAAGTCTTCAAAATATTCTTCCCTGGAGAGACAAAATCATTTTTTATGAAGTACATGCTAAGGAGGAAATACAAAATTTTGTCCAACAAAAACACAGCTGTGAAGCAGAAGGAGATTTTTCTTCTTGTTCTTCTGGTGACAAAGACCACAGAGAGATTGTGTCAATGAAACATTTTCCAATGTATCAATGGAAAATGCTAGAGAGAAGGAAGGGAGCATGAGAGCTGAATAGAAGAAACAACAGTTGGAGTTTTTTGAGTCTGTCCATATAAGACAAGTGTTTAAGGCATAGAATCCTCTTTGTGAGGTACTTTTGTGGCCTCTCCAATTGTTACAAGTGTCTAGTGAGGTACATGCCAAATGAGGCATTGTACTCGATGATTGGCCTAATGAGGGAAGAGTAGAAGGAGACAATGACTTCTTTCTTCCTGGATGCAAAACCCTTAGTAATGAGATGTGCCACATAGAAGGACTTTCTGACCACAGTGGCAACGTGGTGGTCAAAAGAGAGGTTGCTGTTAACCTGTGTTCCCAGATCTCTTATAACGCCTTCTGTATTCAATGGACTGCCATCAATGTGATAATTCATGGGAACTGTTTTTTTTCCATAGGGGATGACAACACATTTTTTGTCATTGAGCTTAAGGCCATGGTTCTGACACCAGTCGTTGGTCTCAGTGGGTCCTTTCTGTAGGATGTCAACATCACTTGGGGAGTTAATAATAGCTATCACAAAAAACAGATCACCTGTAGTTTTATTATCTTTATTATCTTTGTTAATAAAGTGAGCATTTTCTACTCGTTCGTTTCTTTTGCTGAGTTAATAATAGTTCCCAACTTGCAATCATCTGTGAACTTTGTCAGCCAGAGTCCCTTCGTCTTGGCCTGGACTTCAAACAAGTAGATACCACAGGAGAAGACCCAGGACTGAACCCTGTGGGGCTCCACTGGTGACTGGTTGGCAGTCTGACTTGGAGTTGGCTACTTTCACACTGTGGGTTCTATCTTTGGGCCAGTTTGTAAACCACCTAGTGATATAGGGGTTGATGCCTAGCTTAGTGAGTTTTTCTATGATTCCTGAGTAGGGAATGGTATCAAAGACCTTGGCCAGATCAAGGTAGGCTGTATGAACCACCTTGCCTTCATCCACAACTCTGGTGACTGACTTAAAGAAGTCAACCAGGTTGAGCAGGCATGATCTACCCTTCACAAAACCAAACTGTATGGGATGCAGAGTTTGGAGATTCCCTATATCCTTGTTTGTTAGGTCCATGATGATGTGTTCCATATCTTTGCATAACAGACTTGTCAGGCTAATGAGGTGATAGTTCCCAGGGTCTGTAGTCACTCCTCCTTTGTGGAGAGGGATGACTGTAGCAGTGCGCCATTTAGCATGAAAAAATCCTGAGGTGATGCTGTGATTGAACAGGGCACACAGGTGAGGTGCCAGTTCACTCTGTAGTTCATGAAGAACACAGCCAGGGATATTGTCAGGTCCCATAGAAGCTGTATTCTTGGACTTGGACAATGGTGTTTTAACCTGTGCAACAGTAATACTGGGTGCCTGGCAATCTACTGGTATTGTGATTGGTCCTTTGGTGGGTGGAGAGGGGTAAAGTTGACACTGAATCTGTCCACCAGTATATTGGCAATATCTGTCGGCTCTATATAGGAGGTACCATTGTGCAGTAGCTCAGAGCAAATTTGGGTATTGCCGTGGAGATTCTTTACATAACTATAGAAGACCTTGTGGTTGTCTTTACTATCTGCTGCAATTCTGTTTTCATAGCTAGCTTTAGAGGATTAGATGAGGGATATCAACTTTTGTTGAAGCTGATAAGGGAGTTTTTCCAGTCTTGGGGTTTCACTTTATTCCGCATCAGTTTCCTCCTTCTGTTGTAGAGTTTATTTATGGCAGGGGACCACTAGATTGGCTTCCTTTTTTTTGGAGGAGAGCATCTTGGTTCTATTGGGTACGGTGAGATCCATGCATTTGTGTACACGCTCATACAGGGCATTAGTGTATGATTTGGCAGTCATGCAACTGTTCTCCATTTGCATGGGGTGCTGTGAAATTAGCCACCTCTGTTTTTAGGAGCCCAAAGTTAGCTTTGGAGAAGTTTTTCATGGTGGTTACCTTTGCGGGGGGGGGGTGTATTTCCAAGGTGATTATTTTGTGGTCAGATCTAACCAGGGAGGAGTTGACTATTGGTGTACAGCAATGGTCACCCATGCTAGTAATGACAAGGTCAAGGATGTTGCTACTTGAAGTGGGGGTAAGAACAAGCTGGTCCAGGGTATTGGAATTAATGAATTCCAGGAAACACTGGACAAGTGTATTGGTACATGAGTAGTTTTCCCAGTTAATGGAGGGGTAGTTGAAGTTGCCCAATATGAGAGTGTTAGGTTGGACGCTAATATTCTCCAGAGTGCTTAGGAACATGGAGTGTGATTCTTGGGACATGGTTGGGGACCTATAGTAGGTTACGACCTGAATCACTGTCTTACCCAATGTTAGCTGCACCTGAAGTATCTCTGATGCATTATGTTGGGCTACCAGTTTGGAGGTGTGCACATCCATTTTGAATATGGAAACACCACCGCCTTTTGAGCTTTGGTCCAAGTTCTGGGGCCAAAAGGTGTGGAATGAGTTATAGCCTGGTAGTGCAGGGGTGTTTTCTGCTGCCTTGAACCAGGTCTCTATTACAGCACAAATGTCAATATTCTCCATTTTAAGGAGTGCTTTGAGTGAGTGAATTTTGAGATTTAGACTTCTAGTGTTGAGCAGCATGACCCACAGACTGCATTTAATGTAGGTGTTACTGTGGTAATTTGGTCTTTGGAACACCACCAAAAAAGGCACTATAGGGGTGGTAAGAGCCTTAGCCAGTATCTGGAAGCCCAGGGGTGACAGATGCAGGCCATATCTGGCAAAGCATCGAGGTCTGTCAATCATGTCATCCCAGGCAGACAGATACTGGATTCCCTTAGAATGACACCAGAAACTTAGCCAATTGTTGAAATCAATCATTTTCTGCTTGTACTGTGGTATCATTCTGGGCGATGGTAGGAGCCTACTCAGGGATTAGGCTCATACCTGCCTGAGCTACATAATCTGAGAACTCCTCAATATATCTCTTTTCAAGTAGTCTGGGGAGGTACGTCTCAGGTCATTCACACCCAATGACAGAGACATATTTGTACCTGTTGCTGAGGGACCTGAGTGCATGTGTTATGTGGTGGATCCTGGCACCTGACAGGCAGCTGACTGTTACTTTCTTCTTATTCAACCTAGTGAGTGAGACATCAGTGTGCCTCACTATCGAGTCACCGATGACTAGTGTGTTGGGCATGCTGTTTTTGCCTTAGGGACTTTGGTTGAGTGGTACACTGTTTAGGAGAGTTATGTGTCTCATGATTAGTGCTGTGTTGTGGTGGTCTAGTGTGTTTCTGCCTTGGAGGTCTCTGCTGTTTGGGTAGATTTTTATTAAGAGCCTCCACCAACATTGGGTGTGTAGTTTGTGCTTTTATGTGAAGGCAGTGCTGGTGTGTGTTCTGGAGGGCTATGTGTTCCATGTGGTGTGGTGCAAGTGTTGACCTTCTCCTCTTGACCAGCCATTCCGATCTTGGCTGGAAAGTGCATGGCTTCCAATTTGGATATATAAGTTCATCTCTCACAAGTCTGAGTGCTAGGAGGTAAGAGGAGAGGGTTGTGAGTGTACATGAGGCAGTTGCAACATTGCCTCAGGATGCCCAAGTTCACCAGGTTAATAGGAGAAAGCACAGGGAACGGACCTTCAAACATGCCTGGAGGGGTGGGCATTAATAATAAGTACAGGAGCTGTTTCCTTGTAGAACATTCATTGCTGGCAGCACTTTTCTGTGCTGCAATAATTGCTATAAGAAGTCTGGTAAAGTGCTAGACTAATAAGCTAGAAAAAGTGCAGGAGAGGAGATAACTAGCAGATCTAAGGGAAAAATTGAAGAGCAGACATTTTGACTTACAAGCTTTGAAGCTTACAAACAGTACTGGATATAGCAAATATGTATCTGGACTAGACTAGCTATAGGAAAGGTGGGAAACAAATGCAAATGCGGGCTTTTAAACCAGAAAGTTGAAAGAGATAGAAAAACTGCCCAAACAGCCAATAAACTACAATGTCTGGGCCATACACCACTCCTCTTGTGGTAGATAGGCTACCTAGTGCTTACCACTCCCACTGATAAGGAAGAAGGCTTCCCTCCAAAACAGAAGGGCTTGGGGGGCTCAAAAGCTTACATACAGTCCTGGATACAACAAATCTGTATCTGGACTAGACTACTTTCAGGAAAGGCGGCAAGCAAGCGCAAATGTGGGCTTTTAAACCGGAAAGTTGAAAGAGATAGAAAAACTTCCCAAATGGCCAATAAACTACAATTTCTGGGCCAGAAACCACTCCTCTTGTGGTAGATAGGCTACCTAGTGCTTACCACTCAAACTGACAAGCCAGAAGGCTTCCCTCCAACACAGAAATGCTTCAGGGTCTCAGAAGCTTACAAACAGTCCTGGATACAGCAAATCTGTATCTGGACTAGACTAGGTACAGAAAAGGTGGGAAACAACTGCAAATGCAAACTTTTAAACCAGAAAGATGAAAGAGATGGAAAAACTGCACAGACAGCCAATAAACTACAATTTCTGGGCCAGAAACCACTCCTCTTCTGGTAGATAGGCTACTTAGTGCTTACCACTCCCATTGATAAGCTAGAAGGCTTCCCTCCAACACAGAAAGGCTTGGGGGCCAACACAGAAAGGCTTGGGGGGCTCCGAAGCTTACAAACAGTCCTAGATACAGCAAATATGTATCTGGACTAGACTAGTTACAGGAAAGGTGGGAAACAACTGCAAATGCAGACTTTTAAACCAGAAAGATGAAAGAGATGGAAAAACTGCACAGACAGCCAATAAACTACAATTTCTGGGCCAGAAACCACTCCCCTTGTGCTGGATGGGCTACCTAGTTCTTACCACTCCCACTGATAAGCTAGAAGGCTTCCCTCCAACACAGAAAGGCTTGGGGGCTCAGAAACTTACAAACAGTTCTGGATACAGCAAATCTGTATCTGGACTAGACTAGTTACAGGAAAGGTGGGAAACAAGCACAAATATGGGCTTTTAAACCAGAAAGTTGAAAGGCAGGAAACAAGGTTAGATTTTTTTTTTTTACAGAAAAGCAGCTAAAACAGCACTAAAAACAATTCAGGTGCAGTGCAAGCTAGCACACTTGAGTGTGTAGCAATATTAAAGCAACTACAGTTTTAATAAATGCAATTTATTCAAAGTGTATTCTGAAATGAATTCAATTATTGTTTTATTCAACTCTGAACAGTTAAAAAAAATGCCAAAAATATATCAGCCCTATATTTTAGATTGTTTGAGAAGCACACTCAGTCAGAACACAAGGAGATTCTAGCAATGTTTTTTTTTTTTTTAAAGTAAAGTGGAAAGGGAGAAATAAATAACAGAAAATAATTCAAGGTTAGTAACCTAAGTGGGGTGGCCTTCTCAAATGTTCTGTCTGTATTATATAGAATGAGCTAATGACACTAGACTGGAAGGAGTGTCCCAGATCAAATTTACAGTAGGGGTGGGCAACTGCAAATCCACCAAGTATAAGAAAAAGACACCAATAGGGAGGGAGACTGGGAACAAAATGCAGACACCAAGAAAAGCAATCTCAAGCAAATTAATAAATGCAGCAGTTTTGTTAACTAAAATAAAATGCAGACACCAAGAAAATCAATCTCTAATAAATGCAGCAGTTTGTTGACTATCACTGATAACAGATTAAGTGCTAAAAATATACTTATATGCTTTCTTTATCCAGATGTCTATTGGATTAGTCACAGCTAGGCCACAAAGAGCAGCTAAAATACTGATTATGGTAGATTTGTAGTACTAAGGGGCTACTGGCAAGGGAGGAGGATTAACTGGCATGTATTTATATTCCACCTAAAACTGCTATAATGGAGCTTAAGAAAATTCTGGGAGAAATAATCAGCTTTCTGCAAGGAATATTACTTATAGTTGGGACTAGAATTTGATTTGCAGCAGTGAAGATGTGTCTTGGGTCTCAGAAGGGAAAGTATAACAAAGGAGGGTAGAATTTTGAAAACATTAAAATATTTGGCATCTATGGTGTGAATTTATATATTATTCCCCAAGATACAAAAACTGGGCTAGGCTAGACAGAATTTATATTTCACAAGAACATGTGCATTTAATTGAAGGTCTTGGCATGCACCCAATAACTATTACAGACCGTGCATCAGTAATAACTAAAATAAAAACACAGGGTAATGAAATAAAAATGAGGCACTGGCACTTTCCCACCTATCTGTTGAAAAGAGAGGAATTTAAGGAACGGTTAGTGGAAATTATTCAGGACCTATTAGAGAAGATAGCAATTTCTTCTGAAAATATACCCAGGGAATGGGATAAAATTAAAGTGGAGTTTAAAAATAGGGTGAAAACAAAAGAAAGGGAGATATGGTAAAGAAGTAATTAAAATTATTTAGAGGGTCTGACAAATAAATGTTAATGTATTGCAGAATAGAGGAAATCTCATAGAACAGGAAGAGGGGCAAATGCAGAATGCTAAACAGAAAAATAAGGGATTACCTTGATAATATGTATGAGTTCAGTAAGATTGCTGTTAAGCAACTTTTTTTTATAATAACTCAAGAGCACAAAAACTTTTAGCACAATGAATCAGGCAACAGAAAGTAGAAATGGCTATAATCAGGCTTAGGGAGTCTATAAGAAGGAAGGTAACAAGAAATCCTGTAAATGTATTAAAAATATTTTGGAAATGCTATGAAAGTCTATATAAAGCAGAGAAATACTGAAATCAAGAAAAGATACAAATGGAAATGTTCATGGAAGAACTAAATATACCAAGATTAGAGGTTGATGAGGCTCATTTACTAAAAGTTATGATACGAGGAGATGAGATATAAATAGTGATGTATAACCAATCTACAGGAACGTCCCCAGGAATAGATGGTATTCCTGTGGAAGTTTGGAAGCTAAGAGGGAAATACTAATAAAGATCTGGATTTTGTTTAATAGTATTTTAAGAGGAGGAGAAGTGCCAACATCCTGGAAGAAAGTGGTGGTAGCTGTAATACCTAAAGAGGGTAAAGATCCATCAGATCCATCTTCATATAGGTCCATTTAAATACTAAACCATAATTATAAAGTGTTTATGTCTATAATGGCTAAAGAAATGGCAAAAGTGATGCAGAAATTGATAGATATGGATCAATGTGGTTTTGTGGAGGGGAGTCAAACATTTGACAACATTAACAGAGGGAAGCAGAATGTTACAAAATATCACTGTTGTTTGGTGGGTCCTAGTGTAGAGAAAACATTTGACAGAGTAAGATAGGACTTTATGAGCACGGAAATGGAAGAATTTGCATTCCCTGATAAAATTATAAGGTTGATTAGGAGGCTATATGAGGGATTGGAGGTGAAAATTAAAGTGAGTGGTGTCCTCTCTGATAATTGCTGCTTGAGCAGAGGAACCAGAGAGGGGTGCCCCCTTTCCCTTTGTTATTTACATTCTGTTTAGAACCATTGGCAAAGAAAATACTGGACTCATAAATTCAAGGATATAATTGGTGTGGTAGTCAAGAAAAGCTGGCTCTATTTGCAGATAATATTATTTTATACTTGACAAAACCAGAAAAAGACATTCCCCAGGATTCATGAAGCTTGCTCCAGGCGCAGGCGTAGCGTAGGCGGTATAATGCCAAATATGGCCACCGAGCGATTCAGGTACGATCCAATTCCACGTGCACTACCAGCATATGCCAGATCTGCGCAGCCCTCAGCACAGGTATGCTAATCACCCCATGCGCAGTACTGCACCATGCAAATGAAGGTACATAGCGATTCATGAAGTGGTGCAGGCGTAGCGTAAGCCCACAGAAATGTAAACCAAAAAAAAATGGTTTACATTTTTCCAAACAGAACATCGGAGCTATGAAAGCGGACCAGATTCATGTATTACAAAGTTAACATATGCCAATGGCTAAATATACAGCCAATGGCATAAGAAACGATGCACAACACCTAAAAAACAACATTTAATGTCATGTCCACAGTAACCTAAAGTACAACCGCAGGGCATGTGTGCGCAAATGGGAACACAAGGAAAATATACACAAATGTCATAAAATCGCAATGTAATACAAATCATGATTTCACCATGTTAGAAAAATATGTATTAACATATGTGTGTAATGCTTATTTTAAATAAGGGAAGATTAACATGTTTTTATTCTATATGCAGCATTAGTTCTATTTGAAACTGAAAACATGCTTTTCTAAAATTGTGCTTTCTGACACTGCAAGATGCACTCTGACCTAGTTTGCTAGCACAGCAAAATACATGTTTATGCTTTGGAAATGTACTGGAAAGCAGGTGATTTTCTGCTAGGTCAGGAAATTAAATGGAGAATAATAATAATTTCTGTAGATCCATTCATTATGGACAATAAGCTCTGTTCGTGCTAATGAAAAAGTGCACAAGCTGCAAGAAAGTTAGATACTATAAACAATGAACTGCTTCATAAATCTGTACTTGCATTGTGCTTGAATTAGCCATAATACCTAGACTTGTAACATCACATAGCAAGAAAGTTATAATTGACCGGTGGTCGTCAAGGCCATCCTGTTTACTGAAAAAATCTTTTTTAAACTTTCAAGAGTCAGCTAGAAATGTGAGAAACATCTGTAAAGTAACAGAATTATGAACTGGTGATCTGCTACGTCAGTCGTAGTGGGCAATGTCTTGAAAGAAAGGTATATAATTGTGACACTTCCTGATTTAGTCAGACAAACTCTGTAACTGCATTTTTTGTCTCCTTGCGCAAGAATAAAGATACCTGAACTGAACCTTATGCTTTTGGTCTTTTGAAGTATTTTTCTTTGACATTTTTTGGTCCTTCGAGCTGGAAACCCTTGTTTAGCCTGGGATCAGATGGGCCCGGTGGCATGAAACTGCGCAGGGAAGATACCACATCGGATCTTCTTCATTGAAAGACCTCCGACTGAATTGTCATGCAAAAGAGGCCAGCCACTTTTCTGATCTACGACTGAAGGAGAGTTTCGTTTGAACAGTGAGTGACCAATCACTGAGGCTCAGGTAGGGTAAATCTACTTTTTTCTGTTTTAGATCAGGGACTTGATTGTATTTGTTCTGTGAGAATGTTTGTTAAAATTCAGGGACAGAAATATTGCTATCTTGTCATAGATCAGGGAAACATAATAAGTAGGCAGGTAGCCTGAAGAGACTGTAAACACTTGGTGGTACCACATTAAAAATAAAAGGGTTACGTAACATTTAAAAGGTTAGAACAAAATGGGTAATACGTGCACAAAAACGAAAAGACCCCCAAAGCCCACTGTTAACCGAAGATGCAAAATATATGCAATCACAGCGCGCCGACAACGTTAGATATTATACTAAATGGGTTAATAAATATGAATTTGATGGGAAACTAGAAAGATCCTTGCTTATCAAACTTATTAGACAGTTAAAAACCAATTCTAAAGGTCGGGTTAAAAAACAGGGTAAATTAGGAGTTCCTCAGGCACACAGGTGGATTGAGGAAGTAAACCGAAGAGAGCAAAAGAATAAAAATTCAAAAGCAATGTTTCTAGACAAAGAGGATAATAACTTAGTTATAACATCAGCCCCTCCGCCCCCTCCGGTTCTGGTTCCCTTACCAGTTCCCTTACCGGAATATGAAGCAAAAGAACAGACTGGCCCACCTCCACGATATCCAGTTATTCCTATAAAACCACTACCGTTTGTTAGAGATCCTATCAAGACTAGGTCTCAAGCACGTAATTTAAAAGGGGATATTGAATTATATCAAATGAATGGAAATTCACGGGCTATGAGTGAAGAAGAGATATGCCCACTCATAGAAGTACCAAATCCTCAGGCAGGACAAGAAGGGCAGGACCCAACTCTCTTAGTATACAGACCGTGGACACCGGAAGACATCCGGAAAGCCACAGAGGGAATTCCCCATCCAAAAGTTAATTTTAGAAAGTTCTTAGAAGACTTACAGGGCATGAGATTAAGTTATCACTTAAACGTTGAGGAAGTAGAAAAAGTAGTCAGACAAACAGTAGGTCCAGACTGGCACATGATCAGTGGCAACTGGAATCCCCGTGACGCTGCACTTAGACCCCTCCCACATAGCAGTGCAGAACTAGATAACAGAGTGAAAGGTCTGACAGACCAAATTTCTGAGAAATGGAAGCCTAGGGCAGACTGGACTTGCATTAATCAATGCATCCAACAAGAAGGTGAAACTGTTGATAGATATTTTGCTAGATTATTAGAATGTTTTAACAATCACTGTGGGATGCAGGTCCCTGAAGACCAGACACAAGATTCCCCATATGAGCAGCAGTTAAAGAATGCATTTTTGAAAGGCTGTATTGCACCCATAAGTAGTTTCATTACTAAACATATGGTAGACCATCGTACAAGCAGATTACAATCACTGCTTGAATATGCTAGACATGCCAAAAGGCATTTTAATAACAAAAAGAAAAAGAAAGCCCAAGTATTTGCTGTGGAAGATGAAGTTTATTTAATATAGTCTGGACAAAAGGGCAAAAAGAATGCCCAGGGAAGCAAACAATCTGATCAGCAATCAGAGGACTTTGAAGGGAGAAAGAAAAGAGGTGAGTGCTTCAAATGCGGGAAAAAGGGACACTTGGCAAGGGATTGCAGGAAAAATAAGACGGCAGCAGTGGAAGACAAAAACGATGAGGGTGAGGACTGACTATATGAAAGTCAGGAACCACTAGATAGGAATAATAGAGAAAGGACAAATGACAATGTGATAGAAGGAGCAGAGAATGTGATAATAGAGGAAGTGTAGGAAGCTACCGATAGTGAAGAAAATGAAATACTAGACCTAGCTTTACTGAGCCTAGAGCTCTATCTAGCTGACACAAAAGCAGAAGTGACACTCCTGGTAGAAGGGAGGGAAGTCAAATTTTTGTGCGATTCAGGGGCATCACGAACCCTGGTACACTCCTCCAAACTACCAGAAAATTCAAAATCACATGATTTTATACTAGTAAAAGCAGCTAATGGACAGATGTATCGGGAGCCTCTCTCCCATAACATTACAATAACAGATCCTGTTTCAGGATTAACTCAGAAAAGCAAAATTGTTGTTTCTGCAAAATGCCCAGTAAACCTTTTGGGCAGAGATCTTATGCAACTATTAGGCATAGCAGTAGTTCCAACCATGCAGGGTATGGAAGCACAGTTCATAGGTTCATACTAGGCTATCTGCCCTAGGGCATTTATAAGCCTAGCCAGAATGTGTTTGGCTTTCGCCACCCATTTTAAATTTATTTTGCTATGCCCTTTTTCGAGGTTAGTATACTGTGCCTCTGTCTAACAGTGACACAGAAGTGATACCCGGGGTAAACCTACGATCTCCCATCCACTCATCAAGATTCCTCTTGAAGAGAGTCAATGAGGGACTCTGCCTAACCTGGACTGGGATTTTATTCCAGAGTGAAGGGAGCCTCTGGGTTATGAATCTGTCCCTCCAGCATGTCCTATTTATTTCAGTGCTGAGGTTCAAATCTCTCGAGCGTAGCTCGATGGGATTTGGATTTTCTGAGGTGCAGCATGTCCATTAATTCCAGGTTGGACATGGCTTTATACGTCAGGCACAGATCGCCTCTGAACAGGCGGTATGCCACTGAGTAGAGCTGGAGTTTCTTTAACCGGGCAGCATATAGCATCTGTTTGAGCCCTTTGATCCTCTTGGTGAGGTACTTTTGGGGTCTTTCCAGTTGCTGCAGGTGTCTGGTAAGGTACATCCCAAAAGGGGCATTGTACTCAATTATGGGCCTGATGAGGGATGAGTAAAGAGGCACGATGACCCCCCTGATCTAGATGTGAATCCCTTCATGATTAGGTGGGCTATATAAAATGTTTTTCTAACCACTTTGGCCACGTGGTTATCAAATGAGAGATTGCTATCAACTTGGGTCCCCAGGTCCCTAATTACTTCTTCTGTACTTAATGGATTACCACCTATGTGGTAATTTGTGGGCAGTTTGTTTTTGCCAAAGGGGATGACTATACACTTTTTGGCATTTAGCTTGAGGCCATGGCTCTGGCACCAGTTGTCTGTTTCTATGAGGCCCTTTTGGAGGATGCTTGTGTCGGCTGGAGAGTCGATTATGGCACCCAGTTTGCAGTCATCTGTGAACTTGGTCAGCCACAGTCCTTCCATGTTGGCCTGTACCTCCGAGAAATATATACCGAACAAGAGAGGTCCCAGAACTGAGCCTTGTGGGACACCACTTGTAACTGTTTTGGAGTCTGACATGGCTCCAGCAATTCTAACCATGTGGGTTCTATCCTTGAGCCAGTTTGCAATCCATCTACTGACATAGGGGGTTATATTTAAGCTGGTGAGCTTATCTATAATGCCCGAGTGGGGTATTGTATCGAAGGCTTTTGCGAGGTCCAGGTAGGCTGTGTGGACCACCTTCCCCTCGTCAATGGCCTTGGTGACTGTTTCAAAGAAATCAACCAGGTTTAACAGGCAGGATCTGCCCTCAACAAAGCCGAACAGGGTAGGATCCAGTGTCTGTAGGTCCCCAATATCTTTATTTATGAGGTCCATGATGATCCTTTCCATAGCTTTGCAGACCAAGCTAGTCAGGCTTATGGGGCGATAGTTTCCAGGATCCGTTGAGGCACCACCTTTATGGAGAGGGACCACTGTTGCTGTATGCCACTCTTTGGGCACATATCCTGTAGTAAGGCTGAGATTGAACAGTAGTTTTATGTTTGGGTTTAGCTCTTCTTGGAGTTCATGTAGGACGCAGCCCGGGACACCGGGTGGTCCCATTGATGCTGTGTTTTTTGCTTTGGAGAGGGCGGCTCTTACCTGAGCATCTGAGATGTCAGGGGGGCAGCACTCTGCTGGGATAGATATTTGCCCTTTTGGTGGGGAGGGGGAGTTTGCGCTGAACCTGTCAGCTAGGATGTTGGCAATGTCTGTGGGTTCAGTGTACTTTTTGTCATTTTGGACTAATTCTGAGCATATCTGGGAATTACCACCCAGGTTCCTAACATAACTAAAGAAAGCCTTGTGATTATCCTTAGTGTCTTGTGCAATTTTTCTCTCGAAGCTGGCCTTAGACAATTTTATGAGTGCCCGTAGTTTTTTGCTAATACTGATCAGTGATGCCTTCCCTTTTTGGGATTTTGCTCTATCATTTAGTAGCTTCCTCCTTCTATTGTATAGTTTGTTTATGGCTGGGGTTCACCAGACAGGACGTCTGCCTTTGGAGGATTGGGTCTTGATTTTATTTGGGATTGCATGATCCATGCATTCCTGAAGGTGTTCATAGAATGCATTTATAAAGGATTCTGTGGTCTGGGCCATATTTTCCAAAGGCCCGGGGGCTTTGAAGGATTCCACCTCGGTTTTGAGGAGTGTAAAATTTGCTTTAGAGAAGTTTTTCACTGTGGTTTTCTGGGCAGGGGGTGGGGTCGGGATGTGAATATCCAGTGAGATTAGTTTATGGTCTGATCTTACCAGTGAGGGATACACTTCTGGTCTGGAGCATAGAGTCTCCATGTTGGTGATGATCAGGTCCAGTATGTTTTCCCCTCTTGTGGGAGTGGTAACAAGTTGTTCCATAGCATTTGAGTTTATAAATTTTAGGAACCTTTGGGCTAGGGTGTTGGAGCTAGAGTAATGCTCCCAGTCTATGTTTGGGTAGTTGAAGTCGCCCAATATAATGGTGTTTGGAGAGACCTTCATATTTTCCAGTGTTCTCAGGAAGGCTGAGTCGGGTTCCTGGGTTTGGGAGGGTGGTCTGTAGCAGGCTATAAACTGGGAGGCAGTTTTACCCACTGTTAGTTGCACATGGATAGTCTCTGATGTTTTGTGCTTTTCCACCAACCTGGAGGTGTGGGTATCTTTGATGAATATTGATACTCCCCCTCCTTTTGTGGTTCGGTCCAAGTTTTGGGGCTGAAAAGCATGGTATGAGGTATAACCTGGTAGTGCTGGGGTGCTCTCGGGAGCCCTGAACCAGGTTTCTGTTACTGCACAGATATCAATGTTCTCCATGCTAAGGAGAGTTTCGAGTGCATGCATCTTGAGGTTTAGACTTCTGGCGTTGAGTAGCATTACTCTTAGTTTCTTATCCCTTGTGATACCTATGGAGGTGGGTTTGTCTTTTTAGCCTTGCCTAAAAAGGCACTATGGGGGTAGCAAGAGCCTTTGCCAATATCCGAAAGCCCAGGGGTGACAGGTGCAAGCCATCCCTAGCGAAGCATCGTGGCTTGTCGATCATATCATCCCAAGCTGACAGGCATTGGATCCCCTTTGAATGACACCAATACTTAAGCCAATTGTTGAAATTGATCATCTTGTCTTCATATTGTGGCATCATTCTTGGTGAGGGTAAGATGCTACTCAAGGTCAGGGTCATACCGGCCTGGGCTACATGCTCAGAGAGCTCCTCTATGTCTCTTTTCATGTAGTCCAGGGAGGTACATCTCAGGTCATTCACACCAGCATGGACAATGACTGAGTCATATTTGTACTTGCCTTGGAGTGACCTGAGTGCTTGTGTTATGTGGCGGATCCTAGCGCCTGACAGGCTGCTCATCGTGACCCTCTCCTTGTTCAGCCTGGTGAGCGGGACGTCAGTGTGCCTGACGATAGAGTCACCTATTACAAGTGTATCAGGTGTGTTGTTTAGTCTTAAGGGCTGTGACTGTTCGGCACACTGGCTTTGTGAGATATGTGTTGCACGTGTTTTGTTTTGGGGTAGCGGTTGCTTGGATGTCTGCTTTGGAGGTCTCTGCTGCTTAGGCAGATCTTTATTTAGAGCCTCCGAGTATGTTTTTGTGTGATTATGTGCTTGGTTTGCTGTCGTGGTAGGTCTATGTGAGACTGGAATTGTAGTGAGTGTGGTTTCCTTCTCCTCCTGACTGCTTATGCCAGTACTGAGTTGAGAGAGCTTAGCCTCCAGTTTGGCTATATGGTTGCATCTCTCACATGTGTTGGAATTTGTTGGGAGGAGGAGAGGGTTGTCTGTGTACATGAGGCAGTTGTAACATTGCCTCAAGATTCCCAGATTCACCAGCTGGACCAGAGAGGAGACTGACAACTGACCTTTGGACATGCTAGAATAATATTGGGAATTCCTTTATAATTGAAAACAAGGGCCAGTGGGGAGTGAGGGTGTAGTGCTTTTAATTTTTAGTGCTGACTTATATAATTGCTTTAGTGAGCAAGTGCCAGGTAACTTAAGTGCAATGTGTTACAGGTAACTTAAATGCAAAAACGACAAACAGTAACTTTCTTTCAAGTGAAACAAGGAAATAAGTACAGTAAGCAATGCAGATATCACTAGTGATCCAGAGAAGCGCTGAGAAGCCGTGTATTAGGTGGAATTAGCGTTCCAGGGAAATAATAAGCAAACAAACAAGCATATAAACAAAGCTAGATTCAGCAGGCCTGGATCTAGTCTATGCTACAGCAAACAAGGTGTACCAATTTCAATAAGATACAGTTCAAATATTCAGGCACTATAAACCTTTAACCAGAAATTCCCAGCTCAGAAGGGCAGAGTCCAGCCTCTTCTCCCACAAGAGTGCAGACCACGAACCTTCTTAATGTAAAATAACTGGCCTGAAGCCCAAGTGCTTAAACCAGAACTAATACACTTTAAGAATAACAGACACTGGGCTCTCAATCAGCAGTTCCCAACTTAGAAGGATGAAAGCTACCTGTCCTGCCACCACAGTGCATGCCACAAACCTTCCTAATGTAAAACAATTGGTCTGAAGCCCAAGTGCTTAATCCAAAAGACTTAGAATGATAGCTACACTTTAATCAAGTTACTACCAAGCAGTAATAAATACAATTGAATACTTTAGAGAATGCCTGGATTAGTGCTCAAGTTACACAAACAAAGCTAGATCCAGCAGGCCCGAATCCAGTCTATGCCACAGCAAACAAGGCACACCAACTTCAGTAAGAAGCAGTTCAGATATGCATGCACTATAAGCCTTTAACCAGAAATTCCCAACTCAGAAGGGCAGAGTCCAGCCTCTCCTCCCACAAGAGTGCAGACCACGAACCCTCTTAATGTAAAATAACTGGCCTGAAAGCCCAAGTGCTTAAACCAGAATTAATACACTTTTAGAATAACAGACACTGAGCCCTCAATCAGCAGTTCCCAACCTAGAAGGATGTAAGCTACCAGTTCTGCCACTACAGTGCAGACCACAAACCCTCTCAGTGCAAAACAACTGGTCTGAAGCCCAAGAGTTTAAACCAAAAGGCTTAGAATAAGTTACACCAAGCAGTAATAAATGCAATTGAGTACTTTTAAGATGATGCAAAAGAAAAATAAAGTAGGTAGAAACACAAGTACAGTAAATGCAGATGAAATTTTTTTTTTTTTCTGAACAAGTGCTGAGATTAAAGAAACAGATTTGAGTGCTGAAACTAGAAAACTGGCTAGTTATAAGGAAAAAAAACTAAGCTAGAAGGCTTCCCTCCAACACAGAAGGGATTGGGGGCTCAGATGCCTACAAATAGTCTATACCACTTAACAGGAAAGGCAGAAAACAAGCTTAATTTTTTTTTGTTTCCCAGATGCTCTCTTTGTACACAGTAGGAGTGCCTGAAATCAGAATATGATCTCACTGCACTTAGTTGAGTGAGCAAATGAGATGGGCCCAGAAGGAGTATCCAAACACAAATTTACAAGATGGGCGGGCAGTTTCAAGGCCACTAAGATTAACACCAAAACAAAAACAGGGAGGGTGGGTGGGACTAACTGAAGAGCAGAGTCAAAACTTCCAGTTCAGTTAATATTCCTGCAACACAGTTAAAATAAATGTAAATACTGTATTTTTGGAAAAAAAAGTGCAGATAAAGGTACTTAAATTCTCTTATACATCCAGTTGAATACAGCTAGTTCTTAGCCGGCCAAAGCTGAGGTTTTTAAGCAGAAAATATTTCACACTGTACCACTTAAATAGGCAAGGACAGGAAATCAAAGAATGTGGCTACCCCCACACCTGTAATTACTACCAAATAATAAAATTCAGCAAACACTGACTAACTTCCAGTTCAGTTAATATTCCTGCAACACAGTTAAAATCAATTTAAATACTGTATTTTTTGAAAAAAGTGCAGATAAAGGTACTTAAATTCTCTTATACGTCCAGTTGAATACAGCTAGTTCTTAGCCGGCCAAAGCTGAGGTTTTTAAGCAGAAAATATTACACACTGTACCACTTAAATAGGCAAGGACAGGAAATCAAAGAATGTGGCTACCCCCACACCTGTAATTACTAGCAAATAATAAAATTCAGCAAACACTGACTAACTTCCAGTTCAGTTAATATTCCTGCAACACAGTTAAAACCAATTTAAATACTGTATTTTTTGAAAAAAAAAGGGCAGATAAAGGTACTTAAATTCTCTTATACGTCCAGTTGAATACAGCTAGTTCTTAGCCAGCCAAAGCTGAGGATTTTAAGCAGAAAATATTTCACACTGTACCACTTAAATAGGCAAGGACAGGAAATCAAAGAATGTGGCTACCCCACACCTGTAATTACTAGCAAATAATAAAATTCAGCAAACACTGACTAACTTCCAGTTCAGTTAATATTCCTGCAACACAGTTAAAATAAATTTAAATACTGTATTTTTTGAAAAAAAAAGTGCAGATAAAGGTACTTAAATTATCTTATACGTCCAGTTGAATACAGCTAGTTCTTAGCCGGCCAAAGCTGAGGTTTTTAAGCAGAAAATATTTCACACTGTAACACTTAAATAGGCAAGGACAGGAAATCAAAGAATGTGGCTACCCCCACACCTGTAATTACTAGCAAATAACAAAATTCAGCAAACACTGACTAACTTCCAGTTCAGTTAATATTCCTGCAACACAGTTAAAATCAATTTAAATACTGTATTTTTGAAAAAAAGTGCAGATAAAGGTACTTAAATTCTCTTATTCGTCCAGTTGAATACAGCTAGTTCTTAGCCGGCCAAAGCTGAGGTTTTTAAGCAGAAAATATTTCACACTGTACCACTTAAATAGGCAAGGACAGGAAATCAAAGAATGTGGCTACCCCCACACCTGTAATTACTAGCAAATAATAAAATTCAGCAAACACTGACTAACATCCAGTTCAGTTAATATTCCTGCAACACAGTTAAAATCAATTTAAATACTGTATTTTTGAAAAAAAGTGCAGATAAAAATACTTAAATTCTCTTATACGTCCAGTTGAATACAGCTAGTTCTTATCCGGCCAAAGCTGAGGTTTTTAAGCAGAAAATATTTCACACTGTACCACTTAAATAGGCAAGGACAGGAAATCAAAGAATGTGGCTACCCCCACACCTGTAATTACTAGCAAATAATAAAATTCAGCAAACACTGACTAACTTCCAGTTCAGTTAATATTCCTGCAACACAGTTAAAATCAATTTAAATACTGTATTTTTGGGAAAAAAAGTGCAGATAAAGGTACTTAAATTCTCTTATACGTCCAGTTGAATACAGCTAGTTCTTAGCCGGCCAAAGCTGAGGTTTTAAGCAGAAAATATTTCACACTGTACCACTTAAATAGGCAAGGACAGGAAATCAAAGAATGTGGCTACCCCCACACCTGTAATTACTAGCAAATAATACAATTCAGCAAACACTGACTAACTTCCAGTTCAGTTAATATTCCTGCAACACAGTTAAAATCAATTTAAATACTGTATTTTTTTGAAAAAAAGTGCAGATAAAGGTACTTAAATTCTCTTATACGTCCAGTTGAATACAGCTAGTTCTTAGCCGGCCAAAGCTGAGGTTTTTAAGCAGAAAATATTTCACACTGTACCACTTAAATAGGCAAGGACAGGAAATCAAAGAATGTGGCTACCCCCACATCTGTAATTACTAGCAAATAACAAAATTCAGCAAACACTGACTAACTTCCAGTTCAGTTAATATTCCTGCAACACAGTTAAAATCAATTTAAATACTGTATTTTTGGGGAAAAAAGTGCAGATAAAGGTACTTAAATTCTCTTATACATCCAGTTGAATACAGCTAGTTCTTAGCCGGCCAAAGCTGAGGTTTTTAAGCAGAAAATATTTCACACTGTACCACTTAAATAGGCAAGGACAGGAAATCAAAGAATGTGGCTACCCCCACACCTGTAATTACTAGCAAATAATAAAATTCAGCAAACACTGACTAACTTCCAGTTCAGTTAATATTCCTGCAACACAGTTAAAATCAATTTAAATACTGTATTTTTTGAAAAAAAGTGCAGATAAAGGTACTTAAATTCTCTTATACGTCCAGTTGAATACAGCTAGTTCTTAGCCGGCCAAAGCTGAGGATTTTAAGCAGAAAATATTTCACACTGTACCACTTAAATAGGCAAGGACAGGAAATCAAAGAATGTGGCTACCCCCACACCTGTAATTACTAGCAAATAATACAATTCAGCAAACACTGACTAACTTCCAGTTCAGTTAATATTCCTGCAACACAGTTAAAATCAATTTAAATACTGTATTTTTGAAAAAAAAGTGCAGATAAAGGTACTTAAATTCTCTTATACATCCAGTTGAATACAGCTAGTTCTTAGCCGGCCAAAGCTGAGGTTTTTAAGCAGAAAATATTTCACACTGTACCACTTAAATAGGCAAGGACAGGAAATCAAAGAATGTGGCTACCCCCATACCTGTAATTACTAGCAAATAATAAAATTCAGCAAACACTGACTAACTTCCAGTTCAGTTAATATTCCTGCAACACAGTTAAAATCAATTTAAATACTGTATTTTTTGAAAAAAAAGTGCAGATAAAGGTACTTAAATTTTCTTATACGTCCAGTTGAATACAGCTAGTTCTTAGCCGGCCAAAGCTGAGGTTTTTAAGCAGAAAATATTTCACACTGTACCACTTAAATAGGCAAGGACAGGAAATCAAATAATGTGGCTACCCCCACACCTGTAATTACTTAGCAAATAATAAAATTCAGCAAACACTGACTAACTTCCAGTTCAGTTAATATTCCTGCAACACAGTTAAAATCAATTTAAATACTGTATTTTTGAAAAAAAAGTGCAGATAAAGGTACTTAAATTCTCTTATACATCCAGTTGAATACAGCTAGTTCTTAGCGGCCAAAGCTGAGGTTTTTAAGCAGAAAATATTTCACACTGTACCACTTAAATAGGCAAGGACAGGAAATCAAAGAATGTGGCTACCCCCACACCTGTAATTACTAGCAAATAATAAAATTCAGCAAACACTGACTAACTTCCAGTTCAGTTAATATTCCTGCAACACAGTTAAAATCAATTTAAATAATGTATTTTTGAAAAAAAAGTGCAGATAAAGGTACTTAAATTCTCTTATACGTCCAGTTGAATACAGCTAGTTCTTAGCCGGCCAAAGCTGAGGTTTTTAAGCAGAAAATATTTCACACTGTACCACTTAAATAGGCAAGGACAGGAAAACAAAGAATGTGGCTACCCCACACCTGTAATTACTAGCAAATAATAAAATTCAGCAAACATTGACTAACTTCCAGTTCAGTTAATATTCCTGCAACACAGTTAAAACCAATTTAATACTGTATTTTTTGAAAAACAAAAGTGCAGATAAAGGTACTTAAATTCTCTTATACGTCCAGTTGAATACAGCTAGTTCTTAGCCGGCCAAAGCTGAGTTTTTAAGCAGAAAATATTTCACACTGTACCACTTAAATAGGCAAGGACAGGAAATCAAAGAATGTGGCTACCCCCACACCTGTAATTACTAGCAAATAATAAAATTCAGCAAACACTGACTAACTTCCAGTTCAGTTAATATTCCTGCAACACAGTTAAAATCAATTTAAATACTGTATTTTTTGAAAAAAGAGTGCAGATAAAGGTACTTAAATTCTCTTATACGTCCAGTTGAATACAGCTAGTTCTTAGCCGGCCAAAGCTGAGGTTTTTAAGCAGAAAATATTTCACACTGTACCACTTAAATAGGCAAGGACAGGAAATCAAAGAATGTGGCTACCCCCACACCTGTAATTACTAGCAAATAATAAAATTCAGCAAACACTGACTAACTTCCAGTTCAGTTAATATTCCTGCAACACAGTTAAAATCAATTTAAATACTGTATTTTTTGAAAAAAAAGTGCAGATAAAGGTACTTTATCCAGTTGAATACAGCTAGTTCTTAGCCGGCCAAGGCTGAGGATTTTAAGCAGAAAATATTTCACACTGTACCACTTAAATAGGCAAGGACAGGAAATCAAAGAATGTGGCTACCCCCCACACCTGTAATTACTAGCAAATAATAAAATTCAGCAAACACTGACTAACTTCCAGTTCAGTTAATATTCCTGCAACACAGTTAAAATCAATTTAAATACTGTATTTTTTGAAAAAAAGTGCAGATAAAGGTACTTAAATTCTCTTATACATCCAGTTGAATACAGCTAGTTCTTAGCCGGCCAAAGCTGAGGTTTTTAAGCAGAAAATATTTCACACTGTACCACTTAAATAGACAAGGACAGGAAATCAAAGAATGTGGCTACCCCCACACCTGTAATTACTAGCAAATAACAAAATTCAGCAAACACTGACTAACTTCCAGTTCAGTTAATATTCCTGCAACACAGTTAAAATCAATTTAAATACTGTATTTTTTGAAAAAAAAGTGCAGATAAAGATACTTAAATTATCTTATACGTCCAGTTGAATACAGCAAGCTCTTAGTCGGCCAAAGCTGAGGTTTTTAAGCAGAAAATATTTCACACTGTACCACTTAAATAGGCAAGGACAGGAAATCAAAGAATGTGGCTACCCCCACACCTGTAATTACTAGCTAATAATAAAATTCAGCAAACACTGACTAACTTCCAGTTCAGTTAATATTCCTGCAACACAGTTAAAATCAATTTAAATACTGTATTTTTGGAAAAAAAGTGCAGATAAAGGTACTTAAATTCTCTTATACGTCCAGTTGAATACAGCTAGTTCTTAGCCGGCCAAAGCTGAGGTTTTTAAGCAGAAAATATTTCACACTGTACCACTTAAATAGGCAAGGACAGGAAATCAAAGAATGTGGCTACCCCCACACCTGTAATTACTAGCAAATAATAAAATTCAGCAAACACTGACTAACTTCCAGTTCAGTTAATATTCCTGCAACACAGTTAAAATCAATTTAAATACTGTATTTTTGGAAAAAAAAGTGCAGATAAAGGTACTTAAATTCTCTTATATGTCCAGTTGAATACAGCTATTTCTTAGCCGGCCAAAGCTGAGGCTTTTAAGCAGAAAATATTTCACACTGTACCACTTAAATAGGCAAGGACAGGAAATCAAAGAATGTGGCTACCCCACACCTGTAATTACTAGCTAATAATAAAATTCAGCAAACACTGACTAACTTCCAGTTCAGTTAATATTCCTGCAACACAGTTAAAATCAATTTAAATACTGTATTTTTTGAAAAAAAAGTGCAGATAAAGGTACTTAAATTCTCTTATACGTCCAGTTGAATACACCTAGTTCTTAGCCGGCCAAAGCTGAGGTTTTTAAGCAGAAAATATTTCACACTGTACCACTTAAATAGGCAAGGACAGGAAATCAAAGAATGTGGCTACCCCCACACCTGTAATTACTAGCAATAAATAAAATTCAGCAAACACTGACTAACTTCCAGTTCAGTTAATATTCCTGCAACACAGTTAAAATCAATTTAAATACTGTATTTTTTGAAAAAAAAAGTGCAGATAAAGGTACTTAAATTCTCTTATATGTCCAGTTGAATACAGCTAGTTCTTAGCCGGCCAAAGCTGAGGTTTTTAAGCAGAAAATATTTCACACTGTACCACTTAAATAGGCAAGGACAGGAAATCAAAGAATGTGGCTACCCCCTCACAGTAATTACTAGCAAATAATAAAATTCAGCAAACACTGACTAACTTCCAGTTCAGTTAATATTCCTGCAACACAGTTAAAATCAATTTAAATACTGTATTTTTTAAAAAAAAGTGCAGATAAAGCTACTTAAATTCTCTTATACTTCCAGTTGAATACAGCTAGTTCTTAGCCGGCCAAAGCTGAGGTTTTTAAGCAGAAAATATTTCACACTGTACCACTTAAATAGGCAAGGACAGGAAATCAAAGAATGTGGCTACCCCCACACCTTTAATTACTAGCAAATAATAAAATTCAGCAAACACTAACTAACTTCCAGTTCAGTTAATATTCCTGCAACACTGTTAAAATCAATTTAAATACTGTATTTTTGGGGAAAAAAGTGCAGATAAAGGTACTTAAATTCTCTTATACGTCCAGTTGAATACAGCTAGTTCTTAGCTGGCCAAAGCTGAGGTTTTTAAGCAGAAAGTATTTCACACTGTACCACTTAAACAGGCAAGGACAGGAAATCAAAGAATGTGGCTACCCCCACACCTGTAATTACTAGCAAATAATAAAATTCAGCAAACACTGACTAACTTCCAGTTCAGTTAATATTCCTGCAACACAGTTAAAACCAATTTAAATACTGTATTTTTGAGAAAAAAAAGTGCAGATAAAGGTACTTAAATTCTCTTATACGTCCAGTTGAATACAGCTAGTTCTTAGCCGGCCAAAGCAGAGGTTTTTAAGTGACAAACTAATACTTTTGCAGTGCAAACGGAAGGTGAGACATTTTACTGGTACAGCCAGGACTTCGTTACGACTGGCCCTGGAGCAGTAACTGAAGAGTTAATGAATGTAGGTATCAGTAAGTTTCCCTCCCTTTGTATTGACATACAACACCTGTTGCACTGTACTCTGTATTATTGTAATACACCAGGACCTGACAAAGAATATGAACAAGAATTTTTTAGAAATCATGCAAACAGATTAGTACTGTGTAATTTGTACTGGGACATGAAAGGGAACAGTGTAGTTAGCTGTTCATTACCCCAGGAGTTCTTTTCACTTTACAAATCGAATCTAATACCGCATGTTAGTTTAACTAAAGAGAAAGATTTAAAATGGGTAAACCTAGGAGAAAAAATCACAAAATGGGAAAAACAGACAGAATCAGAACTATCAGAACAGGGAATACAAAAACAGAAACTGAACTGGATAACACAAACACGTCCAGCTGTACACTTGCAGTCCAGCAAAGAAAGCTGAGAAGCCCTCTTATTAGAAGAGGAAGAAAAAGCTTTGTTAGACATACCAGAAACTCTCTGGTCAACAGGAAAGTCAGACGTAGGACTTATTCGCACAGCAGGACCAGTTACTATCACGCCAAAGTCAGCATTTAGACCACAAAAGAGACAGTACCCCTTGAGAAAAGATGCAGAGGCAGGTATTAAACCTATTATAGCAGCTTTACTTAAGAAGGGAATACTGGTGGAATCTCCTGATTCGCCATGTAACACACCCTTATTCCCAGTTAGAAAAGCAAACGGAGAATGGCGTATGGTCCAAGATTTACAAGCTGTAAATGACGCAGTAATACCAAGAGCACCTACGTTGCCAGATCCACATACCTTGTTGAATGATTTAAAACCCCAACAGAAGTATTTTTCTGTGGTAGATATCAGCAATGCGTTCTTTTCGATACCGATACACCCTGACAGCCAGTATTGGTTTGCATTTACATTTCAGGGGAAGCGGTATACATATACACGACTACCACAGGGCTATAGTGAAAGCCCAACGATATTCTCACAAGAGATGGCAAGTAATTTAGCGGGATTTATCCCACCGAGAGGTAGTCAAATTTTACTTTATGTTGATGACATCCTGCTGGCCGCCCCTACCCAGCGAGATTGTAAGGAAGATACTATAGCATTATTAAAATTCCTAGCAGTTGAAGGACACAAAGTAAGCAAAAATAAATTGCAGCTTTGGAGAAAACAAGTGAAATACCTTGGATATGTAATATCCAAAGATGGCAGAACATTGGATGAGGACAGAAAAGTAGCAATCTTACAAGCACCAAAACCCACAACCAAGAAGGAAATGATGTCCTTCCTGGGTATGACTATTTTTTGTCGAAGCTGGATCCCAAACTATGCTTTGGAATCTGTACCTTTAACCGACCTGATTTTTAAGAAGCCTATGGCAGCACAAGATTTAATACAATGGATACCAGAAGCAGAATTAACTTTCTGCAAACTGAAACAATTGATAGCATCATCATTAGTTTTAGGATTACCAAATTATCACAAATGTTTTTTTCCAAACTGTAGATTGCAAGCAAGGTTATATGACATCAGTATTGACTCAACAGTATGGGGACAAACAACGCCCCATTGCTTATTATTCATCACAACTGGACCCAGTGGCGCGGTCTCTACCTCACTGTGTACAAGCAGTAGTTGCAGCTGCAATGGCAGTGCAGGCTTCGGCCTCAGTAGTGTTATTCCACCCTCTCACATTGAGAGGGCCTCATGCAGTCACAATCATTTTACTGCAAGAAAATGTAGCATATCTTTCCCCTGCTAGGCATCTTTCTTGTATGACTATATTGCTGAGCCAACCTCACATGACAATTGAATGATGTACTACTTTGAATCCATCTACCTTGCTCCCAACTCCTGTGGATGGCACACCCCATAACTGCCTGCAGGTAATTGAGCAAAAGACACTGCCTAGAAAAGACCTCACAGATGTTCCCTTGGATGATGCCGAGGTGACATATTACATGGATGGCTCATGCAAAAGGAGTCCTACAGGACAGAACCTAACAGGTTATACAGTGGTTTCTGATACTGAGATTGTAGAAGCAAAACCTCTACCACATAGGTTCATAGGTTCATACTAGGCTATCTGCCCTGGGGCAATTATAAGCCTAGCCCGATTCTGTATGGCTTACGCCACCCCTTGATTTGAGCATACTGTGCCCTTTTTAAGGTTTAGTTTACTGTGCCTCTGTCTAATAGTGACACAGGAGTAATCCCTGGGACAAACCTACGATCCCCCATCCACCTATTGAGATTCTTCTTGAAGAGATTTAGTGAGGTGCTCTGCCTCACATGAACTGGAATTCTATTCCAGAGTGAAGGGAGCCTCTGGGTTATGAACCTGTCCCTCCAGCAAGTTCTATTTATTTCTGTGCTGAGGTTCAAGTCCCTCGAGCGTGTGGCTCTAAGGGATTTAGATTTACTGAGGTGGAGCATGTCCATTAATTCTGGATTTGACATAGCTTTGTATGTCAGGCATAGATCGCCTCGAAGTAGGCAGTATGCAACTGAGTAGAGCTGGAGTTTTTTTAACTGAGCAGCATATGGCATCTGTTTGAGACCCTTGATCCTCTTGGTGAGATACTTTTGGGGTCTTTCTAATTGCTGCAGGTGTTGGGTAAGGTACATCCCGAAAGGGACATTGTATTCTATGATGGGCCTGATGAGGGATGAATAAAGGGGCACGATTATCTCTCTTGATCTATATGTGAAACCCTTCGTGATGAGGTGGGCTATGTAGAAGGTCTTTCTAACCACTTTGGCAATGTGGTTTTCAAAGGAGAGATTGCTATCAACTTGGGTCCCCAGGTCCCTAATAACATTCTCTGTACTTAATGGGTTACTGCCTATGTGGTAATTTGTGGGCAAATTGTTTTTGCCAAAGGGTATAACTATACATTTTTTGGCATTTAGCTTTAAACCATGGTGCTGGCACCAGTTATCTGTCTCTGTGAGACCTTTTTGAAGGATGTTTGTGTCAGCTGGAGAGTTGATTATGGCGCCCAGTTTGCAGTCGTCTGCAAACTTGGTGAGCCATAGTCCTCCCACGTTTGCCTGTACCTCGGAAAAGTATATACCGAACAAGAGTGGTCCCAGGACAGAACCCTGTGGGACGCCACTTGTGACCGGTTTCGAGTCTGACATGGCTCCAGCAACTCTCACTCTGTGGGTTCTGTCTTTGAACCAGTTTGCGACCCATCTTGTGACATAGGGGTTTATATTTAAGCTGGATTGCTTATCTATGATGCCCGAGTGGGGTATTGTGTCAAATGCCTTTGCAAGGTCCAGATAGCCTGTGTGGACTACCTTCCCTTCATCTATGGCTTTGGTGACTGTTTTGAAAAAGTCAACCAGGTTCAAAAGGCAGGATCTGCCCTTGACAAAGCTGAACTGGGTAGGATCTAGTGTCTGTAGGTGCCCAATGTCTTTGTTTATGAGCTCCATGATGATCCTTTCCATAGCCTTGCAGACTAAGCTAGTCAGGCTTATGGAGCGATAGTTTCCAGGGTCCGTAGAGGCTCCACCTTTGTGGAGTGGGACCACTGTTGCTGTACGCCATTCTGTGGGCACATATCCTGTAGTGAGGCTGAGATTGTATAGCTGTTTTATTTGAAGGATTAGTTCCTCTTGGAGTTCATGTAGGACGCAACCTGGGATGCCATCTGGTCCCATGGAAGCAGTGTTTTTTGCTTTGGAGAGGGCAGCCTTCACCTGAGCATCAGAGATGTTTGGGAGGCAGCCCTCTGCCAGGACAGATACTTTCTCTTTTGTGGGGGGGGGGTGGAGAAGTTTGCACTGAACCTGTCTGCCAGGATATTGGCGATGTCTGTGGGTTCAGTGTATTTTTTGTCATTTAGAATCAACTCAGAACAAGTCTGGGAGGCCTTTCCGACTAGTAAACCAGATGCAGCCACTGTTGCAAAGACCCTAGTTAAAGAAATTATTCCTAGATTTGGCATACCGGAAATGATCTACAGTGACAATGGTACACATTTCGTTAACCAAACTATACAACAGTTGAGCCAGTATTTTGGGATTTCTTTAAAACATAACTTATCTGCACAAGCAGCAGAGTTGATTGCCTTGACACGGGCATGTACCTTAGCAAAGGGTAAAAGCATAAACATTTTTACAGACAGCCAGTATGCTTTTTCTACTGTACATGTTTTTGCACAACAGTGGAAGAATCGAGGAATGGTGACATCTACTGGCAAACCGATTAACCATGCACAGTTTATTTTAGATTTGTTAGATTCAATTCAGTTGCCTCAGAAATAGCTATTTGTAAATGCATAGCTCATACAAAACAACAAGACAGGATTTCAAAAGGCAATGCGAGTGCTGACACAGCTGCAAAGCAAGCAGCATCAGAAGCATTTCTTTTGAACGAGGAATTACAACCTTCTGAGATTTTAGACTTAGAAATGTTGAAAACAATGCAGACACTTACTACACAAGCTGAAAAACAAAAATGGAAAAAACGAGGAGCAATTCTCAAGGAAGGGCTGTACATCTCCAAAGAGGGAAAACCGATATTGCCGTCTAATTTATTTAGATACGCAGCTTTGTTGAGCCATGGGCAGAGCCATGTCTCAACAGGGGGGATGGTACAGTTAGTGAATCGGGTATTCGCTACGTACGGGTTTACAAACTACACTAAAAAAATTTGCCTGTCATGTCACACTTGTAATAAACATCATGCACAAGGAGCATTAAAGCCCAAGCAAGGGAGTTTCCCTACACCACTGTATCCGTTTCATACTATCTGTATGGATTTCATAGAATTGAGCAAATGTGAAAACAAAAAGCACTGCCTTGTCATTGTGGATATGTTCTCCAAATGGGTGGTGGCCTTTCCGACTAGTAAACCAGATGCAGCCACTGTTGCAAAGACCCTAGTTAAAGAAATTATTCCTAGATTTGGCATACTGGAAAGGATCTACAGTGACAATGGTACACATTTCGTTAACCAAACTATGCAACAGTTGAGCCAGTATTTTGGGATTTCTTTAAAACATCACTGTGCATATCACCCTCAATCTGCAGGGTTAGTAGAAGGGCACAATGGAGATTTAAATAATAAGCTTAAAAAACTCATGGTAGACACACAGAAGAACTGGGTGTACTGTTTTCCCCTGGCACTGTTGAGCATGAGAACTGTTCCGAATGCAAAAGGACTGACACCTTTCGAAAAGATTTTCGGAAGAGCTTATTATATACCTCAATGGAAACCTCTCATGCCTGCAGACCAGGAAGCAGATTGGGCACTTGCAGAGTATATGAGGAGTATGCTGAATAACAAACATCTTTTACAGTTTAATTCTGTTTCAGATAAAGACCAAATCAAACCATCCGAAGTAGCAGTAGCCCCAGGCACTTGGGTCTGGGTGAAGACAATCAAAAAGAAGAATTGGATGACACCAAAGTGGGAAGGTCCGTATCAAGTACTGCTGAGCACGCCCACAGCAGTCAAGATTGTGGAACATTCATCTTGGATTCATTTGACACACTGTAAACTAGTCAAAAACTTTGAACTTGATAAAACTCTTGATAACACACAGCAGCAGTAGAATGACAAAACCCAGAGATAATAGGAATGCTGAATGACTTCAGCAGTGTTGCATAATCATCTTAATAACTGCATTAGTGACATTGTTCTTTTTGCTGTGGCTTTTGCTGTGGCCTTTCTTTTCTTCAGCCACACCAGCTAGACTGAACAAACGTGATTCAACACTCATAGACTGGCATCCGAACTTTAACACTTACCAAGCAATCAAATATATGTATGCTGAGACTTTTAATGTTTCAAATTGTTGGATTTGCACAGCTATACCAACAGCATACGGGGGATTATTGATGGCTGCTGTCCCCCTAGGGGTCAATGAGACATGGGAAAACTTGATTTTTGAGACTACACCTGTAAAATCTAGAGATAAAATTGCATTATTCCTACCTGTTACACAAACAGGAATTGTATGTTTTTTTAAGAATGACACGATTCAAGTAGGTTGGAGTAAATGTAATGTAACTGTTTCTTATAAATGTTATATTAAACCTAAAAATGCTAAAAATACAGAAACAATTTGTGATGCAGATTATGACATATTTTGAGTTCTTGCATAAAACTGTCAGTGATAAACAACATAATACTGTTCTTTTAAAGCAACTGTCTATTATAGATAAGAAAATGTTTCATGCAGGGAAGGTGTATATCAATACTAAGGTAGAAAACTGTTATTTCATATGTGGGAAAAAGGCATACAAATGGTTGCCTGAGAATTGGTCCGGCAGTTGTTTTTTGGGTTACCTGGTCCCGGCCATACGACACACTACAGCTTTGCCTCATGGGAAAATTCAAAACGTCAGAGACGTCGCAAAGAAACCTGAAAATCCAATCAGGAAACCTGAGAATCCAATGGGATAGATCATAGCAGGCTGGAGAAACCATAACTCTGTGAAAGACAAAAGTAAACTAGCACACATGGACTTGAGTGACACTATCATATCCTGGGCTGGCATAGCCCCTGCATATGGTGCAGTTAAATCAATTTGGGAACTGAGAAAGCTATCCAAACTTCTCGAGGTCATGAGCAATGCAACTTTTTCTGCTCTTGAATTAATGACTGATGAACTGAATGCAATGAGAACTGTGGTGCTTCAAAACCGCATGGCTCTTGACTTCACCCTAGCGGCGAGAGGCGCTTTAATCAAAGACGAGTGTTGTTCGTTCATTCCCGACAATAAACACGAAATCAACGATCATTTGGAAGTGATTCAGCAAGTGTCAGACATGACCAGGCCAGGCCCGAACCCACTGACGGACTTTTTCCAGAATTTGTTTGGGGGGGGTGGGGTTCCATCCTAATGAACATCCTGATTGCCATTTGTGTGGGATTACTTTTGTTAGGAGCATGTATTTGCTGTGGCATTCCCTGCATGAAAAAATTAATCAAAGATTTTATAGACATGTCAGTTTCTGAGACTTTGTATCAAAGTACTGAAATTGAAGAACTGTTGAAAAAGGAAACACTTTCATAAGTTTAAACTGAATGACTCTCTTAGCTGCAAATCCTCAAAGGAAAAGGTTAGGAGAAGAAACAAACTGTTTATGCTTTTGAAATAGAATAAAAAGCATTAACAGGGGGGAAATGTTAGAAAAATATGTACTAACATGTGTGTAATGCTTATTTTAAATAAGGGAAGATTAACACATTTTTATTCTATATGCAGCATTAGTTCTATTTGAAACTGAAAACATGCTTTTCTAAAATTGTGCTTTCTGACACTGCAAGATGCACTCTGACCTAGTTTGCTAGCAAAATACATGTTTATGCTTTGGAAATGTACTGGAAAGCAGGTAATTTTCTGCTAGGTCAGGAAATTAAATGGAGAATAATAATAATTTCTGTAGATCCATTCATTATGGACAATAAGCTCTGTTCATGCTAATGAAAAAGTGCACAAGCTGCAAGAAAGTTAGATACTATAAACAATGAACTGCTTCATAAATCTGTACTTGCATTGTGCTTGAATTAGCCATAGTACCTAGACTTGTAACATCACATAGTAAGAAAGTTATAATTGACCGGTGGTCGTCAAGGCCATCCTGTTTACTGAAAAAATCTTTTTTAAACTTTCAAGAGTCAGCTAGAAATGTGAGAAACATCTGTAAAGTAACAGAATTATGAACTGGTGATCTGCTACATCAGTCGTAGTGGGCAATGTCTTGAAAGAAAGGTATAATAATTGTGACACGTCCTGATTTAGTCAGACAAACTCTGTAACTGCATTTTTTGTCTCCTTGCACAAGAATAAAGATACCTGAACTGAACCTTATGCTTTTGGTCTTTTGAAGTATTTTTCTTTGACGCACCATAATACTCAATGGTATGCATGGTACACCACAACCAAGCCGCAAGGGTTGCTAAGGGTCTGTGACAGTGTTCGGCGTGGTAACTATGAATTAGTAGTCAATGCAATGCAAATGAGGCAAGTAATAGTGAATCGCAAACGTCCCGCCAGACTAAGGATGTACCATACGGCGCAGTGCTACAACACCGAGGAGTGGTTTGGAGGTATACATAACATCAGCAGTGGGGTGTGCCACCATAGCTGTAAGCACATTGGAGCAATGCAAATCCGGCCTGCCCATTGCTAAGCAAAGCCGCAGGATAGGGGTGGGGATGTAGGTATAGCATCGTTTAGCTGAGAGCACATATGGTGCCCGAAAGCACATGTGTACGATGTTGAAAATGTGCCTGAAACCCGGTAAGCGGACACATGCACCGCACACCATAGCTCAAACAGGAAGGTTAGGGGAAGAAAAGAAGGAAATGCCGCAGTAGGATAATTGGAGTACAACTGAGCAATTAACACCTATTAACTCACAGTGGGCAATCGACGGCAGCTAACAAGTCTGCTCGCAGCAACCTGCAGAACAGGATAGGGGAGGTGTTGGATTGCAAAGAAAAGAGAACTGTCATAGCAGAGCAAAGCAAACCTGCAGTAGATTGGCCATAGAACACATGTCATAAGATAAACCAGGTTTTGGAAAGTACAAATGAAAGCAGGCTGCTGGATGCATGCCAGAAAATGGGAGGGGAAATGTTAAGAAATGTTAAGGGAAGGGCAAGAGGTAATCCACGGCAGCCAAATGTAATTCAACAACAAAGTCACCACAATAGCAGTACCTGGGGTAAAACACATAAGATACCCTGTAGCTCCGATGGTACATACACACCCTATGACATCATCAGTGTTCACAGCACAATAGTATAAAGTGTGAAGGCACCTCACACACACCTGTGTATTCCCAAACACTGCACCATCGGTATAAACAGACGAGGAACTTTTACAATGTACATGTTGGGAGCTGCCATAGCTGTGATTCATCACCATGTGTTAGAGACTGAAGGTGTTGTGGAGGATGATGCTGACAACCACCGCAGGCCCCAGAGGAGGAGAAGAGTGTTCAGACCAAGGGTAACCTACCAGGGGCTACATGATCTGGAGATAGTAGAGTGTTACAGGGTGGACAGGGATATCTTACAGCAAATAGTTGAGCTGTGCCAGCCACGCCTGAGATCCAGAAACAACAGAGGGGAACCCATCCCAGTGGACATGAAGGTATATGTAAGCTTGAGAATACTAGCCACAGGTACCTTTCAAAGGCCAACTGGAGATATAATGGGGATCTCACAGGCATCAGCATCCAGGGTACTACACCAGTTCCTGGATGCTATGTTACCACATGCCAATGAGCATATATACTTCCCCCAAACTCAGGAGGAGTTGGCCAGCAATATGCATCTCTTCCACCAGGTGGCACACTACCCGGAGGTACTGGATGCGATATACTGCATGCACATACATATCAAGTCACCACCCGGTGAGCATGGTAGGCACTACATAAACCGCAAGGGATACCACTCCATCAACTGCCAGGTTGTGTGCAATGCCCAGGGCATTATTATGGATGTGAGTGCTGGCAGCCCTGGAAGCTACCATGACTCCCACATCTGGCATGCCTCACAGCTGTATCAGGTATATGTCAGGGGGGACATCCCACATGGCCACCTTGTGGGGGATGCTGGCTATGCACTGGAGCCGTGGATGATGACTCCCATCAGAAATGCACATACACCCATGCAAGAACGCCATAATGAGGCACATGCACAAACCAGAATCATCATAGAGTGTGTGTTTGGGATGCTGAAATCACGGTTCCATTGCTTGGACATATCTGGTGGAGCCTTGCAGTACTCTCCAGGCACATGTGTCCACATCTTCATAGTATGTGCCATGCTACATAATATGATCCTGCGGAAACAGCTGCAGCAGGGACATAATGGTGAAGGCCCTCACAGCCCACCGCAATTGCCAAGGCCATCACAGGCACAGAGGGATTCAGACCATGAACACCCTGTGCCAGCCCCAGTAGGCAGACAGAGGCGTGCCCAATATGCCCACGCCTTGGCAAAGAGGGAACGTATAGCACATACACTAACAGTGTAGGCCCCTATGGACTGACACACCTCTCTACCTGCACACACAGTAAACTGGATGGCACATACACACGACCACCTGTAAATTGTAATGTATAGGTGGCCTACTGTGTGAATCCTACATAGGTAGCCCTCAACCATTGCACACACAACAGCTATTGGAACAAGGAATGTCAACACACCTGAACAGTACACGCACCTAACAGCATATGTTGATACTGTATGTATAGGTTCCTAGGTACATTGGTAGGTACATGCCCAATTGTCAGAGGCCATTCATCAACCGAGGCAAACAGTGTCTGCTGTTGCCACCACATCGATTAACCAACTGTCCCTCAGTGGAGCAGAGCCAATTGCGGGATTCATGTGTGTAATCACTGTTCCCCACACACTCTGCATGGCTTACCTGGTGTGTTAATGAGGGGCTCCATATAATGTAATCAGGGATGTAGTGGCAAAGCATGGGGAGTACCCATGACAGGTATCTGTCACCCCAGCATGCTCCACCTAGGGTTGTGTGAAGGTGTAGCACATTATAGTGTGAGGCTCACTGTGACATACATTACCAATGCTGGAGCACATCCATTAAACATCACTTGGATATACGATTAATAGGTCTCATCCATATGTAAACTAACTGAGTTACACATTTGATTGCAGTATGGAGTAACAGCCATAGTACAGTCCACATACAAAACACCATAACATGTGTACAAATCCCTGATGCCCAAGTGGTAAATGCACTGACTGTCGTGCATGTTCCTGGTCCCACGTCCTGCAAGGGACGTTACGTAATCCTGAAGGCACGAATAATGGATGTTGGATGCAGGTCATCAGATCAGGTTTAGCACATGTCAGTGGGAGTATGCATTGGCAAGTGCTGGTATGCGTCGTTTAAACATGACTATACGGATATGCACGAAACAGGGCTAAGCTTTTCTGAATATCGCACAGATCATGGTCAACGATGTCCAGAACAGGTTTAACTAGCATTATTCACCCCTGTACTAATAGCGCCTGCTCTGAAGGGTAAAAGGACCACTGCCAGGAGTAGAACATGCAATCATGTACACAATCACCTAACATTAAGCTACCCGAGATGTACCAATGGCAAGTGTGTATGGTGACAGGTTAAAACACAAACGTGCGGAGTCCAGGAAACAGTATACACCAACATGTACACAACGAAAAGTGTCTTCTCCCTCTCTCTCTCTATGCATATATATATATATATATATATATATATATATATATATATATATATATATATATATAAAATAGAGATAGAAAGGATGATAGAGAGATATAAGTTGATATATACGTATTCACCTATATCTGCAAATATATAGATAGGTCAACGACATGTACACAACCATGGAGGTACAAATAAATAGGATACTGCCAACTATCGAATGTGTCACATACCATCACGTGTAATTACGAGGCTGAAAGACCGAAAGACCACAGTACTGGAACACTAGAACCGAGAGTAATATTATCACGATGTTAAGGGACATTTAGTTATCACTGCCGGTGCTGCGGTCCAGGTAGGTACTGTGTTTAACCATGTTTGTGATTGCTGTAGTCTATGTGTGTGTTGAGGGTGCCGTGTGCATTTCTGTGGGACTGTAATGTGTGTGTGTGTGTTTGCATCACGTGTCTGTTAGTGCTAACTTGGAGGTACATCATTATGGTAGGTGTGGTCATAGCTGGCCGTAGGCATACGGTTACCACCTGTCCCACTTTAAAACTGCCCTTTTACTCCCTGGACAGTTGTGTCCTGACAAAAAATATTAAAAAGAGCAAATGTCCGAGATTGTAGGACATAATTATGTCCCGTATATTATGTAATAGTTGCATTAAATAGTTATGCCTGTATCTAAAATACATAAATGTTACATGAAACATGATAAGTAGCTAAAGTGCTTCAAGAATAAGTATGTATTCAGGATAAAAGTATGTTCTGTCCTGTGTACTGACCGTGGGTATGTGTCGGCCTGTAAACATCGATATGTGTCCTGCAAATGTCCCACTATGGCCATTTGAAAAGGTGGCAACCCATGCCAAAGAGGTTCAGTCACCAACACAACTGCAATGAGTGCAAATATCTGTGACAGAAATACACGAGACAGCTGTCATTTAGTAACATTCCCTTACATATCAGTGTATTTCCAGAGGTATTGAATTATCAACCTCACCTGCATGCTATATAGAAACCAATTAACAATGGCTCAATGTATAAGCCCGTAACAACCATAGTTTCTCAGTCTACTAAATGATATGTCTTCAATTAGGGAAGGAGCCCAAACACATATATGGAATATGTAGAAATGCAGTCCCCACAAACCTGTATATGATATGTACACCCACCTACATCTTCCCCACACCCGAAACAATTGCAATACAGACTGTAATAACACCACAAACATCCACTCACTCAATTACATCTGTAGAACCATTAAAATACCTTGTGAGAGACACATTTGTAATGGCACCATGTGAAATTGTAGCTGTTGTATAATGGAACAGACGGCGATGTTACAGGTTTTGTTTGCAGTAGTCCCTTATCAAATGGTTGAGATGACAGGTACACTCACATGTAGAACCACATACTATAGCCATCACACACAATCCACGGGGGGCATGAATTCAAAATATCAGTGTCTCCAAATAGCAGTTGCAATTCCTCACAACAAAACACATACAGGCCGTCTCCCCAAAGGTAGGGCAAAAGTGCAATGCCCAAGTGGAGAATTCAATTATACCCCACTGTTGCCACGTAAATGGCGAATGGAGGAGCTGCACAGCTGATGTGCGTGTAATAATTTACTCAGGAACACCAAATGGCGGCAGGATACCACATGTTACAGGTATCGATGTATATAAGGATGCCTTGCCATACATTCAAACCGTATGCTCATACCATAGAACCATTTAAACAGTAAAGGTGTAAGAGAGATATTTACGAAGATTTGGAAACAAGGTATGTAGAACACTCAGTATGTCAGTGTATGTAGAGCCTGTTTTGTATTAATTAAAGTGTACGCAATGCATAAAGTGGGAAAAGGTATTATGTAGTGATGTCTTGTTGAGCATAGTAACGCTTTTGTGTGTCCTGCTGTGGGCCACAAGGTAAACAACTCAAACACCACAAGGGATGCTACATGAGGGCTTTAAACACAACAATTCCACACCACCCGCTGTCAGTGGTAGGGTTTGTCCAACAAGTACGTGCCATAGCAGGGGATAGTATATGTTGATATACTGTCACAGTAGGCATGTGTATGGGCATATAACGAGAATAACATGCCTAAGGTGGTCCTGCTGTGCAAGTATGCTTTGCATTATGGGATAATGTGTAAAATATGTGTAATGTACAGTATTGTAGGTAGATATGTTAGATATTCTACACAGCATAACTGTTATATCATGCAAACAAAAGGTATCGTCTATTGGCATGTACAATACACAATAACAGGATACATATGGCTTGTAGTCATGGGACACTGTAACAGCATGATAGCTAAATGAAATGGAAGAGCTACTCAATTATCCATGCACAAAGGACATGAAATAGCTTCACAGGTTCATAGTGAGATACTATGCTGTCTGGCCAAGTCCATGTGTAAGCCCAATGACAGTGTTTTCACCGGTGGCACCTCCCTAGGGTAGTGTCCTGTCTGTGAACAGCAGAGCCATGTGTTACCTGCACCTGTGTACAGTACAGCCACTGCAGTGATCCCTGGCGTACATGTGTGTCTCCCATCCACCCATCGAGGTATCTCATGAAGAGTGCTAGTGAGTGTCCCTGCTTGATGTACATAGGAATCATGTTCCAAAGCATGGTGAGTGTCTGGTTCAGGAATGTATCCCTCAAGCACGTCCCACTCATTGTTGCGTTTGTGCACATATCCATGAGCATGTTGCTCTCAGTGGCCTTTGCTTATGTTGCTTATGTGGAGTATATCCATAAATATTGTTGTGGACATGGGCTCTGTATGTTCAGCAGAGGTCACCCCTGAATATGCAGTATGCAAATGTGTACAGTTGTGGTGTCCATAGTTGTGCCGCATACGTCATCCTTTGGAGGTCAATAATCCTCATGGTGTGTCAATGTTGTGGTATGTAAAGCCGTTGCTGTTCTGTAAGGTACACCACAAAAGGGGTGTTGTACCCTTGAACGTGTGTCATACGTCAGGAGTATAGAGGTACAATGGGTGCCTTTGTTCCAGCTACAAACCCATTACAGATAAGGGTGGCCACGTAGAAGGATATCCACGCCACATTGGCAATATGGATATCAAAGGAGTGGGTGCTATATACGTGTGTACTAAGATCCCGTATAATGTCACATGTATGTAGGGGACTATCACCTATGTGATAATCAGTGGGTGATTGGTGTAATCCAAAGGGGATGTCTATGCACCTTGTGTTATGCAGCTTGAGGCCATGTTATTGACATCAGGTATCTGTCACAGTGACACCCATATGGAGGGTGTCTGTATCAGCTGGTGGATCAGTCATGGCTCCTTGTTTGCAGTCATCTGGAAACCTATTCAGAGAAAGTCCCTCTGTGCTAGCCTGTACCTCAGGGAAGCATATACTGAACATGAGGGGCCCTATGACCGAGGACTGTGGTACGCCAAGTGTAACTGAATTACAGTAGGTACCACGGAATGCTACCCTCATTGTGTGGGTCCTGTCCGTGAGCCACTTTGCATAACATCCCGAGACGTAGGGGTCAATATGCAGGTGGATGTGTATGTTGTCAATCCCAGAATGGAGAACGGTGCTGAAAGCCAATGAGAGGACAATGTAGGCTGTGTTGACCCCCTTACCATCATCAACTACCCTGGTAACTGTATCAATGGAGTCCACCAGGTGTAGGAGCCATGGTCTGGCCCTAACAAATCCAACCCGGGTGGCATCAAAGGTCTGGAGGCCACCAATGTCTCTGTGAATGACTTCCATGATGATGTGCCCCATAGCCTTGCAGAACAGTCCAGTCAGGCATATAGGGCAATAGCCCCTGTGGTTCATTGTGGTGCCACCTGTGTGGAGTGTGACAACTGTTGCTGTGCATCATTCAGGGGCCACAATGTCTGATACAAGGCTATTACTGAATCTGGTGGCCAAGTGGGGAGCCATGTCGTTCTGAGGTTTGTGTAAATCACAGCCTGGGATGTTGGACGGTCACACGGAGTCTGTGTTCCAGGCCTTAGAGAGTGCAGGTCGGAACTGCGTAGGTGTGACCGCAGGGACTCTGCATTGCTCCTGTATGGATTTTGGCCCTGTAGGGAGTGAGAGGGTGTAAAGTTAGCATTGAACCTATTTGCCAGGATGTTGCCAATAGCAGTCGGTCTGTAATATTCCTCCCTAACCATCGTATGTCAGAGCAGATGTGGGCATTGCCATTGAGTACTGACATACCTCCATAATGCTTTGTGGTAGTCCTTGGAATGTGTCATAGTAATGTTTACATAGCTAGCTTTGGAGGATGTGATAAGGGATCCCGGATTCCTACTGAGGCTGACCAGTGAGCTACCCCACCCATGGGATTGTACTCCACTTTGCAACAGCCTCCAAATTCTGTTGTACATTATTTGCATGGAACTGGACCCCCAGAGTGGCGTCCGTTATCTGGTAGGTACCATCATGGCTCTGTTTTGGATAGCATGATCCATGCAGTCGTGTAAGTGCTAATGAAGTGCACTGGTGTATGTTTCAGTGTTTGTAAGTGCATTGTCCATCTGCACGGGTATCATGACATTTACTACCGCTGTCATAAGACGTTTGAAGTAGGCGTTGTAGAAATCTTGTACTGTGTATTCCATGAAGGGTGTGGTACCGGGATATGGATAACAAGGGTGATTAGCATATGTTCGGAAACTACCAACGAGGGGATAACCCCAGGTGTGAAACACCAGTCACATGTTGGTAATGTCTATGTCTAGGATATTGTTGGTCTTGGTGGTGGTGTGTATGGGTTGATCCAGCCGAGTGGAGGTTATGAATCCCAGAAAGCGTTGGCCTAATGTGTCAGTACATGAGTAGGTATTCCAGTTAAGTGTGGGGTAGTGTCAGTCTCACATCAGTAGTACCTGTCTGAACCCTACTGTCCAGTACACCAAGAAATGAGGGCCGGTAATCGTGGGGTATTTTGTTGAATCCGTAGCAAGTTACAATGTGTATAGCAGTTCTGGCCACAGTTAGTTGCATGTGGATCACCTCTGATGCATTGTGCTAAGGAACCAGCCTGGAGGTGTGTACATCCTTGTGAAATATGGACACACCTCCGCCATGGGTGTTCCAGTCCTGGTTACATGACTGAAAGGTGTGGTCTGCGTGTAACCTGTCAGTGCAGGTGTGCTCTCCGGAGCCCAGAGGCAGGTCCCAGTCACTGCAGAGATATCGAAGTGGTCCATTATAAGGAATGCCTCACCTGAGTGCGTTAGAGATGAAGATGTCAAGCATTGAGTAACAGTACCCCAGGTTTTGCTTGCCTGTTCCTGTTCTGGTGGTGAATGTTATTGGAAACTGTCCAAGACAGGCAATATAGGAGCAGCAAGAGCCTTACATGTTATCTGTACTCCCAGGGCTGACAGGTGCAGGTCATCTGTGCCAAAGCATCATGTTTTGTTGACCATGTCATTCAAAGCAGACAGATACTGGATGCCTGTGGAATGACAGCAGAAGCATAGGCAACTGTTGAAGTGAAACATTCAGTCGTTGTACAGTGGTATCAGTCTGGATGAATGCAGAATGCTTCTCAGGGCTTGGGCAATACCTTCTGGGCTACAAGACCGGAGAGCTATTGCATGTCCCTGTACATGTAGTCCAGGAAGTTACATCTCAGGGCAGTCACACTAACATGGAGAATGACAGTCAAATCATACCTGGTCAGGTGTGGCATGGGTGCATAGGTTATGTTGAGGCTCCTGTTACCTGACAGCCAGATGTAAGCAACTATCGCCTTGTGTAGCCTGCTGAGTGGGACATCAGTGTGACCGCCTACAGAGTCACCTATAACCGGTGTGTTGGGTATGTTATGACACCCTACTGGCTGTAGTTGATGGGCACACATGAGCCTGTGGGCTATAAGTAATCGGTGTTGTGTTTGGTGATGGGGGCTGCCTCTGTTGCCTTCACAGAGAGTATGGAGAGGTTCTGCAAATATTGTAGTCATACTATGTGTGGCCTTTGGTGGTAGAGATCTAGTGAGGCTATGTGATGAGTGGGGTGTGTTGCAAATGTTAAACATCCCCACATGAATGTCAGGTTCAGTCTGGGTTGGTGAGAGCATTACCCCCAGCATGGCTACATATGTGCATCTCCCACAGGCTGTAGTGTCGTATGTTGGGAGGTGAGCATTGACTGTGTACATGAGACAATTGCTCTATTGCCTCATGTTTGCCATATTCATCATATAGACAGGCAATAACACTGGTAAGTGACACTTGGACATGCCTGTATATTCAACCATGTCTCACAAGATATGTGAGTTACATGTGTACAACAGCAAAAGCTGGAAATATAAGGACAGACAGTGTACTTGTAAGAAATGAGTTGGAATGGGTGCTATAGTAATTAGTAGCTCATGAAGTGCTTACATGTTCTGAACAAGTGCTGAGCATGAATATGCAATACAGACAGGGTGTTGGATAATATAAACCCACTGCAACCCACAAGCGGAGACGCCAGTCATAATTGGAGGCACTGCACTATTACCCTGCTGAGTATGGTCTGCAAGTCTATGACCCTTTATCAACGTAGATGTTAGCAGTACAGATGTAGATGACAGTACGGATGATTTCACACTGCATAGCATACCTGTGACAGGTCATAGGACATCACCCATACTGTGTTCCAGCTACACTGAATATACTAGATGTACCTTTGTATGTCACAGGAGTGGTCTATCAGTGGCCTGTAGACAGAAGCAACACTACAAAGGTGTCTGAGTGACATGTGCATATCACACCAGTGGCAGCTAGAGTAAAACAGGCTTAATGTCTTGTACTCCCCCCTCATTGTAGCCCATACCACACAATCAAATGGGAGGCATCTGTGTATGTAAGGATGTGAATGGCCATGACCTAGGAGCAATAGCTGTCTCAGTGTTGTGGACAACATACAGAATGGGCTTTGTGGGTGAGGTGCGTGACATATCTGCACAATCTGACAGCTGATAATAGCATTGTCACCGCTAGGTGAATAACCCTGTACCCATTAACTACCACCTAGGCAGCGGTCAACATTATGGACACTGTGTAAGGGATGGTGCTGTGCAGTTCACCTCCCTGAGCTCGTGACGTCTCCAGGCCTATTAGGTAGTCATACGAGGCACCCATGTCATGACAGGGTGCCATCCATGAGCATGGAGATCATTGGACAGGCATACTCAGCACTCGGGTGACCAGTATCAGATTACATATCACCTTTAAGGGGTATTGGCCATGCGTGGATGGGCGATACCAGCCTTCACAATCCTTACCTCCACTATGCAGCATGCTGGCTACCTTGCATAAAGACATGTGCTACACTGTGATGTTGGACATGCTACACATACATATCCTGATCTGAAAGACATACGTCATGGACAGCCACCATCCTACTACAATGATCGCCACATACTGGACAGATCCCTGTACCATACATGTTACATACTCCTGCCATACCGTGCAACCCTGTCCATCAAAGCTGCACATGTCATCTCTGTCAAACATGGTGCGATGACCGCATGGTAGATGTATCATTAACTGTCTGGATCAGTAATGTGGCACTGATGCAACTGGCGGTGGCAAAATGGCTGTTGGATACAGCTAGAAAACCTTGCCCGTACATGCTATGGTTGATAACCATCCCTCTGAATAATGTCCGGCTAGCCATTGTCCCATGTGTATCACATGTGCAACACAGGCAATACGTGGCAGGATGTTGAACTGCTGTACAGTGCTGTGTAGATGTATATGGCAAAACACATGCATGTAAAGGTTTCCGTGTGCATGTGTGCATTGTCACTGCTCATGTCCGTCAAGGCAGTGTATGTGTTGATATGTGACATATACACAGCATCAAGGTCAACAGCATTACTATGGACACATCCAGGCATGTGCTGATTGGTAAGAATACCAGTACAGGCAAACAGACATGCCCACATCAAGACAGCATTCACATCGAGTATGAGCAATGTAATAAGATGACACACATATATGGTGATGATATTCAATGCACAACGGGTGTTACATGTGTGTGACACAAACATGTCAGTCGTGTCAGTGTCATGACGATTTGCAAAGATAACTGTTCATATGTACTAGATTTAATACAAATGTATGTGCAGCTGTATCTCTGTACGTCTCTGTGATACTGTGACCTGTCTCCATCATTATGTCTTCCAGATAATGCCTCATTTACGCCTGCCAGCATATAGCCACCTGGAGGATGATGCCCTCATCCCGTACCTCCATGATAACTATGAGGTGTTGTTCAGCCATGTGCCACAGCATGCCCAGCAGCGTGAAGACCTGTGGCAGGAACTACGCAGGAGGGTTAATGATGTGGGTGACCATAACTGCACCTACCAGCAGGTGCGCAGACACTGCACGGACCTGATACGACATGCAAAACAGCGTGCCAATGCAATCGCCAGGGAACAAGGTGGAACAGGTGGTGGGCCACCAACCCAGCCCCCACTCACACACACTGAGGAGCTACTGGCCAGCCTGTGGACACCCTCAGAACAGCATCCACAAACACTAGCTGCCATCGTGGAGGTGGGTGTCTCCCAACCACTGAGCCTGGAGATGCCTGGTAAGTCACTACTGCACATATGACTATTATATCCCATTTAGTTACATGTGTCACTGTACAATATGTAATGTAGCATCATATGCAAGGTGTGCTTACACACATGCCGCATACTATTGTTTGCTACCCTGTGTATGCACACATGTGCATACTATATGCTATTGTACAGGCGAATGTGTTAACATGCACAGGGCACCCTGTAGCTGTCATACAGTCATGGATAATGTTCAAACTGCTGTGTCACCCCTATACAGGTACTTCTGGCGTGCCGCACAGACATCTGTCCGTTGCATGTGAGACCGTTATCAGTATCAGGCATGTTAATGCATATATCTATTAGCCATGTATGGTCCAGTCACGATATACAGGTCGCATCTGTCATCAAGCACACTGGCTACCCATGTGCGATATATACAAACTAAATGAAACACCGACATGAAACCACAGTATCTGTCATTGCTAGATGTGTTGACAGCTGTGCATACAACGGTGGAGGTGTTGTTCAATGTAGGCATATGTACTATACATTGGAACACATGTGTGGTACGCAAACAGTACCACACAGTGAGCTGGGATATGGGCAGCCCACAGGAATCACCATTGTGTAATATGCCCCTGCAATGGGTGCACACATTGTGATATGCCATCTGACAAATCGCAGACATGTAGTGTTCCAGCTACAATATTGTCTCACTATCCCATAATACATACCCCACATACCAAACATACAACCCTTTGTCTGCATAACCCTGTGGACAGTGACGTATCTGACATCTATGGGTGTATGTCATATGGGACAACACAGATATGTGAGATATACGGCCATCACAAACATTTGGCCAACACATGTTCACACATGGCCATGGAGGATGGCCAGAGACATGTAGCCACACAGTAGATGTGATGTGTATACACCCTGTTGCACATTGTCCACACATGGTCCAACTATAGCCTTTGTTGAATGGTTATATAGTTGATGTGGAACACTGGACATCCTAAAAGCCTGTGCACAGCTTGTGGAGGTGTCACTTAATTCGACCATATAAGATGTGTTGAACATCATGACTATGTCATAGCATGACAGTAGTCAACTGTACAGCTTCCACAGACATAGACACCTCATCAGGCCATAGATACCACACATTTCCCTTGCTGCTGTTGGACATTACTGTCAGCTGTGCACCTCGTGTGTGTGGTACATAAATGTCATGTGGGACATGGTGTATTGACAGGTCTGCCATGTGTGGACATGGTTGCCAGGCAGCTAAGACATGTTAGTAGTTGTGCAGGGGTGTCATCCATAGCTCTTCCAGTGACCTGTCACATGACACAGCATGGTTTAGTGTGTATACACCTCAGCGACGTGGTTCACAATCCACAGTAGTTATGTCATGTGTTTGCACGCAGTCATGGCTATGCACTGTGTGTGTATTACACACTGTATAGCAATATAGACGCCTCATGATTCCATGCAATGGCACAGTGCCTGTACTTCACACTGTATAGCAATGTAGACGTCTCATACTACTCTTTAATGCTCATATACATCTGCTAAAAGTGCTTTCTATCTGTAGGGCATACAGACAACACTGCAATGTGATACCCATTACACCACTGTACATGTGTCAGGACACCATTGTGTCAGACATGTATGCATGTCAATGCACACGTCAGCAGATTACATGTCATACTACATGTCAATGTCAAGGTCACATCAGCCATGTATACTGTTAACCTGTGCTGGTCTACATGGTGTATCACAGGGATGCATGCTTACTACCATGATTGTGTGAACTGCATGGCTTCTGATATGACACCTGCTTGCTGTTGTGTGCAACCCAGGGAGGTATGCTAACTACCACTATTAATGTCTGAGCTGCATGCCGTCTTCTGTATCACATGCATGCTGCATGCCGTCTGTCAAATCACATACATGGTGTGTCTGTGTGTCTGTGTGTCTATTGTAATGTAGAGTCTTTCTTTGCATTCACAGGTGATGTAGGTGCGTTACCCTCCTGCGGTCCATCTGATGTTAGTGTCCCCACAGATACTAGCAGTGATGAACATATGCATGAGGTACAGGCAGGGTTGTCAGGGGCTGAATCTGTGCCAATGGTTGCCATCCCAGCTATATCCCCCTCTTCCCCGAGCACAGTTCTCATGCCAACACATACCCCATCACCAGTGGCCATAGAGGAAGGACAGTCAGCGTGTGTTAGCTTGGAACAGGAATGTGTGGTGGCTACAGAAGGTGTGTCTCCACACCATGGTGTCAGTGTAATGACTGCAGATGTGCCACACAGGCATGTGGCCAGTGCTGCTCGTACGAGGACCTCTGGCAGACATGCACCTGCAGGACAGAACGCAGCAGCTGGTGTCACCAGATGCATGTTCCAGACTGTAGTGGTGGCACAGGCACATGCAGAATGGCAGAACACAGAAGGGCAGAGGCTTCAGCAGCTGCTATCCATTCTTTAAACAACAACATCCAGGCATTGGCAAATGCTCAACAGCAGATCGCTGATGTTCTGGACAGGCGATTGGGTGACATGGTTGGAATCCTTGACCATGGCATGGCAATCCGCGAGCATGAGCTGTCTGTGCTGGAACATCTGGTAGGAGTGAGGCATAGGCCACGTGGACGTAGGCCAGCTACACCACCTGGTGCAGGTCAACGTGAATGAGCCACCTCACATGCCCGCTCCCACAGTGCCGGTAGCAGTAGCAGTGCAGCTGGTGCTGCACTGTCCACACCAGGACACAGCAGGCCACGTGGACATGGCCCTGGATGTTCCCAGTGGGGACACGGTTCCAGTGGACATGTGTCATCGGACAGTAGCCAATCTGTACCTCTGCCTGGTAGTGCCCGTGCAACCCCTGGCAGGCACAGGTCACGTGTACAATCTGGAGCTGTCAATAATACCCCTGTGTAGGCTGGACACATGGCAGAACTGTGTGCACACATACACGCACACAGCAGAAACATCTGTAGGGCACCGCAACACCCACATGCATAACGACCACACATGTCCAATCAGATCACTAGCCCTAACCCACACACATGATGTCATCCACTGGTGCAGCCTATGCTCCTGGCAAACATTATCACCCTGTGCATATGATGATGCCTGTGCCACATCCCTGTCATCCACAACATCGGTGCAGGGACATGCTCATATGGTCTGATGCACAGGGTGAATAGAATAGTGAGAAGTGTATATTACATTTGTTGTGTACTGTTGACACGCACCAGACATACCATGTAGTACATGTTTAGAATGCATTGTTATATGTTCACAGTATGTGTCTTGGCAACAACAGTAACAGCATGTTGGTAATGATGCCCTGCTTCCCTCCTTAAGGTCTAATTGCATGTGCCATTATGTTACAGTGTTTGAAGCTAGAGTGCATTGTTGTATGTTCACAGTATGTGTCTTGGTAACAACAGTGACAGCATGTTGGTAATGACGCCCTGCTTCCCTCCTTAAGGTCTACTTGCATGTGCCAATAAGTAGCAGTGTTTGCAGTTTCCCATGTGTAAATGTGGAGTACTCACAGGCATGTATGGCAATACCAGCATGCTATACGTAGCCTCAACTTCACTGTTAGAAAGGCTACCATTCCACAGATGTCCACACATCTACTGATCCAGAAGCATGTGAGCCGTTTAATAGGCTGCAGTGGCTAGAGACGTGACTTGATAGTGTTGAGATGAGGACCCCTGCCTATGTGGTAATCACCTTCATAGTACTGTGCACCCACATGACGCGACACAGAGAATGAACATGTACAGGTAGCCAGTAAGGCTGAGACCGATGGCATCAACAGGGTAGTAGACTGCATCACCATGAGGGGTTAGGGATCCTGTCTGTTCTGTATGGTAGCATACACCCTCACTGCATGCACCAGACAGCCATACATACATACACACATACTGTGGAGTCCACAAATGTCATTCACATACAGATAGCTGACATGTGTGTGATACACACACCACCCCTGCCTACGTCTTGCTTTCTACACTGCAGTATGTACAGATCTCTACAACAGTGTACAGGGGTGTGTAACAGTGTACAGGGGTGTGTAACAATTGGGATGTATTCCCCACCATACGTGGCATATATGGTCACACAAGCAAACACACATGGCAGTACTGTGAATCATACACCTGCTATATGATGATACGTCTGACAAACATGTAGCTGTACTGGCCGCATTACGTGTACCAATGCTACCTTCGGCAATTGTGCTGCTATATGCACACGGGAGGATGTAAGTGTTACAGGTGTCAAGTGATGTACAGTCAGTAACACCAGGACTGCTGTGTAGGTTATATGTCTTCACCTTCAAGTAACAGTAACATAGCGTACTGTTTGCACATGTAATGGTAGGACGGCTTGTGACACACCTGTGAGCTGTCTTCAGCAAACATCCATCTGCAAAGGTGGACCACCACTTTATGTACACACATCCATCCATACCTGATGTACATCCTACCGTACTGTCAGTATTTCACCATATACAGGTGTCAATGATGGGGCTGCATTGCAACTGCATGTTGTAGTTAGACACAGATGAACGACATACATCAGCTACTGCACATGCATGGTAGCTGCATGCACACCACTACATGTACATGTGTGTTGGTCCTACATTCCTGTCATGTAGCCATGTTTGTATGCATTGCAATTGATGGACATGTGTGATGACATACATGACACATGGACTGTTGTATGATATGTTGGTTGTCATGGGTAACTAGTACAGAGGGAATGTTACCTCAGTCAACATTGCTACCTTATGTACTGTTAGCATTCAATAGCCATGGACCTACCTTCCATGTGCATGTGTGTGATTGCTGTAGCCACTTGTCTGCACAGAGGACAGCAAAAGCTATGTAATGTACATATGCATTGTGTGTGTGTGGGCCATGTACATATCCACTGTGATTACATGTATGTCATATCCAAACATGTGTGTTTTCTGGTGTATAGCGACAGTCATCTGTTGCAGCTGTGTAAGACCCAGGGCCCCTGTTATGTGTAGAGCCGACCTGGTTATGAACTGTGGTATCATTGCATTGCATACCACATAATGGAACCCTGTTAGTACATGTGTAGTCTGCACAGTTGCTGTAGACCTATGTACAGTCCACTGGTCATGAGTAACATGGTGGTGTAGTAATGTATGGATGTGTGTTGCTGGTCCAAGGACATGGTGATGTCTGAGGGCTACATAGTAGAATGCGGCATTTACCACTGTGATCTGCACCTGAGACATCTGTGATGGCTCTTGAGTGTGTACTGGTCAGTACATGTGAGTGGTCTTCATGTACATGGGGATAGTAAAACCTGGAGCGGTCCGTCATGGTCTTATGGCCCACATGTCTGTATCTGAGGTATACGGTGGTAGTGCTATTGTGCACAACTGTGCCATATGCCAGGTGTTCCTCACTGCAGAGATGTCCGTATTCCCCATTGTTGGATCTGGATTGTCAGCTGTGATCACGAACGCTACACAGCTAGCATTGACGACCGGTGTCAGATGTGTGTAGTGCAGCGTTCGTGCTAACAATGTTCACTATCGACACACTGTGCCCTTCCGTGTTTAGAATCCGTGTGCATACAAGACAGCCCTTCGCTACTACTAAGTGTGTGAGCATGCCCAGTACGCCGTTGTGTAGATGGACACACAGTACATTCCAAACGGACATGTGCTACTAAGTGTGTGAGCATACCCAGTGACACCTTGTGTCGGTTATGTGTCTCTGTGTATGGGCATAACCATTGAAATCCTGTATAGTGATAGTGGTCATCCAGGCAACAGATGTCCATACCCCACGTCAGGATGGATTCCTACACTGAACACACTGGGACTGTCTTGAAGGGTGTACTGTCTGTGGTGCGTCTCGTATCCATGTAGTGTTGTAATAGTGCTCCGTAGATAGGCAGTTGTCCCGCTCACACCACTGCTGTGTGTTTGTCTACATCTACCTTGGGACAGTAATATGCTTTTAGACTGCTCACTCTCCATACATTCCCTATCGGCATCTTTGCCTTTGCTGATGATGTCATCCACCTAGAAGTATGTCTCTGGGAGTGCTGTGTTCCAGTAATCTTGGTAGCGCGTTCTGTAACTGTGTAATGCTGTAGTGTGATAAGGTAGTTAGGTGTATGTTCGACTCCTGGCCCTGCCAAGTGTGTGTGTGTGTGTGTGTGTGTGTGTGTGTGTGTGTGTGTGTGTGTGTGTGTGTGTGTGTGTGTGTGTGTTTCCAGCTGCCTGGGGACAGAGTAATACTTTTAGATGGCTCCCTCTCCATACATTCCCTATCGGCATCTTTGCCTTTGCTGATGATGTCATCCACCTAGAAGTATGCTTCTGGGAGTGCTATGTTCCAGTAATCTCGGTAGCACATTCTGTAACTGCGTAATGCTGTAGTGTGATAAGGTATTTAGGTGTATGTTCGACTCCCGGCCCTGCCAAGTGTGTGTGTGTGTGTGTGTGTGTGTGTGTGTGTGTGTGTGTGTGTGTGTGTGTGTTTCCAGCTGCCTGGGGACAGAGTAATGCTTTTAGACAGCTCCCTCTCCATACATTCCCTGTCAGTGTCTTTGCCTTTGCTGATGATGTCATCCACCTAGAGGTATGCCTCTGGAAGTGCTGTGTTCCAGTAATCTAGGTAGCGTGTTCTGTAACTGCGTAATGCTATAGAGTGATAAGGTAGTTAGGTGTATGTTCAACTCCTGGCCCTGCCAAGTGTGTGTTTCCAGCTGCCTGGGGACAGAGTAATGCTTTTAGAAGGCTCCCTCTCCATACATTCCCTATCAGCGTCTTTGCCTTTGCTGATGATGTCATCCACCTAGAAATATGCCTCTGGGAATGCGGTGATGCTGAAACCCGGTGGCACATTCTGTTACTGCGTAATGCTGTGGTGTGGTAAACTAGACAGGTAGGTGCTTAATTCCAAGGCATGGCAGGTGTGTGTGTTTGGCAGTTATACCCTATGTGTTGGTATCTGTGGGTGGCTAGCTGCGGGATGTGTTCAGTGTGTTTTGTTGCTGACATATATAGTGTCCACAGCCCGCATATTCTGCCAAGACACTGGGTTGTCAACACATACATTCGCCAATAGGTCTGGTGAGTAAATGTCAGCAGCCCTACTCTTACCCTTAATACAGTCTGACCCATGTGACGCAACAGAACATACATGCCTTGATAGTAACAACACTACATGATGCAGGTGGCACGTGAAGTTTCCTTTTCATACCTGTCGAATGCTTTGCTGTCATGTGGTCCGCTGTTGTGATATAAATGCAATATCTACATATGTGTGTACATGTATATGTGTGCATGTATATGTATGTATATATGTATACAAATAATATATATGATATATGTAGATATAGAGAGATAGACATAGATATAAACATATATGTCTGGGGACATCAGCAGTATTGAATGTTTGTGCTGGATGATCTGTACGTGATAACCTGCGATGTATGTATATCTGTCATGGCGTAGTGGTAATGCACATCGTCTGTTGTGTACAGGGTCCCGGGTTGTAGTCGTGTAGACACCGGTTATTTTGTTGTTGGGAAGACCATGGGACATCGAATATGGTGATAGTAAGGCACCTGTTACCAGTTATGTACGGATCTGAGCGACACTAAGCAGTGGTTATTAATTTGGAGGTTCGGTATGGGTCATATAACTATTCATTAGAAGACTATACTATGCAGATAAGGTTGACAATAGTGTATCCCATTTATCCCCAGGGTGTGATGCAGATACCTGGAGTGTATGTGTGTAGTTAGCTGGGTGCAGGGCTCGAATATAGTTGACAGCATGGGAGGGGGGTCAGGCATACTGTACGTACATTGCAGAACTGTGCCTCAGGAGTGCTCCTGCCTTAGCACGCCTAAGCTAGGAGTGTGTCTATACCTGCCTGGTGACATTGGGAGGGACAACAGCAGTGGTGAGGTAGTCAGGGTGTACAGGCTGCACAAACAGGTGATGCTCAGCGCAATCAGCAGATGACATGGCCAGCCCGCACCTGAACAGTACGGTAATGTGAGCAAGCATCATACACACAGGTTTCTTCCACACTCTACACCACCGGTGTATACCTGCAGGGACATTTCACGACACAGTCCAACCAAATGAGAAGGGCTGCAGCAGGCAACATAGACCAACATGTGCAGGAGGATGAGGGCAGTGAGGATGTGTATGCTGCCGAACATCCCTTACTGGGGTGACATAAGACTTTATAGACCCAGGGTGACTTACCAAGGGCTACCTGAGCTGGGGATGGTGGAGCACTATGGGGTGGACAGAGAACTCCTACAGCGGCTTGTTGACCTGTGCCTGCCACACTTAACACATCAAACAGGCCGAGGGAAACCCATCACAGTGGATACCACGGTATGTGTTGGCCTGGGTATACTAGCCACAGGCACCTCACACAGCACAACTGGGGATATCATGGGGATCTCACAGGCATCTGCATCCAGAGTATTGCACCAGTTCACAGATGCCATGTCAACACATGCTAGTGAGCACATACATGTCCTCAACACATGTGATTAGTAGACCAGCAATACGCATCTCTTCAACCACATGGATGACTACCCTGGGGTACTGGGTGCTATAGCCTGCACACACATACACATCAAAGCACCACCTGGTGAGCAGGGTAGGGCCTACAGTCACTGCAGTGGCATACCCTCCAACGGCTAGGCCATATGCGATGGCCAGGGCATTAGATTGAATGTGTGTGCTGTCTGCCCTGGAGGCTATGATGATTCTGATATATGGCTTCTGACACAGCTGTACCACACCTTTGCCAATATGGACATCCCCTACAGTGTCCTAGTGGGGGATGCTGGGTAACCACTGGTGTTGTGGCTGATGACACCCAGCAGCAATGCACACACACCTGAACACTCACACCATAATGAGGCAGATGCACAGGCAAGACATGTAATTGAGCATGTGTTTGGGATGCTCAGTTCACAGTTCTGGTATCCGGACACATCCGGTGGAGCCTTGCAGTATTCACTAGCTACATGCACACAATTTGTTATGGTATTTGCTATGCTACACATTCTGATCCTGCAGTAACAGTTGCTGCAGGAACAGCATGGGGCAGGGCCACATGGCCCAACACCACTGCCAAGGCCTGTACAGGCACAGTGTGACTTGGCGAAGGAACTACCTGAGCAGGGCCCAGTCGGCAAAAGGCCATGCACAGTATGACCTGCCCTTGGCAAAGAGGCAACACAAGGCATATGCACTGACACAGTAGGTACCCATGGATGTCTCCTCTCTGACCCGCACACAGGACAATACATGCCAAACATGACACTACCTGTGCTCAACCATGTATAGGAGGTGCACTGTGTGCATCCGACATAGGCAGCCCTCCAGCACCATCCTCAGGTCCAGAACACCCCCAGGGTACATCTATTGGCCTAAAAATTGGCAGTTGTATTAGAATGTGTATTTACCCATTGCTATGGTATGTATGTGAGCATACAAGAGACTTTGGTGGCTGACTGTTAGGGCAGCAGACAGTACACGTCCATAGTGGCACCATGACATCTGTAGCACATATGGGGGTCACTATGCTAGCCAGTAGTACACAGGGTGTCCTAACCCACTTCAGATTATGGGCTGAACATCATGTGTGTCCGTACAGCTCACACACATTCCATGCAGCTGGACAGGTGTGGACCAATACAAACGAATGATATACAATGGCCTATGGATATGCCTAATGAATGACCCCAACCCCCAAAGACACACACAGACTACAGCAGGCCAGGCGGTTTGATGTAGGTTGTGAAAGTTAGGACGTCTAACACCACTGTGCTGGTATTTAACGCTGGGATCTGACATACACTGGTATCCTTACAACCGGCAATTTAGGTAGGTCCACACACTGACATGGAGTACCTGGCATACCAGTACAGTAGCGGCAGATGTGTACAACTGTCAGCTGTGCCCCCCGTTCAACCTACACATGTGAGAGTCATGTGCGCCACCCACGGTGCTGTGTAGGACTGTGGATGCGGTTGGATGTCCCCCCACGCTATGCAGACATGTAGCAACTGTCAATGCCACATGACCAGTAGCTACCCTGCAGACACAGCATGACACCTGTCTGTGTAGAACAGGGGGGTCGGCAACACAGTACTGACTATCTGGACATGTGACACATGCGATACACTTGTCCATACTTGGCATGCTCACACACATGACGGTATGATGGTAATGTCGGTCAACAACATGAGTAACAGTCATACAGGGCATGCTCACACACTGACACACAGGACAGCCAGGCATGCATACACCAGTGGTCAGGACATATCTGCCAGTACATTGCTATACTGTTGGATGACTGCGCTGCATGGTGTGTGTGTGGTCTATTGTCTGTACATATGCCATGGTCTACTGTTAATTCACATGAGCTATGTGCACAAGGTACTGCTACCAACACGTGAATAGGGCAGTTCTTTGTTTACGGACAGACCGATGCCTTTGGATACGGACTGGGTAAGGCATGTTCCAGCAGGAGGGAGCAGTTGTGCGTGGGTTTGCACAGTGTTAAGCACTGCTGATCTCTGGTTACAGCACCTTTTACCCATTTAGACTCCACATTTCTTTGACAGTGCACTACTGGCATACTGGTAGACAAACACGCTTACAGCCGCTCGCTCACCAACATTTCTGCTTACATTTATCACTCACGCTGGGTGTGTGTGATCCCTTGTGATGCGTATTACATCGGACTACATGACTACAGTATTGGGTATGTCTAACCATTTGGCAACAGCAGGCGTTCGACTGTACGGACTCGGCGGCCTGTCCAGTTACGTAATCATATTATATGCGTGTTCCTCATACGATCTGCTCCCATCTGCCTGATACATGGGAACCGATACTTGTTGACATGTGAATATGATTTTGTTAACGCAGCTGTCTGGCGAGTCATGCTACCACATACCTACTGTACGTATTCCACCTTTCAGAATGCACAAAGGGAGACTGTAGGAATAACACCTTTCCCACTTTGCATGGGACAGTCCCTCATTAGGCATATGTCATGTGACGATACTCTAGCCATTGCAACTGTCCTGATTAGGGGACATTCTCATATTCTACATGTCTGTGGTGGTTGCTTGTTACAGGTCTTGTATACCTGACATGTTGATATGTTATATGTAGTAGCATAAGCAACTTTACAGCTGCTAGACTACGCTTTGATTTGTGCTGATATGTATATTGCTGTACTATGCATGGCTGCAGGTATGTTCTGCTCTGGTACGTCTGACATTTCTACAGAGCAGGTCCCACTTTGGCCATTCAGAATGGTGGCGGCCCTATAGATCCTATATGTAGAGCTATCACATGTGTCAAGGCAACACATACCAACAGCCAGTTGTAAACTGACTACTTCCACGGTTTGCATACGTTAAAGTTATTCTTGTAGCATTATAATTGCTAATACTGTTTCCTATTACATGTAGCTGTTTCTGATACAACAAATTAATTTATGACATCACTACACACAATATATGGCCTCCTTTCCCGACCTCACAGGTCATGTGCCATAACATTTATTTTGCAGGACACAACTGCCCAGACGGGTGTGTCAATCAAAGGCGTACGGGTGTGGAACCTCATCTATTATGCTATCATCTACCTGAGGTGGTCATCAAATTATGCACTTTCTGTCACTAGCAGACCTCACATACCAATGGGGGAGAATGAATACTGTATCAGGAACACTGCATAACACCCTGTGGGACACATTTAGATGATTGGTTCTATTAACCAGACATATTGACAGTCACAGAGCATATGTATTCATTCACGTTTGTCGAGGTACATGCCGTTTATGACTCATACATGTTGTCATCTGTCATTACCTGTATTCCGCCACCTGTCCACCTAATATCACTAGTTCTGGAAGTGTTTATTCGGATTTTGTTACATTCTGATTCATAACTATGGACGTCCATGCTGATCCGGTACACGGCACAGATTTGGTCTCTATGTATTCCCCTGATGGTTTACAGACTATCCGGTAGATGTGCTCTTCAGGTTTGGGATGTATAGGCGTCTGCTATGCCCACATAGGAATATTAATGACTTCCACTGGGCGGGCCTACTACATCTCTGCCAACCAGCACCTGCACACTTAAGCCCATTACTGCATACCCATGGTCCACCTACCTGGCACCCCTCTACAGCACTCATGACATATACTTACTGTGAACGCAACTGGGATATGAGCACACCCCTACACATTGCCCACTCTCCCCGTCTCGGGACACATATCGTATGTTTTGTCAACCCATGTATTATCACACTTGCACAACCTATTGTTCCATGTACACCTACATCTTGCTCGCATCGATGACAACAGGTTGACACATACACTGACTTTTTGGGGTCCCGCAAGGGGCACCGTTATCCATGTTTAAAGTGTAGACCTTGCAGATCTCTCCCACTGCTACTTTCCTGCCGGTGTAATAATCTTTATTGCCTGTCTGTAAGTCTGACCGGCCTAGCTGGGCAGTGTGGGGGTACAACATTTATTTATTGGATCTCACAGTCACATATGCCCGGGCTGTATATATGTTACCCCTAATTGCTGTAAAGTAACCTAGTTATGTACATGTGTATATCTACAATGACATATATATTTGTTTTGTGTGTATGTGTATATATCAATACCTGTTGTTTGTGTATATATATCTATCTATATATATCTGTAGTATATCTTTGTGTGTGTATATATATATAAATTAATATGTGTATATAAATATATATATATATATATATATATTTTTTTTTATCTATATATACATCTGTGTGTCCGTTAACCTATACATTTCCCGGACATAGACACTTACACATGTGTATTGGGTTTTATCTCTGCTTCAACAGCATACTATTGCCTTAGTCATTATGACACGGACACTTCACTCTGGTGAACTTGTGATCAGTATACTGCACGTTATACAGCGGACAGATGCACATTTTTCATGTCTGGGGTGCCGCTGATAAGTGTAATGTGATACAGTGTCATTCGACCTATTACTCATATGCGCAGCCTGTTATTCCTGCTACTGTGTTTGCTTCTGTGCACATTCATATTATTAATGTTAATAGAATGAGTGTTTGTGTTACTGAGATTGTACGTCAGCATATTGATGTCTGCATGTAGTTGTGTCTTTCTGCTTTTCCTGGTTTGGGGTTGTCATAGCAGAACTCCGTTCCGCTCATGGGTGGTGTTTAGGTTGTACGTGCTGGCTGCCAGCCCTGATGCACAATGTCCGACAACGATACGCCCATTCACGCATGTCTCCATGCAGATGACACTCTATCTGGGAATCGCACCTACGTACTAGCTGACCTCCACGGGCCGCTCCATTGCAACCGGCGCAAAATACCCTAGCACTACTGTGTCCATAATCACATATCCATCGTTTCTCCAGCACACCCGTGTTGAGTTTCCATACATAACAGCCATTATACACCTGATATCGCAGCCATGACACACCTTTACACATTGCCCTCTCCAGAGCGTTGGGGCCCTACACACATTTTGTACTGCCTCGTGTATTCACAGGCTCACCATCCATTCATATTTGCACATACGTGCCTTTCCTGGTGTTACGGATTACGAACGATTTGCAGGTTACAAGTGTAGGTGGTCGCAACATGTACTACATTCCATCTGTGTATAATGTTGACGTAGCACTTCAACGATGTTATGGCCACTGGTATAACCCTGCCTCTGGTGTGAATAGCGGTGCTCTACTCACACTTGTGCAGCTTTATCTGACATACGTGTTTCCCTTCACATTTGACTATTTCATTCATGTATAGATACAATGAATATTATTCTGGTCATCAGTTATAAATTCACTACAGGTATGCAATAGTCCTGTCAACAGTTGTGACAGTTGGTTGGTGTACATATGTGTACGGACCTCTGTGATACTCGGGGACTAATTTCTACAGTGACAGGGACAAGGCTATGACAAATCAGGGACAATCACGGACACTTCTACCATATTAGTACTATTAACTTGGAACGTGTTGACAGATTCATATTACTACTAATTTTCTGCAGTTAAATGGGTCTATTACTCTTCATTGTTGTAAGTAGTCATTCTCATTCAACACCTTTCCTCCAAAGGTCACTGGCTTTGTGAGTGATTAAGAGGCTGGCCAGTTATTGTGCGAATGCTCTGACCATTAGTAGGGTTGACACATTGTCATATGTACAGGTTGGGATATATTCTGGGGACACCAGATTGTTTAAGCCAACACATACCCACGGTCAGTGCAGGTTTAGAACATTCATTAGTTTCCTAGCTGTGAGCCTATACCTTTAGCACTTTAGTTGTTAGTCTGTTTCTTGTACAAATTACGTATTTTCTATCCTGACGTGACTGCTTTAAGCAACTGTTACATGCAGTATGGTACATAGTTATTTCCTACAATCACAGGACATTTGGCATTGTATCATTGTTGGTCAGGACACACCTACCCACACAGTAACTGTCCCTCACACAGTGGATCAGGGGGTATCCTGTTTACGTCAGTGCCTTCATCACCCTATTTCCATGTGCCACTATGCAAATGTGTGCAATATATTCTCTCGGTTATTCGTGTCTGGACACATGCGTCACGGGCAGGTGCGTGATCCTGGGTAGTAGGTTCTGCATGACCATCTAGGGATGCACAGTCTCGTGCACCACTACTGCACATTCCAACTTGTGTCCAGATGTCTACAGGACAGTATTGATTAAAATGATTCCAGTGTCTAATTATGCTGGCTGCCAAAAAACAAATGACTAGAAAATGGAAATCAAAGTCTAAGCCAACTTTACTAGAAGTAGTGAACATAGTAAAAGAGATAAAACAACTAGAACTGGAATTTTTAGAAAAGGGAAGGAGCAAAATATATAAGAAAAAATGAGAATTGTGGGAGCAATATATGCAGAGAAGGAACGAGGTTTAAAAGAAGGCAGGGTTTGAATGAGCTGTATAATACTTACTGGCAATGACTGGTTAGATTATAAGTGATGTATAACTGGGCAACTACAGCTATTTCTCTGGTGTCTGTGATGTGTAATGTTTGCAACTAAAGTGGTGTTAGTGTTTGTTGTTCATTTATATAAATGTAAGATTGCCTGTGTCATATGTGGTAAGTCAATAATGATGTTTTTTGTTAAAAAATAGGGTACTTACGTTTTATTGCAACCAGATTTTTGCGGTAATGCTGGTTGCTTCTTTTTAGGTCAAGTAGTAGCAGTGCAGTGTTATGAAGGTTAGAGACGTGTTCTGTAATGTTTTTATACTTTTAGGAAGGTTTATCATTGAAACGGCTCAAAAAACTAAGGTTCAAAAACAGGTTTCCCTTTTTTACCACCAGCATCTCCTGTCAGTTAAGCGAGTGCCATTCTACTGCGAACGTGTTCCGTCAAATGCTGTAGTTGGTGAAGTAGGAAATCTCTATTTTCAAACCTGTATTATTTATCAGCTGTTTCAATGATGAAGCTACCTAAGTCCACCAAACCTGTTTCTAACCTTCATAATACTGTCATACATCCACAAAAAACAAAAAGGTAACGCTGAAGAAGTAATAGTCCTTCACCACAAGGAACTGCAGTACAAAGTAATCCTTTCCACAGATCGTACGCTAACTCCTACACTCCTTTCAGCCCAACACATGTACACACGCAACCATTGCGATCGCTGAATTCAATGCTTGACGTCTTTAAAGGACGTTACCCACACACCTCAAAATTATAAGTCTTACTAGTTTTTTTAAAACCCCCACCGATATCCCCAGCAGACTTTCTGCCAGTCTACCCTTCCATATCACACTTCAGTGAGGCCGTTTCAGTAAAAGTGAAGAAAGTAAAAGATGTTACAAAATCTGGTTGCGATAATACGTAAGTACCAAAAATAGATATACAGATAGTAAGATACAAGCAATTAAAATATTTTTAGTCCCTTTAGTGTTATACACAGGTCAGGCATATTTTTAGCAACCAGAGGAGAAGTTGTGGATAGCAAGTAATAAAGAGCTGAAGGATATTGTCTGGGATGGGAAGACAGCAAGAGTCAAGTGGGATAAACTGATTCTTCCTATAGAACAAGGCAGATTGGGATTACCCAATTTGAAAGGGTATTTCAGAGCTATACAGTTAAGGCTCCTATAAATAGCACAAGCAGAAACCTATAAGTCAAAGGGGAAAGGAATGATGATGAAACAGGGGGATACTTAAGAAACAAGGAAAGACTGGGATTTTGGATGCAGATCTTTAAGGAAAATAACAATAACCATAAAGAATATTATATTCAGCAAATAGCAGAAAGTATTCTAAAAACTAAGCCAACAAAAAAATGGAGAAAGGAAATTCTGCCAATAGGGATGACTACAGACAATAGGCAAGAGGTGCTGAGATTTATTGGAGAAAACTGGCAATGGAATCAAGGTATTGGGGGAAAATAACTAGAGAGGGAAAGGTAATAGAATGGGGTGACACCGGTAATTTATTTGGACTGCAGGTTAGAGATTGCATTCCCTGTGAAGGATTGATATCAGAGTATAGGAAAGAGAAAGAAATGGGGGGGGGGGGTCTAAATGAAAGACCAACACTGGTAGGCTTTATAGTAGAATCTAGAACAGAAGCTGCCATTAAAAAGGAATAATTAGTAGAGCATATAAAATAGTACATGATAACTATAAGAATCAATCAGAGTAGTTTAGAAAGGCTTGGAAATAGAGACTGGATAAGCAATTCACAAAAAAAAAAAAAAAACAATGGGGGTATATGTATGTCTCCCAAATGTGAAACAAAATCTAGAAGATTTAGGAATTTTGCTTGGAGATGTTTACATAGATATTTCTATACACAAAGTAGACTCCAGAGAATTTTTCCTTAGGTAGACAACAAATATTGGAGGTGTGATGTGGAAGAAAGAGGTAATTGGTAATGTATTTTCTTGGAGTGTAATGAGCTGGCCACTTCAGAGATGCCCTGCAGACTACTCTGTCAGAGATTCTGGGTGAGCTACGGAAATTATTTTTCTGAATTGTGATACAGAATCGAAATTGCCTAGACATAGGCTTTGCTGAGTTTAATTATTGTGGCTGCCAAAAAACAATTAACAGAAAATGGAAATCAAATTCTAAACCAACTGAACTAGAAGCAGTGAATACAGTAACAGAGATAAAACAACTGGAATTGGGATCTTTAAAAAAAGACTAGGAGCAAATTACATAGGAAACAATGGGCATTGTGAGAACAATACATACAGGAGAAGAATGAGGCAGGATTTGAATGAGCTATGTAATGTTTGGCTGACAATGATTCGATAGATTATAAGTGTTGTATAATGTTTGCAGCTAGGATTGTGTCAATATAGTTTGTGATGACTTACAGTTGGGATTATGTCAATATGGCTTGTTTTCATTTATATAAATGTATAATTGCCTATGTCATAAGTGATAATTTACTAAAAACTGATTGCAGGAAGGAAGGCACCAAACACAAAACGTAAGAACAAGCAGTTTAATCCAAAATGAAGTGCTTTTCGTCACAGTATATACTGTGACTTCTTCAGATAAAAACAACATTCAGAGCATGCCCTTAAGTAGTCAGCGAGCAGTAGTTAATTAGTTAGGTAATTAACCAATATCAGTTAATCAGTTAATTTCATTCTTCTTGACAACAAATTGAAAACAAATACTTATAGAAACTACAGGTTCTAAAAACTACAAAAGTCACACAAACACATTTAGACACACCCACATGCAATGCTCAAACCCTAACCCTACAGAAGAAACAATACTAAATGTTCTTATATACCATAAAATACCTACAAAGGTTTTTGTACTTTATAAGTACCAAATATCTAAAATACTAAAATGACATGGTAAACCCATGTTCATTCCTACTATTGTTGATTTTTAAGATCTTATGTACAATTAATACATACTTTACATGAATTCTATACATAAAACCCTATCAAGTAAGGCTTGTTAATTTCAGAATACATACAATAGAACATCTTTCATTTAGACATGGATACTGCCCTGCATTGGTGTTCAACTGCCATATTAATTCTAAACGTTCTAACTCCAGTGAAACTGGACCCCCCATGTTATCAGGTACAATTTGGTCTATTGCCCTGAACAAAAACCTGTGATCTATGTATTCACGAATATATTTAGCTAGGGCACTGTCTTCACTCAATTTGCCAATGTGGTATAGCTGTTCATATATTCTTTCCCACAATTTCCTATCTGTTTTCCCTACATAGAATGCAGGACACGTTTGGCATTGGGCTAGGTATATGACCCCTTTAGACTGGCAGTTTAATCTAAATCTGGTGGCGTATTGAGTGCCTTTGATCTTAAACGTCTGACCCACATCCATATGTTTACAGTACTTTCACATACCACATTTATACATCCCGCATCTACTGACTAGTATATTAGAGTTTCTTTCAACTAGATATTTTAAATTAGCTCCTCTTTTGAAGGTAAATCTAGGTGTGTGAGCCACTTTCTTACTTATAAAGGTATCTGACCGTAGTAGGTCCCAGTTCTTCCTGATGATCCCACATAAGTCAAGAGCATCTACACTGAATAAAATAATGAAATTATTAAAATTACTAAAATTCTGGAGTACATTACTGTCGGTGTTCCCTTCAATATGTATACCTATAGTATCAGTGGGTGTATCAATTTGATTTCGACTTAAAATAGGTTTGTACACTCTGATCGTACGCATGTGAATCACCTTTTCAATAATCAGATTCAACATCTGTATTGGGTAACCCCTCCTAGTGAACATCTCATTCAAGTTGTTACATTCTAAGTAGAAGTCTCTATCTAGGGAGGTCATCCTAGCTGCCCTGACCAACTGTTCTTTACTACTGACTTCTTTTGCTGGTAGGGGTGACAGCTAGAAAAGTGCAAGAAACTATTAGAATAAGTTTCTTTTCTATATATATGTGTGTTGTAGCATTCACTGGTTATATCCTTACAAATCAGAACATCCAAGTTTGATATGGAATTTGCACCAAATTGTAATGTAAACTGCAAAAAGTCAGTTGTCTCATTAAAGTAACTGATAATTGCATTAACTGTGTCATTGTTACCTCTTATCACCATGAAGATGTCATCCAAGAATCTAGTGTAGTGGTGTACCTTGTCTTGGACCCATATGCTCTGTAGGACAAATTTGTGTTCCCAGTCAGCCATTACTAAATTGGCGAAACTGGCGCCACACAGGGACCCCATGGCTATCCCTGATAGTTGTAAAAACAATCTTTTGTCAAAGATTACATAGTTATTGGACAAAATATGTTATGTACAAAAACCTTTGTAGGTATTTTATGATATATAGGAATATTTAGTATTGTTTCTTCTGTAGGGTTAGGGTTTGAGTATTGCATGTAGGTGTGTCTAAATGTGTTTGTGGCACTTGTAGTGTTTAGAAACTGTAGTTTCTATGAGTATTAGTTTTTAATTTGTCTGAGTGTGTGCATGTGTGTGCCTTCTGTGGAAGGTTAGGCACTGGGCTGGCAACTCGACATCATAAATCTCCACTGCCAATCATGAGCAGACAGGTGATCCGCTATGGCAACCCCTAACAGGGAAAAGCCGAATAAAGTTGTAATGTTGCTTAGACTATATGATATATAACAATACAGGTGATGTAAAATGTTTCTAAATGTGAACTTATTAATATGGTTTGATTACTTTTATATAAAGATGTTTGCCTATGTCACAAGTGTTAATTCAATAAAAATGTCTAACAAAAAAAAAACTAATAAACGTCCATCATCATTGAAGTATGAGATATTCTTATTTCTCACCATAACAGCATGTTAGCACTAGACATATTAAGGAGTGTAGTAATGATAGCGCCGTACTTCTAGAATCTTTCAACTTCACCTTTGAGAGCTATATCTGTCTATGTGCTTTACTTGCACTGAGATAGTCAAGAAATCCTCCCTACTTAAGCATTTAAGGCGGTCACTTACAATACCCCAGATATATAGTGATACAGATATTCGTACTCACTTATCTCTACAGGGAATCACCAAAACTGAAAAAAGGTACCCAATAAGCCAAATACCCTTAATGTGTGACTTTAACCCATTAACCCCAGCTGGTGGTCAGTTAATTAGGTGTCACATTCCTGACTGCTTGCAGGCTAGCCAGTAATTGTCTGTAGCTCACAGCTGACAATGTTGTTGTTGTTGTTGTTGTTTACAATGAATATTTAAATTTAAGAAAAATCCTTTTAACTGAAAAAGTAAAACTTTTTTACAGTAATTACATTTTCTTGAATTTAAAATGCTTAATTATAGCACTGAACACTATAAATGTAGTGCTGAGATTAAGTTACACTGAAACAAAAGTTGTCTTTGTGGCCTGCCTTTTAAACACTATATGCTTGAATGTGACAAGGTAACACACACAACTGTGCTGTAGAAGTGAATTAATAAACAGCTTAATCAGCACTGTAGGTATGAATAAGTGACTGATTTAATACCCCTCTCAAATGGTAAACCCAAACAACCACCAACAAATATGCCCAGAGTTTCCTTACCAGTAGTGTTAAATGTATTCATCATGTTGTCAACTGTTGTCCGCTCCTGTATCAACCCACGTCACTTCCTCCCTAGTTAAATCAAATTACCAAAGTTATTATCTACTATAAGCTGCCTGATCCATAATAATCATACAGTTTTTCCAGATTTTTCTAAAGCCATTTAATTGCTGATTCCTGATATCTTGGACAATCGTATATGGCATATTCTGCTAAACAAACTGATGTCAGCTTTTCCTCAGAAAACTTTCTCATGAACAGGTGTGTTGAAGAAGCTCTTCCCATCCACCACAAGAACAATGATACATTCAAAAGTATGTGTGTATAGTGGCACTTTCATTTAAATCAGTCCACAGGAATAAGAAAAATGCCATGACTCTGAAAAAACTCTCTCTTTATTAATACAAAACTAATTTAAAAGCACTAAGCAAGACACTTAGGTGGACATTAAGGGAATGCAAAACCAGTTATGAACTTTGGGTTGCAGCCAATAGAAGGATAACCATAAGGCTATCTTCAGATACATCAGGAAAGTCAGAAGTAGTCTAACATCCAGTTCTGTTCTGAACTTATCTCCAATGCAATACCCCATTCTGACACCTAGTTATTATACCTAGGGACACATTTAGGTCCAGCTTCATACCTTCACACGTCCCACCATCTCCCAATGTCTCATCTGAATGCCCTACCTCTTATCATTCTAGATCAAGAGGCCATCAGCACTATCAAAACTAAAAGCACTGGTTCAGTGGGTGTGACATTATTCCAAGCTGCCTGCTTCCAAGTATCAAACAACATATAGCCTGACACTTCTAAATATCTTTAACCTTAGTATTGCCACAGGCCATCTACCTAGATGTGGAGAAAAGTCACAACTGTAACTCTCGACAACGGCAGCCTCAACACAGATCCAGATATTTATAAGCTTATTAGCCTCACTAGCATTTTGTGTAGAACCATGTGATGCATAATTGCTAAACTAATTAGCAATGACATGGGTAAGCTTCAACCCCTGGACCCTAATCAATTTTGATTTTGGAAAGGCAAGTCATGTCTACTCAACCAAGATGATTTGTTTGACAAGTTTAGAAAAGCTTTAGATGTGGGATAGACTGTCCATACTATCTATTTGTCTTTGCTAAGCCCTTTGACACCAGTCCCCATGTGCAGACCATAAGACAAACTCCCTAATTTCAGTGCTAACCTTTGCACTGCCCTCAGTACAACAAATTGTCATACTGACAGAACTCACATTGTCAAAGTAGGGACTATCTCATCTAGCTGCAGCTAGATCACTAAAAGTGTCCCACAAGGGTCTCTTATCTAGTGTTTACTTCTCACAACTAAAATCAAGCATCCAAGGTCTTTGGCTACCAAGGCTCCAGATGACTGCAAATTAGGTGTTTTAGTCAATACCTATTTGACACCCACATTCTCCCTCACAATCTGGATTAAAGCATGATCAGAACACGCATTATATTTAGCATAAACTCACCCTAAATGCCAAGAGGTGTAGCATACATAGCTTTGGCAATGCCACTATTCCATTCCCCTTAACACATCATTAGCACTCCATTCAAAACAGACAGTTATTTAATACCTGAGTGTTTAAGTAAACACTAGACTCTTTTTTTCCACCATGTTTTAGGTTCCTTGCACAACTGGTCTGAAAGGGTATCCCTTCTTGGTCAGAGGATGTTCTTGTGCCACTACACTTTTCCATTATTACACCCATTACTGAATACAGTTCCTCCTTTGGAATTTACCTACCAAAGCATCTTGTTCAATTTCCAATGCCCCAAAGTTGTATGACTAAAACAGCTTCTGGTTTAAGCAACATAACCTCTCCTAATAGAATAAAATCCCTTTCCTTCTACTTCATCTAATACATCTTGAGAGGCAATCCTTGCTTAACATATTAATAAAATGAAAGACTCTTTGTTTTTTCACCTTTCCCACTTTCACACAATTTATCAAACAACTGTTTCAAAGGCTTAAGCTTCTATTTTAAGAGGAACAGCTCCTCTAAGTGCAAATGGTTTCTTGCTCAATGCTTTCCCCATCTCTGAAATAGATTTCTTCAACTCATCAAGCACAGTGTGTCCCTGAGTGACCACCTTTAAAGCTAACCTTGATGACTGGATGGTTAGCCACAAATTCATGACTGGTATTAATATAAATGATTGCCTGCTATTATCATTTCAAGAGTGATGTGACTAAGCTTCTTGATGGCAATCCAGGCATAAGCTTATTTGCAAACCTATGAATCTATTTTGCTTTGGCAGTATTACTGTCCATTCTCTGGTTATTGATTCTATAGACTGTGACTGTCCTCCATGTGTCAGCACAAGTTTTGTCTAAATAGTCCTGTTGCATTTCACACATCTGTAGATATACATATATAGGTATATAGACAGATATAGAGACTGCACTTTCGATTACACCTGTGACTCATTCCTTGGCTGAAAAGGATCCATAACTGATCATTTTCCTTACCTGGTTAACAAGTGACTAATAATGACTTGATTACCAGTATTATTGCTCTTGCTGGAATTCCGATCCTTGAGGGGGACAGATGGTTTTATGCATCAGGACATAAGAACAGCTCGCTGCTCAAATAGGGCAGTGTGCTTATTAGTTATACAGTGTCCATATATTTATTTACTTGTTAACCAGGTGAGCATACTGGTCAATGACATTTTCAGCCACAACCTGGGCCACAAGTTAGGAACAACTGTACAAAGAACTGCATATGCAACATACATGAAATAAGCAGGAATGCAATTAATGCATTTGTGTCAACAGAATCTCATGAGTTACCGATTCATTGAACCAGTCATAGCAAGGTGGCTTAGTGGTTAGGATGTGAACCTCACAGCACTCAGCTCAGGGTTCATTCTTGACTTGTTTACCCTCTATCTGTATGGGCTTCCTCTGGGTACACTGGTTTATGTGCACCTCCTCATAATAAGCTAGTTTGGAAGTCTAAACTGTGGCCAAAGTTACAGGACAAAAAAAGTCAGGGCTGAACCTCTTCATTTATCTGATTAATTAGTGATAGTATGTTAGCAGTATGGTACACAGAAGTGAAAATGTGTTGCTTTAGCGGTAAATTTCTTTTGGATTATAACTAATAACTTTCAGTACCTGGTCAAATTACCAATAAGGTAATACATACAGAATTCTGGTAACCCAATACCACCATGATGCTGGGGTGTGATTCATCTTCAAAGAGAAGTTTTGACTTTTATCCTGTCAAGTTATATATTAGAATTCCTGAAAATAGTATATGTGGTCTGTTCACTGTTATAGGTAGTTGTTTTGAATTATTATTTGTGATTGTGATGTTTGATTGCTATCTTGTTTGTTATATAATTGCCAATGTAATATGAAAGTATGAAAGATTAACAAAAAAAAAAGAAAAACGTGTTCCTTTAGTGAAGCTTTTAAAGTGATATTGGTGTTCCTGCAACTCATTGCAAAAAAAGGAAACAGTGCTGATTAAGTTTAGCCTTGGCAATTCGGTTCAGTTACTTTCCTTAGTTCTTACTTTTGCAGTAAATCTGATCAAACAGCAACAGTGTGCAGAGTGTTTGATCCTGCTTGAAAACAGAATTCCCCTTGACTGACACTCAGTAAGCTGCTCATGTCTCACACGGTCATGATATTTCACTCCTGTATGCTATCAAGTACCTGGCTATCTGGCAGTTACAAGACATGACAGGTGCAAGTTAAGCCATCTGAAACTGTGACAGGTTTTGCTTCTATCAGACATAATCTTTTGCATTCTCACTGCATTTATGGCAACAGTAGCACAGCAAGGCTTATTTTACTGATTTGATTGTCAAAGATATACTAGGAGAGATGCATAACATCCTGTCATCAGTTTATGCTACTTTTACTTAGAGTTAATCCTGTGTAGTACATTTCTTGTTCTATACCTATAAACTTGTGTTTCGGCTTTTCCCAGTTAGGGGTCGCCACAGCAGAACTCCGGTCCGCTAATGATTGGCAGTAGATTTTTACATGCTGGCTTGCCGGGCCTAACGCACAACCTTCAACAAAGGAACGCCCATTCACGCATGTCGACACATAGAAGACGCTCTAACTGAGAATCGAACGTGCAACATCTAACTGTGAGGCGACAACGCTACCACAGCACCACCGCCGCATACATACATATTGTCAACTTTTTAAAAGTTATAGGAGTTATGCAAGAAAACAAGCTTACTTAATGGATGAAATGAGAAAAAAAAATAGTCTCCTTGACTTTTTTTCACATAATTTCTAAGATATTTACAGTCATTCCAACATTTTATATGGAAGGCTCACAGTTCTTAGAGACAACTCCATCAATTTTATTTCACACAGGCTCAGATTTTCACAGCCTTTCCAGCAACCAGACTACATATTCTAAGTTTTAAATTCGATATTCACTCAGGGAATCTTCTAGTACTCTTTTAATCTGAAGATATTTTAAAATTCTCTTATTAGTTGTTAATATGACTCTGGTACTCTGCAAGGTTTCAGACCAACTTTCATTTTGGTGTAGGTTTTGTGTTATGTTCTACCACACCTTTATTTATTATTTGAAATTATCTTATTTCCTGCTTTTATATATTTGATAAGGATTCTTATATCTGTGCTTCATGTAGAGATTTTCTTGTCTCAGTTGTATGAATTTCAGCTTGTAAACTAGCCACAGAACTTTCATCTCACTGGCTTTAATACAGTACTATAACAGATTTGTCTTTCTAAATTTGACTGTCTGCAGCATGATTTAATTTGTGGAAGTTTTGATATTTTTGTTCACAAGGTCACCAATGCTACGTGCCAATGGATGTACACTATGAATGTTTGACTATAGGTATAGGCAGGTTATTAAAGGCAATGCATTTAGACTTACTTGTCGGTATAGAAGTCCAAGGTAAAATGTTGAGCAGCAGTTCTTAGAAAATCTGTTTTCCAACTTGTTTCTATGCTCACTATTGTTTTGGGAGACTTTACATTCACAAATATTTGTTCAGCTAACTCTCTAGGCAAGTCCTGCTCTAAGTTATTTTTTTCTCAGTATAATAGTCAAGAACAATTTTACTCAACTTGAACAGTTTTCTAAACATGGAAAAATATCCTGAATCTGATTTGTTTTGCAAACCATCTGGAAATTGTCACTCAGGTCTGGGCATTATTTCCCCAGGAATATTCTGAGCACATTGTGATCAATTTTGTATTATCTGCAATTAACACGAGTGAATCTGAGACCATTATGTACAGATATTAAAATACTGATGTTAGAAAGTTAAAAATATATTATTACTATTAGTTGGTCCGATTTATTAAATGCTAGGGACATTCTGGATGACACACCCCCTACAGAAACTGGTAATATCTTAGCTTGTTTTCTATGATACTCCACCAGGTCCATTCTTAGCCACATCTAATGTGTTCCTTCAAGAAAGGACCATCCCTTTGTCTTAGAACTTAGCAAATATTGCTCCTCTTATTAAGGGATGTTTCAAAAGATGAAGACTATCACCTTTGTACAGGCAGTAAATATTTATGGAACCGAGTTAGACATTCATCAGCATGGCTTCATTAGAGGATGAGCTACACTTATTTACTTGACTGGATTCTGTGAAACCCTCAGACAAACCTCGGACCAAGCTTTTGGAGAGTATTGTATAAGGCCTTTAACAGCATGCCTCATAATATTCCATTAAATGCCCCCAATACAGCAGAGTCAACCTATATAAGACTAGATGGATTCAAACTTGGCTTTTCCAATAATGGTTTAGAATTCTGCATTTCCTACACATCTCACTTTTACTCTGGGGTTCTCACCTAACTGCCTTTATTTTTCTATTTTTGTCCTCTCTGTTTCTGAACTACACATATATATATATATATATATATATATATATATATATATATACACATATATATATATTTTTTTTTAAGTTTCTGTGCAGACTTCTATTTTGTGTTGATATTTACTTTAGATATTTCTTGACAACAAACTCACAAATAGAATAAAAGAACAAAACACAAACTGGAGCCACAAACGTTGTTGCTGAATTAAACTTTACTGGTGTTTCTGGTACCTCGGCTAAATGCCTTCCAAGAATAACTCTAACTCCAAGCAGCTTTTTAAATACAAGTGCTAATGAATAATTCACCATCCAATTACACTATTAAACATATATAATAACATGTTGTACTCATCCAGCATACTTTCTTTTTTAGTATTTTAGCTATACCACATTCATACGGGGGGGGGTTGATTTCATTCACATGCTTTTAGAAAGGAAAAGCAACTTTTTTCTTAATCACAAAACTATACGACCCAGGAGAATAAATTTGGAAGTTAACCCAATATTTAATATTGTAATATTGTAGCGCTGTTTTGTGAAGGTAAAGCAAATTGTTTGTGATAATTTCAAGTATAAAATATGTATTTATAGAAGGTTAAGTATGTTTAATTGTGTAATTGGATGGCAAATTATTCATTAGCACTTGTATTTAAGTACTTAAGAAGCTGCTTGGTGCAGTTAAAGTTATTCCTGGAAGGCATTTAGCCGAGGTACCAGAAGCACCAGGAAAGCTTAATTCAGCAGCAGGGTTTATGGCTCCAGTTTGTGTTTTGTTCTTTAGATTTTTCTGTTTGCTTGCCTTCAGTTCATATGCAGACATCTCATACAGTACCAGATTTTTTTTAACAGTTATTGGAACAAGCTCCTTGTAACACTTGGGATCCTTTTTTCTGTCAAACCATAACCAAATTCTAGTCCCTTCTTTAGCTTCTGTGCTAATTATTTTCTCCTAGTTTTGATTCTGGATCTCTTTATGTGTGTTACTGCCCTGATGTCCCCTCTATTCTCTTACTGGATGGGTAAGTCTAGCTGTTGCATCATTTCCTTCTTATAAGGTGTATCTGCCAGCCATATACTGTCTGTAGATGCTCCCTCTTCCATCATCTTCTACTCTGTCTTTCACTCATGCAAATTTTTTCTATTAAAACATTAGAAGTCAAATCCAAACCTTCAGCTATAGGATACAAAAGTTACATTACAAATGCTTGAATTTCCTTGGGGGGATTGGATGCTCCTTTTCATCGTCATTAATACATATCACCTCTACCTTTTGTTTACTACTTATTATATTCTTACCCATATAGCACTATTTGACAAGGGTAGGCATGCTTCCAGAATCTAGCAAAGCTTGAACTTCTCTCCTTTCCAAAAATATAATATACTTTAATAACTTGATTGTAATACAATGACAAAATGCTACCTCAGTAATCTTAGCTTCAGCTTTATCACATTCCATAGGAACAATTTTATTTGTAGTATTAAACAGCTTTTACATTTTCAGTAGTAGTACACTTCTCAGTAATAGTGGAACAACATTTAGGTGACCCTTCTCTCTGAATCAAGTTAATAAATTACTTGCTATACTTTGTTTCACTGAAGAGTGTGGATTTCTTACAGTCTTCTTTTGACTTTTCCTGGGTAGGGGTCACCACAGCAGATCACTGGTCCACTAATGATTGGCAGTAATTTTTACAGTGTCAAGTTGCCAGCCCAGCACCCAACCTTCACAGAAGGCACACACACTCATGCACCTACCTGCATGTCTTTAAATTTCACTCAACCACAGGGAGGACATTAAGACTCTGTACAGAAGGCGGTCTAGCCGAGAATCAAACCAGAGAACCTCTTGCTGTGAGGTGACAACACTAACCACTGCACCACTACGGCTAATAAAGTGTGACTGTTAATTTAGAAGCACAAGTAAGTTATACCCACTGAGTCACTGACTAATAAATGTTCTACTAAAGTTATTAACTTGTTGTTGATCTTGGAAACACTTTGAAACTCCCATTTTCTCATATGATGAGGTAGTACTCTTTTAAAACTGTGCACATCTAAAAATTCTAACAGTTTCATTTTACCATTGCTATCAGGATCTAACCACCATTTTATAATATTTTATTTCTTAGGTTAGTACTAGGCTAGATGCACTTGTGGGCCATTTTTACCCCAGCCATTTAACCCATGTGAAAATCAAATGCTGCACCTTGTGTCTGTAAACACCTTAACCATTATGAACTACAAGTCATGCATCCACTCTCTTACCAATTTCTGACATTAAAAACAGTTGTGAAACTAAATTTTGCACTCCAGAAGTTATCCCAGCACTAGCTAGCAATTCTGTTTTAAGTCTTTCATAGTCAATGTACTCAGTCCCTTCTATGGCCGTTTAAGTTCTCAAAGCTCCTCCTGTTAGCTCTTAAAGAGAATTTTGCCCCATTCTGACATACCCCAGTCTTTTTGTATAGTATACACCTTTCTAAAGTCACGGATTAAAACTCAGTGCCATTTCTGTATTTAGTTTCTTAATGACAGATACAGTTCAACAGGTAGCAATTTCAATTTCAAGTCCCAATAGCTACTGCAGCTGCATTATCTTTGGTTTATTTTCTGTCTTAGTTTCCACCATGGTTGTGGATATAGAAGAAAACACAGCAGGTAAACAAAACTGTTGTCAACTAGGTAAGTGCATACCATGTAACAGCAGCTACTCTCAAATCATAGCATAGCAGCAAAACATAAGTCTCTGGTGTTATACATTTCACAGCAAAACTAGTTCAAACAGCCCAAACCCTTGGTAACAGAGGAATACTAAGAAACTGCTTTTGGCAATTCCATGGCCAAATTTCCTGTACACACACAACCAGTATCAACTTTTTAAAACACACTGTAGGCAAAAATGTATCTAATGGCTGAAATAAAACAATAGCCTGTTTGGTTTTCCACAGTTAATTTTAAAGATATTTATACTACTTGCAAAAACTAATATGATGTGAGGTTCATAGGACTTAGAGAACTTTACCAGTTTTACTATACATCAGCTCAATTGCTCACAGCCCTTCCAGAAGCCAGGTTATTTACTGTAGGTTAGAGCTGTGGGTCTTGGCTAAGTCTTCATTCCAACAACACAAAAAATCTTTGAATGGTCTTCCTTCAGGCTACATAAACATTAAGCCCCAGCTGGGGCCTCCAACTCCAGGAACCAGAATCTTTAGGTAGAGTCCATAACCTACCCATTGATGATCCTCAAGTCTGCTGTTTACAGGCTGCATAAATAGGTAATTAGAGTTTTCCTAGTCTGTCTAATACAACCAACTAACATGAGAATTTAAAGATGCAAGACTGCAAGACACATTTAAAGACATATTTCCTATTTTCCACAAACAACATGTCCCTTTCTATACACACACACACACACACACACACACACACACACACACACACACACACACACACACACACACACACACACACACACACACAAACAAACACATATATATGCCCAACTATCTGGAATTTTGTAAATAATTATATGTCATTTGTGAATATCAACATGATTCATATGCTTGTGTTACAAATGTATTAAAACTGTATTCTATGTGCATATCAAACTGATGGTACAGAAGTGTGTGTTGAAAAGGGTTGTAAAGTACTGAGCTTTAAAAATGTATCCACATTGTACCGTACTGGAACAGAACAGAAATGTACATACACAATTGCAACTATTTAGATGTATATATTTTAAAAGGGGAAACTGAAATACAGAAGGTTAACTTGCAAAACTTCAGAAAAATAGTTGAAATGAAATATCCATGCCATAAAAAAGGATGTTATCTTTCAGTTTCAGTGCAGTAACAGACACAATGTCTAGAACTAGAGGTTCACTGTATTGTCTTGAAAGTGTTTTTATTGTTTTATGACTTCCAGGATCTGCCTTAGATCTAAGAAAAGTCCTTGTTTATGTATTTTCACAGGTAAATGCTAAATTCTACCAGCTGCATCAATGGGGGGTTTACCTGAGATAGAGTCAGATGGCAAGAAGTGATGTCATCCTGCAAGCTGTCCCAGCAGTAACATTTTATATTAATTTAAGAACTCTCTGAGAGAGACTCCCCCGGATTCACGAAACCTCCGTGTAAGACTTAATATGTCTTACTCGGAGGCTGCAGTTGAACGGTATGACGTCAGCATGCCATGAATATTCATGAGGACATGCTGACTTAACGTAACTCTTACACGGACTAAGTAGGAAAGCAGGGGGTGTGTCCGACTGCTGAGCAGTCTAAATGTGCAAACCCCTGCAAGGTTTTAAAAAGCATAATGTCAACACACAAGAGCGAGTTCGCTCAAATGTACTTGCACCCAACACCACACTCCCTGACACTGTAAACCCCCATCACACTTATATAAAGTAAATAATTATTATTATTTTTTTTAATCCATGATATAGCTGCCCATATTTGCACGTGTGTGCGTGGGTGTGCCCATTGCTTAGCTGTAGTTAGGAATTCCGGCATGGAAGAGCATAAGAAAGAATGTTTATGCAAATCACACCAAATTGCAATAGTGTAATGGTAGAGCGTATCTACAAAGAGAAAGCATTCATGGATTGAGTCCCACCACTCCCCTTTGTATTTATGTTGTAAGTCATTATATGAAATAATACCAGACATATATGATTAAAATATTAGTAAAAGCAGTGAAATGGCCAATGTATCAGTGAACAAAATATATATTTTTAAAGGATCCAGATATTTAATAGCCTGCCATTAAGCAGCGCTTTACCCAGCTAAACAGAGGTGCCCAAAGTTTAAAAGCACTTTACCCAGTACAATACAGGTGCCTATAGCTTAATAGCACTTTACCCAGCATAATAGAGTTGGCCAAAGTTTAAAAGCGCTTTACCCAGCGCAATGTGTTTGTGCGGACGTGCACGCCATGCCAACCAGGGCACCGTAGGGCACCGGGGAGCAACGTAGAGCTAAGTTGCTTAAATGCAGCCACACCCCCTAGCCTGTCTAGACAGTATTAAAATAAAAGAAAGACAAGGTTCGAACCCAGGACCCTGTGCATCATAATCAAAGTACAGAACCACTAAGCCATGACAGCTTAGAAGAAACACCTACTATTAGCATACATATACTTAGAAATGGTAGATTAACCATTACTAAGCATGTCTGCAGTCAGCCTAGAATTCTCAAAAACAGCCAATCACAAAAAAGTGCGGGAAATGTGGCATATTTAAGCTCCATAGGTGGGAATACTCACCATAACTGATTGTAGCTCACATTTGCAGTCAGAATGGCAGATGCAGGAGAGGGTTCACACTTCCGAGTGCAGCGTTGGGGCATTGAAAAGTCGAAATACATGGTTTGGCTCCGTGTCCACCGTCATGAGTCCAGACTCCTGCAGGGCCAGTTCCAAGGGACAGAGTACAAGGCTGAGGCTTGGAACTGGTTAGCTCATGACCTCACAAGTGCCACAGGCATTCCTCGCACCGGTGAGCAGGTCCATCACCACCTTGCAGACCTGAAGAGATGGAAGGAGGACCACCTGAAGCAATGGATACAGGAGGCCCGTGGGATGCAGGATGCCCCATGACTGAGTAAGTAGCCATAGAATGCAGTATGTAAGAATTGATAATTGATTCTGTATAACGGATAGGTATGTCTCAATATCCCTTCATTTACTTCACAGCTGCAGGTGACCGTGCTGCGAATCAGCAAGCCTATGCTGATAGGCTGCAAAGGCTGCTCCACCAGGCAGGTTAGTGAAAATTCTGCATGTTTTGTTATATAAAATAGGGGTGAGAGCATGAATAAAGTGTTGTAGTACAATAATACAGCCATAAAATGGCCTGAATAAGTCCTCTGCATGTACTGTCATACGAAATAGTCATAGTGCCAGAAAAAGAGTGTAGTAACCCATTAAGAAAGATAACATATGTCTGGAATAAAATCTCTGCAGGTACTGTCATATAATATACGTGACTGAGCCTGCAAAAGTGTGCTCTAACCCATTAATAAAGGTATAATATGTCTTGAATATGTCTGCCATATGCACTGTTATAACAAATAAAGGAGTGAGCCTGTGGAAAAGTGTGTAATGTCAGTAATAAAGGTTTAAAACCCGGAGTGTGTGTGTGTCACTTAGTCTGAAATGTTGTTGTACCCTTGCATTATACAAATAGTACTGTGTGTGCTGGCAACCCAGAGTTCTGCAGTCCCATCTACAGTGGGTGATGGAAGTGCTAGTAGCTGTGAAGCATATATACAGTCCTCAACAGTCAGTTACTGGCTGGCATGCATAAGTAAATCTGGCACACGAGTAGCATGCTAATATGTTCCCCAGAAATGTGAGTGTGCGTCAATAAATGCAGGGTTCTGTACAAATTGAAGTGAAAATGTCACGCGAAAACATCCAGATATGTAGATAAAGAAATATAAATGCAACCATGAAATATGTAGCAGTAACATCTGCATCTTGGACAGTTAGTATGTCAGATATAGGTCAAGCATATATTGAACTAGCTAAACCCATTACACAACCTAATGCATGGTGGCAAATGTAATAATACATGTAGGGAATATACACTTGCAGTCACTAGGAATGTAGTGTAGAGTAAAAGTGATTATAAGATGTTAACTGAGGTTTTTTCTACACCCTACTGTTTGTGCATAAACCATGCAATTCCACACCTCAATGGGTATGTGTAATCTTAAATATTTGTTGGGACATATGTAGTATTGTTTTATAAATATTTGCATTCATGTTGATGCATGTTCCCTGTTCAAACACCACGTTCATGGTGGCCTGTTGCTACCAAACATCCCTGCATGCTGTTGGAATATCCACTGTCATTCAATATATGCATGTGTTATGCTTGCTGTTCAACTGTTGGAACCTTGGTGTGTTGGGTTAATGGGAATATTACTGCATGGTGTTACAACTAATCAGGAATGCTGTTGTTTATGTTGTAATTAAACACACCTAATCACAGAATGTATGGGAAGGCCGGTCCCAGCGGACCCACCTGTCCCTCCTCAGTTGGCAAGTGCACCTGGCACCAGCAGCTCCGGTGCCCAGCCCGGGGTCCCCTCCTCCGCTGGTCCTGTGCCACCTTTGGGTGGAAGCGCTGCAGGGGATGGGGCTCATCCCCCCATGCAAGCATGGGTGGAGAAGGGCCACCTGTCACCCTTCGAAGGGTCCGGGCTGTGGTGCGTAGGGCGATCCAGGGTTCAGACGCTGATCCCCTACACCAGCTTGAGGCGAGAGTGGCACATCTCTCGGGTGAGCCTGCCCATCCTACTCAGCCTCCAGCACAGCCACCTTCGGGGCTGTGAAGGTGCAGTGGTGACTGCCCATGGGTGGGGATCTCAGTTGCACTGTTACCATCTGTGGGCTCATGGGCTTGCGATTTCCAAACAACCTTCCCCGTCAATTGTGTTCACCCACCCCATGTGTCAAATTCCACCCCATATGCATCTTGTTTGTCTTGTCTGTTTACCTCCCCAACCTACCTTCCCAAATATACCTACATCCCCTACCTCACATTCCACTCTCACCTGAAAAAAAAATAAAAAAAGGGCAATCTGTTCCCACAAAAAAATTACGCCCCATACATAGCTGCCCATTTCACACACATGTCCGCCAGACATGTAAACTGATAATTATAACTGGCAGTACAACATACTCTGTTGTCCTCACCCCTCTCTTAGGGGTGGAAGGTTGCAAATTTCACACCAAATTACGAACATATGCACAGCTGTTGCTGGTAAAGAAATGGGCAGCTATGGGCCTTCCCTACACCCTTCCTGTACATCCCAGCTGGTTTCCCTACTGTCTTTCCCTCTTTGTGCCCCCTTTTTCACCACTTTCCTATCTCCACATTTTCTTTTCTTTCAAAGAAATTAGTGTGGGGGTTAGCGGGAGTAAGCACTTTTAAGCAGTAGTTAGCTGGATGCGCGAGTGTGAGCTTGTGTGCGCTTAGCTAAGCATCACTAAGCGTCACGCAAACCCACGCAAACCTGCTTACAACTGCTTAAAAGTGCCTTAGTCACTCTGTATGACAGGGTCCTTGTATTGCTCAGCAGCAAAATAAAATAAACCTGTCAGTCTCGAACCCCAGACCTTGGTCTCACCAGTCTGCATGAAGTACCACTACACCACAGCAAATATACAATAACTTGGTGCTGAAAGAAATATATCATGCATTACAATGAGTGAATGTAAACGGAGAATAGGAATGGCATAACACAAATCATGTTATGTGGCCCTTAACCAGCAAGTGCTGTGGAATTGCATGACATGACTGTGAAAAGAGAACCAGCCATGCTAGTAGGGAATAATGTTACAGTAGCACCTTACAAACCCCACACAGTATCAGAGCAGGATAAACACTGGCATATTTGAATAGGTCACAGGCCAGACCTCCCAACTGTGACTTGTTTACAGGGATGTCCCTGATTTGAAAACAAATGTTAGCTGTGCCCCTCAGACTCCCTGTGAAATGTGGTAACAGTAGGCAGAAAGGTGGGGAATTCCACTTAATGATAAATGTCAATAAGTGAGAGTAGACACTGCTTGCACGTTAGAAAAGGTGTAGTAATACATATGCTCAGAATCCCCCAAAGTTGCATCTGCAAAATATCTGAAATATATCACAGGTGTATCCCACTGATATGTACCTTTCCCTGAGGCTGCTCAAATATATACCTGAGAGTGTCTGAGGCCTGGAAGAGTCAGAAACACACAGGCATATCAGCCTGTCTGCTGTTACACACTCTGTGAATAGCTGTAGAATGAATTCCACAAGCATGCCCTTATGTAGGAGTACAACACAGAAATATCAAAGGATGTAGCCATGTACTGCTAGCAACCACCTGTGACAATGCCATTGTTCAGGTGCTGAAAAGACTGGTGTGGTGCACAGTCAATGAATACTAGGCTAACCTCTGTCTACCATCTGGATATGTCCACAGGTGGGAGCTATTCAGATAGATTACTAGCCTTTATAGACTTACAGGTACACAGCAACTCTGCATGTTCAGCAAGATAAACATCACACAATAATAAATAATGCACTCTGCAGTTCTGCACCCCTACCCAAAGGCACTATATACCCGTCAAGTCAGGCACAACCAAGGGTGTAGGTAGGAAGACACAGTAGTCAA